>NC_090198.1:11089306-11397744 GCF_033026475.1 Channa argus
TCACACGCAATATTCCGTACAAAACAGGATTGAAGCAGTTTGGTTGGTGGCTTAAAAGTATCAACAATCAATACCCAGCCCCATCAAGAAATTGTGACATAGATTATTTTTATTTTTTGATGGCTTAAAAAAGCCCAGAGAGCATAAGACTTGATTATTACACTGGTAATCTAAAAAAAATTATAAAAACTATATTTTTATTTACATACCTAAAAAGTAATAAATAACATTATTTCTTTAAATTTTTACTTGTCTACTGTACTGTGAATGTATGGAATCATGAGTCCTATATTCTGTGTCAAACCAAATCTTGAGCTCACTGAATTGCTACACCCATAGTGGATGGATGGAGCAGCTGCTTGGTTAATATCCAGTGGTGCCAAAAATAATTGCAAAAAACATTACTGAAAGATCATGAGAATTAACATTCATAATGTAAACAGATCAACAACCGTATAGTTTATTTTGATTCCTCTATGAGACACTGTTATTACCCCAAGTCATACTTTCTTTCCCTCTCCCACACAAAGATGTAGTGTAGAGTCCTACAGCATGATTTTTACAAAGAAGTGTTTGTGAGCACATGCTTTTCACATCTTGTTCTTTGTGGACTGTACGTCAAAGTATTATGGGATGTAAAAAAGGCACCTCTGCAAGTGGCTGTTAGTGTGCTCATGTAAGAAGAAATTTAGTTTTCTCACTTTGTAAACAATCTGCGTTGAGCAGGTCCTGGCACTTCTCATGGCATTTGACGCCACACTCTGAGCAGCGCATGCCCTGACGGGCAATGCCCCACAGTAGCCCCTCACACTCATGGCAATAGGTAGGTGCAGTCGCCGTCCACACTTCAAAATTATGGGGGGTTGTGGATGAAATTGGGTAGATCAAGGCCTGGAGAGTCTTCTTGAAGACATGTAGTTTCTGCCAATAAAAATGAAGCATTGAGGATATGTAAGCAATAAAAGGGTATTAGACAATAATGAAAAAAATGTAGGAATGAGTGAGAGAAACAGAGGGGGTACAGCTGATGATGTTAAATTCTCGTAGCAATACAAGATAGAGAAATAAGATTTCAAGCATTCATAGCAACTTCAAAAGTTAATAAAAAACAGGTTTGAACTTAAATTGCTTTCCAAAATAAAAAAATTTGCACCTGCTATGGGACTAAAGCTTTGGTCAAAGATTGAACAGAAGCACAGCCTCAGTAGACCATTTAAATGGATTTGCAATCTGTACTACATTAAATTTGCAATACACCAGAAGACAGTACTTTATTAATCCTGGCAGTTATATAATAAACTAAATTGCAGCTATCCTTCACCGTTACTCCAGCATTTTTCTAGTTCTTCTTTTGGAAAAAGAAATGTAACACACAACATGTAGGAGGCTTTGTTGATTCTTTTCTGATTAATTTAGCATCAATGGAGAGGTCAGCTGTATGAGAGTCAATCAACCTTACATCTCATTAAGCCTAAATTAACAGCATCCTTAGCACACAGGCTTTGTTCACATTGAATGGTTTACTATATAAAGCTTCTGCAGACCAAATGCTGAAGTTTACTAGAGGCCTGTCGAGAATGATTGCTGTGTAACAGAAGACCCTTCCAATTCAACACTTCAGTGCAGCAGCCCTGCCATCCACAAGGACAGGGAAACGAGCTGGGACTTGCCAGTTCTTGAAGGCAAAATCAATGGATGCTGTAAATAAGGTTTTTAAAAGTGAGCATTATCCAGATTGGAGGAGAGAGAGCTAGTGGGAGAGGAAGTGACAGGAAAAGAGAAGGAGATGTATGGTGGTTAAATAAATCTCCAAGAGGTACTTGCTCTCCACTTCTCCTTCACTCTACTTTTTTCCCCTTCTTCTCCGCCACCACCTGAATAGTTGCCCTTCACTTTAACATAAGAACTATAGCACTGCCCACTCAGACGCAAATACACATTGTTGCAGAGATGATTAAATAGCACCAGATGACAGGACAACAACAAGGCTATCTAACATTGTGAGACCTCACTTGTGCAACGGAGAGGCTGTTGAACCCTGGAGGACCTTTAATGAAACACAATTGGAGACAGAGTTCTCATTTAACCTGTGGATAATCAGATGAAGCAGATGTTTGAGATTTATACACAACTTGCACAGAAGGTAGCCCAGGGTCACACCCAGAAGCCTGCTGCTGACAAAGTGTCATACTGAACCATCTAAGTGGATGAGTGAGCCACAATGTGGATGTTTTACACAAACATCTCAAAGTTTTGCCTGGTATATGCCTAATTCTGACCCGGTTTTATCAGCTGACAAAATGTTATTAAGTACATTAACAACTGCGTTTCTTGTACCATTGCATTAGCAGTATTTTGCTAGTGATTTCATTGCCACGGTCTATTTCTGTCTTTTTAAATCTCAGTCCCTCTCTCTGTTTTCTTGGTCTCCCCACTGATACTACAGTACATCTCACACTGTGCAGCAGATGTGGGAAAAACACATGTGTGAGCCTCATGCGTTACACTGTGAAGTAACCCTGGTGATCCTGTGCAAGACAGTGCTAGACGTGATTGACAGCCACAGCCTCTGCCTGAGAACAAAACGACAGGGAAGAATCTCATCTGTTCTATTCCTTTCCAATTTCACCACCTATTGTCCTTGTAAACCGCTTTATATACATTACCGTCCTCCTCGTCCTGTTCCAGGGTTCTATGCCTGTAATTGTGCGCTGTAAATACTGTACAGTTTCGCCTCTAACACAGAACGCATCCACAGTTTTTTCCAAACCTCATGACTTGAGCCATCGAATGTGGACAAATATTTCCAAACATTTCGAACTTAATCTAATATCCTCTTCTGTCTAACAAGATTCACAAACCTATTAAAAATGACTTAAGTGGATATCACGAGCATTTTAAAAGCAATGTAGTATATTTTGTTGGTAAAACCATGCCTGATGATATCTGAACTGACTCAAAAAAACATCACATTTAATTTCCAGATACTGCATCTCTTATGTCAGATCGGGGTTTTCGTCGTCCTGTGTACAACTGAGTCCCTGCCTATGTCTCAGCAGGTAATTATGGCCCTGTGTTGACAGTCACCGTTAAAAGGCTCTGGTGCTTAAATCATACGCAGTTGAGAACATTGAGCAGACAACATCCGCCGTTTGCCGGCCCACACATAATGTCCCTTTCTGCTCTAAAAAGCAGATACATGAGAAACACGATGCAGAGGAAGAAAGGCATCAAGAAAGAGAGGTCCATATGTCAGAAATGACATTTTAATCAAATTAGAATCCATTAAGTTAAAAGAGAAAAAAACAGGATTGTTGATAAAAACCAAGGTGGGACAGAGGGAGGATAGAAGAATGCAGCAATAGCTTCAAACAAATCTCCAAGGGGCCAGGGTCTGGGTTGTTCAACATGGCTGCCTGATCAGTGACATCAGGGTCAAGAGATCATGATGACAAGCCACAATCTGCTTTGATCGTTTCTTATTCCATACTCATTCCCCCCACTCTTTTGGTCATGTTTCCATTCCTAGCGTTGTATCCTCTGTTCCCCTAATTCCTCCACACTCCTAAACAGCATATGGTTGTTTACTGAATACTCTCGCAGTCCTCACAGGGACTCACTCTCCTGGACTTAATGCAGTACATAAAACCCTTACATCTGTTTGCCCCACTTACAAAGACTGCACAATCTGCAAGCTTTGATTGGGACTCAACTTCCCTCAACCACCGATTATTAGAGCCATCCTTCTTCTCTACTAATCAGACTGCTGGATAACGATCCCTAAAGTTCAAGTCCTTACGTACCCCAGCAGGACAAATTGCATATTTGCCTAGGAATAAAATCCCTTTGTACACTAATTAACACACTACGTCTATCACATCATTTCTGCTTTATCTGGGACATGAGGCATTCTACCCTAAAGCCCCTCTAATGAAATCTGTAGCTACTGTATCACTAAGCAGTGAACACACATTAACTTGAGGGCAACTGGGCATGTGGACCGTGAGGACCAGCCAAGTCAAGCGAGCAAAAAAGATAAAGTGATACGAACATGTACAGAAATCAGGGTGCACAAACTGAGAGTGTCTCTTGTTTGAAAGCATACAGAATAACATCCAGTAGCCTGGTAGGCAAAGAAAACCAGTTGGTGCTAAACTACAGCTTTACAAATTGACTGCTAGGTTGTCTTATCGGCAAACGGCTTTCTTCGGCCGTTTGCCTCATACAATGTGTTTCATGTTCCATCTGAGAGGGAAGAACTGCAATCAATTAATGCAGAGCAAGATATGGAGGTCAACCGAAAAGTGCCTCTCACCATCAACTGAGCTGCTGCTTCATCGATGAACAGTGTTTATTATTAATCGCAGGCCAATGTCCAAATGAAAAAATAGAACCATCTCTAAATTTCTGAACTCAGTGAAACGATCGGACACAAGGAGCACAGCAGACCATTTAATAAACTGCAATGTGTATTATTGCCTGAGAAACAAGCAGACAAACAGATAATGGCATGCTGTTTGTACATCTGAAATTTAAAGGGCCAGTAACTTATGCAGTTCATATAATTTTCATTTTGTAAACCTGTGTGCTCACATTGTGATGTTGGGCCATGAAGCGCAAAGGCTGCAGCTAACAGCATCATATGTCTCTGTATAACCCTCCCTTACCCACCAACACTCAATAACTGCTAGTCAAAGGTTTTCATGCAAACAACGCAGGTACGTTAGCACTTACCAGGTCCTCGTTATTTAGGGTGGACCGGTTCACCAGAGCAAACGAGATGCCTGCCTTTCGAGCAGTGAGTGTCTGAGAGAAGAACAAGCAAAGAAATAGGATGAAAATAAGCTCAACAACTTCTTTCACCTTTATGCAGTATCCTAATGGATTTATACACTTGGAAAAAACACAGCTCCTTAGTGTATGTGAGCATTAAATAATTTGTGAATAAGATATCATGTTGTTTAAGAGGAAAAAAGCCCTAGTAGATCTCAGTTGCACAGATGCATTCACTATTATTGCATATGCACCAATAAAAGAATATGTTTAGTTTGAGAAATCGTATAAATGACAGTAGATCAAAGAGCAAAACCAAATCGTACTAAGTTTGTGCAGCCAGAACATTCATCTGTTGGTCTTAACACATGGAAAACAAACATACCAAAGCCTTTGGTTTCCAGGAAGCCATGAATAAAAATAAAAGAAATTGAATTAGACAAAACAGTGGGTAAATACTGAAAGCAAACAGCAGAGGAATTAGATTATCCATACTGAGTGCACAGGTGTCTCAACTGCCATGCAGGACTGCTGGTAAAGGCACAGAGCTCTAGAAGAATTCAACTCTTCAAGTATTCATTAAGAGAAACTACAGTATACAGCTGTTGCATGATTCTTGATCCACTCATGCATTGCAAGTTACTAAACTGCAGTCATGCTTGGAATTTATGTTCACTTCTCTGTTGGATGAAGCTTTGATCATATTTTCTGCTGTCTGCTCTGCACATTAGTTTGACACAAACAGAGAAACACACGACACTCACACTCATGTATGGGTGAAGCCAGCTGTTTTATACAACATCAACTCACATTTACCCACACACACGCACATACAGAAACACACACACTAAAGAAGACACACACCTTTTCAGACATTTATAAGCATATTCAAACATAAAACAGAACACGTCCAAACACAACAGGTAACATACACACACATACACGCACACTCATACGCATACACACGGATGTAAATTAGCTGTTATATTAATATCCATTGAGTCTGGGAGACCAGAAATCGATAAACATTTAGCCCATACTGGAGGAAGTTAGGTAACAAAAAAATGCAGACATGGACAGCTGACAATATTGGATCAGTCTTTACCACGACTCTCTTGTCTGTACAGCCCAGCTATGGTAAAGATCCATGGAAGCCATGGAAAATGTAGGAGGGAACGTGACCTCTACATGAACTGTGAGTGTTGATGTAAGTTTATCAACATGCACCAGCACTGCTGAGGTTGCTGCGGGCACTATACAATACTGTATGACCCTGTGTCCAGATGTTATCTGTTCAGCTATGATATAGCGTTCAGTGCTTTGTGAATCGATTTTTAGCATTGTTTGTTTGTTTGTTTTATGTTTTTGCATCCCTCCATAATATGGGGGAACCCTGCTGTCTGCTGCCCTGAAGCAATCACACAGCAAATGGGGAACATTGACAAAGGAGAGGTATGAAAGGGCACCAATTAGTTTGCTGAAGACTGACTTCATCCCACGTGTAAAAGGCTAACTTAGTGTCACTTTTACATGATTTAAAAGCCTCACACAGTTAAATCAGAAAATCAATGAAGTCTCCTGGATATATTTTTGGGTTGAGTTGTCAGCATTTCAAATCAAATGCAATTTTTCGACCCCTGCCGTGCAACAAAAGGAGAACAATGGTCAAGCATCGGCAAGGCTGAAATCTGACAACTCACAGAAAAATATCACCCATAGCCGTTATGGGTCTATGTAGGAATGGCAAATATACACGCAAAATCCAAACAACAACCCATACTTACCAAGACATTGTAGGTTATTAATTTCATGAGAGATATGGACAAATACAGCATCAACTCATGTTGTTCACTGTGATATAAAACATTTATCAGCATCTATCTGTATGACATCAAGCTGCATTATCATTTGCAAAAAATGCTAATTTGTATTTAAGAGGAAATATTTAAATAGTGCTAAAAAGGAAAAGAAATCTAGCCTAGATTGTTCTAGCCTAAAATCAATGACGATGAAAAACAAACAAAAACAAGACAAACAGATACTGTGCAGTACGCCATGGACAAACAGTTAGAAACAAACAGAAATCCTATTGGCATGATGAAAGCCTGTTGTCTTTCCAAATGACTAACCATGTGGCACAGTGCTAAAGAGGACTGCACTGCAACAGGCCTCTCTGTGGGATATGTTATGACACATTATGATGCAATAAAAACAAATGGGTGAGCATCACTGTGATGCAATGTCTTAAATGTTCTCTAGTGTAGTCAATCAAGTCATAGACATATGGCTAAGGTTACATTTAACATTCCCACAAGGCAGTGCTCTACACTAAATCACCAGAGTTTTTAAATGGTTGCTTTTATCACCAATCAGCTCCTAACAGCCGTGGTTTTATAACAATGAGTTTATGCAAGATTTTAAAATCCATTTTATTTTGCATATCAGGTTTACATCCAGCACCTATAAAAAGTATTCACCCCATTATTAGGAATCACGGTCAATGTAATTTGACTTTTTTGAAAATGTATAGAATAAACAAAAGAGAAAAATTGGTTTCTACAAGTAATGCCAATTGAATAAAAGCATTAAATGTAAAATACGTGATTGCAGAGGTATTCACTCCATTTTTCAAATCTGTATTTGACAGAAGCACCTTTGGCCCCAATTACAGCATTGAGCCTGTGTGATAACATCTGAATCAGCTTTGAACATAGGGACACTGCGATTTTTCCCCATTCTTCTTTGTAAAACTACTCTGTCAGGTTGCACAGGGACCATGAATGAACGGCCGTTTCCAAGTGCAGCCACAAATCCTCAGCTGGACTAAAGTCTGGCTCCTGACTTGGCCGATCCAAAACATTAACGTTTTTGACTTAGGTTCATTACCGTGTCACTTTGGCTGTATGATGCAAAGCCAGCTGAGGCCAACATGAAAAGAAATCCTGCTGTATCCATGTTATCAAACAATTTAGGTTTGCCTCCCAAGCTCAACTTAGTGAACTATATTTTTCACAAAATATAAGTGAAGCTGCTTCTGAATCGCTCTCTTCAGAGAGAAGAGATAAGAACCTTGTGAACAAATAAACAGACTTTCAGACTAACTTCACAATGGAGGGCCGGGGAGGGCCGTTTTTGTAGGTCAACACAGAAGTTAGCATTGTCCTTGTTCCCCCGATGGGATCTTTTCATTGACATTTGGATTATTGTGGTGAATAAGCTCTGAGACAAGCAAATATTAACAATATGATAGTTGCCCATTTTGTTTAGAAAGTTTCTGTTCACAGATGAAACCACTTTTATGAATTTTGAAGCTTAAATACAATCACCAGAAGTAAAAAGTTATTCCTAGGCTGTAAACAATCTACACCATGGTTGCATGACTTACATTACAAACATTACACTCCTAAAATTTCAATCTCTTCGACGAAAGCTTTTCTTTTTACAGTGACCCAATATAGCTTGCAATCACTGCTTGTAAACTCAGCAGGGCTGTAAAGGTGGACTAGTAATTACCTAAGTCTCTCTCTCTCCTGCATGATGACATTTGAGGCAACCACCTTTATAAGACACATCAAAAACAGTGTGAGTGAAATATTTTTTGATTAGTTGATTGATGCATGGAACAAGAATGAGACAAAGACAAAAACTAGACTAAAACTAAAATTGACTTTCATCACAAGACTAAGGCAAAAAATAAATCATGTGCCAAATCAAACCCTACTGTGCCACATTTCTTCCATTTCGTAATGATGGATTTGAGTGTACATAATGCGTGACTTCTTGTATCCATCCCCTGACTTTGGTTTTTTATTAAGCTGCATTAACTGTTGGGGGATGCAGGAGACAATTTGTGATCTATGCAGTCTGTTTACCTGTTCCTGCTACAGTGGTTAAAATGGGATAACCACATATGTTTTGTTTGGATAACGGGACCTGACCTGGAGAAACTAATTTTAATTTGCAAGCAATAATATTTGGAAAAACTAATCATAAACAGTTTTCTAGCGACTCTGTGCAAGATCTGCTAACTGTTTCTCAAAGTTAAGGCGGCACTCCTCTATTAATGTACCATGGCGACGTGTGTCAATGTATCAATTTACATTGACCGTGATTTAAAGTTGTAAGAAAATAAAAGGGGAAAACTTCAAAGGGCACTGTATTAAAGGTGAATATTTTCAATTAGACCATTCAAATGCTGTAACAAACTCCAGACTGGGATGTGTTTTATCAACCTGTAATGTTACAAAGACTTCAGCTCAAATAATATTATGTTCTAATATTTTAACTCTACAGGATATTATGATAAAAAATAAATACTGTCACTTAAAGCAGCATCACAGTTTGTCAGGGAGCCATTAAATTTACTGTTATCTTCAGTAGAGGCCCATACTCACACACAGCAGGATTCCACCATTGGTATAATGTGGCATCACTCATAGATTTGACATAAATCACACATATCCTTGTTGAGGCAGATGACTCACCAGGTCTCGGACAAGAGGCACTGTCCTCTTGCGGCGTAAATCTGGCATGCTGTCAATACCATAAAGAATACTGCCAGCCCTGCAGAAGCAGACAGATTTAAGGTGTATTAATATCATAATAATGCAATGCTGGTGGGGAAATTACTGGAAGGGGGGGCCTTGATTTACACACTCGGCACACACCATGGATCATACTTTCCAACAAACCTGTTTCACTTTCCTCTTCATCATCCTCTTCACTTTACATGTGTTGACCACCTACACCAGAGCTCCTTGTAATCGTACTCACCCTTTGCCTTTCCTTTCCCATTTTTTATCTTTAGATTAATATCACACTCGAGGAATACAGAATATCAAGTGGATTAAACAGTTAAGGCCCACTATAGGAAAAACATGCAAACTGCAAAACAATGATGTGATACCTCATTCACGGGCAATATACAGTAAGATAAGTGTTTCTCAGTATAGATAATACTTCAGTTCCCGCTCATCTTCCAGCTCCCTTGTGTGCCCTCCACAGCTCCCTCATTTTGGGAATCACTCTTGGCCCTTCTCTGTGAGGCTCTCAGTGGCATCACCTCAGCTGTCACTCACAGCCTCTCTAATGACCTCACAACATGAAGGCGCCCTTTATGCAAACTCATGTTGCAGTTTTCTGCATAGTCAGGTCTGGTGTAATAGATATTATATATGATTATTAGCTATTCTGTTCTTCACAGGACAGGACAAAAGTTGGATTCATTACTGATAACAGAACGCTTAGTTAATTTACAGATGTTGTGAGGGCATTAGTCATCTCGTATATCCATCTTCTCTCTGGTGTGTATCACAAAAGAGGGGGCACGGCCCTTTTTGGGGGTTGCATGCCAGAGAGTCAGCTTGTCTTTAGAATTTCTGCTATATGTGCCTCAGCATGGGGGTACAAAACAGCACAGCAGCTCAGATTTGTGTAATTGTGAGCCGATCAGATGAGGAAATGAGCCACCACTTACCCTCCAGACTGCAAGCCGAGCACTTTGGGATCCAAAACACTGCGGGGCTGCAGAGAGAGGAAACACACAATGTAAAACAAGGAATACAAGGAAAGTGCACACAACTAAAGCAAACAGCAGCAAAATTAAAACCAAAGGCATTCCCACTGTCACAGAATGTGCTTGGGACAATAATACAATTATCCAAATAATAAAGTACAACCAAAGGTCAATTCAGTATAAGATAAATAATAGGAGAGGATGTGATGAGAAAGAGAACCACCGCAGGCAAAAGACCAAATTATTCCACATCAATGTAATTTGTGGGCTCAAGACTGAGAGTTTTGCCGCTCTTGGTGCTGCAGGCCAGATTTGCCTATTGTGCAACATTCCCTCCTCACAGACAAAACTGTCTGGTTTGAAATACAAATCATTTTCTGAAAAGAGACAAATAAAAGGATAACCAGCACAACATAACATCCAGATGACTTAAAGGCACATGCTGCATTCTCTCTTACAGATCACTTCAATTTATTCACAGAAAAACAAACACTCACATGAATAAATGTGACACAAACACACCCATACTGCACATCACACAAAACACATACACAAATATACACACAAACACATGCACGTGCAAGGAGTTGACAAGACTCCATTTGATTCATATAAAAACTGATCAACAATGACTTAAAACCTGAGTCTCCAAAGCACTGGTGTCTGAAATGAGAAAATGACAGGAGGATGAAGAGTTAGAAAGGAACAGCTCACTATAAGAAATACACACACTTAGTTGCTGTACAACACTTATCAACTATTACCACATGATGACACAATTTCGTTTTGCACAACAATTTATGCATTCAGCATTGGCCTCAGGGACAATGGCTATGAAGGGGGAATACCATATACAGTGCAGCCACTACAAAGCTCTATTACACAGCAGTAGCCTTTAGCAAAGGTTTCAATATGAACATTACTCATTGAATAACATTTTACATCAATGCCGCCCAAATTGTAAAACATTGCTTGTGATCAATAACATTACCAGAGTGAACAGTCATAGCTAGGAATACATGGAACATGAGTTAGGCATAAGTTGTTGGTATCATATTGCCATTTTAGAGAAGAACTGTTAGAGGGCAAGCCCTTTATACAAGCAGAAGTGCAGATGGGTAATTACTGTGCTATTGATCCATGTGTGATTAATGGCAGCATAATCATGATCTAATGTGTTACAAGCAGAAAGCAGCTGTTCACAGCTGATTAAAATGACATGATACGTTGGTTATTGTTGATCTGCACTTACTGCAACACTAATGCAGAGGGTAATGTAGCTTCCAGGACATATTTGAATTTGCTTACGTCATACAGTAGATTAAAAAACACATTATAAACATTGAAATAACTCTGGCTCAGGGCAGTTCTTTAGAACACAGTACACAGTGTTTTGGTAGATGCAGTGTTTGGTAGGCTACTTTATAGAGGCATTTGTGATCACCTTAGGTATATTGTTTCATGATGGCCCAAATGATGTTTTTAAAATGCGTTTTTGTCAACATGAAAGCAATTAGGTTGTATAAACTGTGGAAAGGGCTGATTTTGTCTAGTACTGGATTAAGGAGATGCAGGACTCAAGAAAAGTTAAACTTCAATTGCCATGGACTGTGATCTGATAAGCTCCAAGATAAAGCCATCTCCTCTACCTGCTACTCATATAAAGGCTACTCACATTTTACAGGCCCCTAAATCTGGGGAACAGAAATGTAATTGATGTGTGCTACAGGTTGTGTTGGGGTAGGGAACCTAGTAGTCCTGCATGTCAGTGCTGATACACATGCTCACATCATTCATTGAGCAGAAAAGCCTGCATTAGGCTGAAACACACAGGAACATGTTGTTTTTCTTCTGCATAAAGAACAATAAAATATGATCACAATGAGAACATGTTCATATTACCAAGGAATTCATGACAAATAAAGGAAATCAAGCTAATTAAGGACCTGTGCCAGTCTGCAAAACTTTATTGATGCTTTCGCATTCAGCTTCAAGAAGGGGTTGTTGTAGTAGGGGGAAAAGGGGGGGTAGACTGAAATAGGGTAGGGGCAGCACAAATCCAAAAACACCTTAGATTATGTTTTGCATTGATTCCCCTCATCACCTCGTCACCCGACCCACTCCTCATTTTGAAAAACTTTCTTAGCAAACTCTGGATATATGCCCTCTTCAGGTTATAATTTGCCAGGCCATCTTTGCTTCCTGTAATCATGAGCCAGCCTCCTTTATCCGAGTTTGCCAGGCTTTGTTTGAATGTGCCTGCTCTGCACTGCATACTTTTGACCTTTAATTGCTTTTGAGTCTGAACTTAAATACGTTACAGCACTATAATTTAAAATATATGATATGCCATTATATAGAACTATAGATTATTCTTCACCTGCCTAAAGGGAAAAGAGCCATAATTTATGTGATTGGTCAGTGTAAGATGCTTCTGTATTGAATACTATGTACTTCATCCCAAACCCACAACAACCCTGATCTGTGTGTCATTATACTCTAATGTCAACAACAGATAATGCAACGATAACTACCTACCTATAAGTACAGAGCCTGCTACAAAGACTTTGTAGCTGTGGCAAATGTTTTCATCCAGTAGCTTCATAAAACACTGAGTGACATCGCATACAATAATAATAATTATTATTGTTGTTATTATTATTATTATTATTATTGGATATTGCTTCTCTGCCAGTGAGAAGAGCTTTAAACAATCCTGAGTAAGAAAAGTATGGATTTTCTGGGGTGAGTTGTCTGTTAGCAGCAGCACTGTGTGTGTGTGTGTGTGTGTGTGTGTGTGTGTGTGTATGTGTGTTTGTGTATGGGGGGGAGAAGCATTCAAGGACACTACGGAGTGTAGGTTAGCACTGTTTCAGATGCAATCAGAGCCTAACAGCCTAAGCAATCTCTTTTTGTGGTGAAAACCCCTGCTCAGAGCACTTTGAAATAATTAAAAACCTTTAATCAAAACATGCTATTCCATAATGCAGCTGAGAGCATCATTTGTTACCATACGTTATGTGTACAAGTTAAGGTAATACACATATATTTTTATTATATTTCAAACATGTTATTTTAGTGAAAGTAATGAACTTTTCAATGTAAATATGCTTTTGACTGTAAATGCAAGTATTGCTAAAAAACTTAAATAACTCCAAATTATCTTTGATTGATTTCAAACTCCCTAACCACCACTATCCCCGGAATAGAGAATATAGGTTTTCACACCGTGACTGTACTTCACAGATAACTTTGTTGTTTCGCTGCAGATGACTCAACATCATACCACACTAGACCATGTGGATTCAATCATTTGACAGTTTTGTAGTTGACAGCTGTCAGGTCTTATATAAGTATGGCTAAACTAAATAATACAAATAATGCAATACAATTCAACAGCAACACAAATGACATACTCGAAAATGATCTAATAACTCAGTCAATACCTTTCTAAAATAGTTTGCAGAAAACCAAATTTTTCATTTCACAATGGGAGGATTTAGTTCAGGACTGCTGCACTGCTTGAAGCTTTGTGCACCTAATAAACTGCGAACTGAGTGTATATGTGCAAACTACTCACTGTTCACATCAGGACCTGCATTTTCAACTGGATTTTTGAGGTTGAGGCAGGCTGATGTCAGTGGGTTTATTTCATTCAATTTCTCTTTCAAAAATAGAATTCCACACGGCATGAACCAGGGATAGAGCACTGTGGGTAAAATGGATTATCTGCCTTCATCTCATAAAAGAAATATGCTTGTTTGTGTTATAAATTCTTATTTAAGTTGTACGGATGAAGGTTTGCCTAGTCCAAGCATCATGGTCATATGGCAGCATTGCACACAGACAGAGTACAGTGTTATGAGTGTCTAAACCCAGAGGTAATGTAAACTAAAGTCAAACACCCTGTGAATTGTAAGGGCAAACTGGGGGGGAAAGGCAGCCCATGTTTACAGCAGTCAGATGAAAACGGTGATAATGAATCAGTGACTGCTTTAAACAGGAGTGTATGACCTAAAACAGCAAACAAAGTCAAAGGGAACTTCCCAGCATCTGCATTTTTCATATCAACACTTTCTCAAGAAATGGTGCACTAAGCATAAAGAGGGTCTACCTCTTTTCTACCTCAGGAACAAGCAGCAAACTTCACTAGCAGTAGACCTCTATAAATATTCGAAGCAAGGCTGACCTGGTTACAGAATGCCCTTGGGAGTGCGAATTAGCATTTGAATACAGACGCTCCTGTAGCCAGTTGAAGACAGGCCTGGCAGGAGTGGCAGCACTGCTGAGACTCCCATCACAGCTCCTACACAGGCCAAGCCAGCATGCTTCAGAGCACGAGCATGATGAACACACATCAGCTACAAGAGATGAAGGCATAAAGCTAATGAGGGGAGTGTGGAGTACTCATGTATGTGAGTGCTTCCCACTATGACTTTTTCTCCCTGTGTAGTGTAATTGTAGGAGCCTAAATGCAGTTTATGTTTGGTTGATTAGAGCAATTTAAGTTAATAAGTAAAACTGTAATTTACATAATAAATAAGTGGAAGAAACATTTACAATATTCAGTACGTTTCTTTGATTTTCTGGATGTGAATTGTGTTTGGTCGATTTTAAAATGCTTTATATTAGGAAGAGATTATGACTTTTATATTGTACTAGATAAGTACTTTTATTTTGATAGTCTAGAGGGAGGGGAAGTCAGGTGACAAGTCACGAAAACAGAGCTTTTTAGATTAGAGGACAGTGGAGCCACTCAGTTTTTTTACCTCTCTCTCTGTCTCTCTTTTTTCTCTTATGCTTTTTTTTGTGTGTGTGTGTGTTTCATTCAAATGATGATCTGTTGACAATTCTGGATTTTGATGACTGTTATGTACACATTTTTCGTGTGGATTTGTGTATGCGGAAAGAGTGACATGAGAGAGTCAAGCTAAGGCTTCAATTTGGGAAACCAACAGTAATAACGACAAACAAGTGTTCCCCTTGTCACAAAAAATCCATATTACAGGATTTTCCATCAACTCTGTTACAAGAAAAGAAAGACACATGTAGCGGAATTACATTATGCTGTCAAATAATTTACTATGAGTATTTAATAAAACAGTGCAAATAGCAGGTCTTTTACCTCATGGTCCTGCCACACCTCAAACAATCTTTCTGTGATATTATGAATGGACTTTTACGCTCCTTTACTGTATTAATTTTAGTTATTAAGACCAAAAAATTGCTATCAGTGTTTATTTTCAGTATTTAAACAACCTCTTTTTTAGGTGACATGGGTTTAAACCTTAAAGGAATGAAAACAGCCACACACTGTATATCCGTTGGCATAATAAGTGAACAAAGATATTTGATTGCTCACCTGATTATGTAAAAAAAACAATAGCTTTGCACCTAGTTTATAATTTCTCCTGCCTCGGATTTCTTTTCCTCATTTTGGCCTGTCTCACCCCATCTTAAGTTTAATTTAACAGTGGCAATGACATTACCTGTTACAGAAGCACTACAGACGAAAATAGAAACACTGTACAGCACTTTAGACCAAGTCACAAACTGGCTTTTTGAAAAATGAAGAAAACATCCCAAAGTCAATGGACCAGGAAATATATTGGTCTTGTTTTACTACTGCACTCTTTACCTCGCACATACACACATCTCTCAGTCAGTCTGTCGCATCAGCTCTCATCTCGTTATGTCTTTAATGCATTCAGTGCATTCTTTCTGTGGCTTCAGAGCAAACCTTCTTCTGAAGTCCCATGCATTTCCTGAACTACAATACGTACCTCACCATGAATACCACAACTGTAGCAACAGTACACAGGTCAGGAACTTTTGCATTTTAAGTAAGAGAGTAAATGACCTGGTCTTATTTTAGTCCAATTGAAAGACTACCTTTCCTATAAGGAATTAATCTTAACCATTTTAACACATGTTGATGTTAAACTGTGTCCTGTTACATAAGCATTGACCTATCAGCTATACTGTAATTTGATATAACAGCTACTGCAGTGAAGCAAAGTTACACAAAACAAAAAAAAACAAAAGAGTGAAATATCTCAGACTTTTTACTGCACAAAATTCAGTGGCACACGGAACATTTTGTTTAGTAAGTTGTTCACACTTGCATGAACAATCTACCACCACAATAACACCACATTAAAAAAGCCCAGTCATGTTTTTTTTTTCATTGTGAAAAAACAGATGTTGCTTTTTAAGGTCTATTAAATTTTGAAGATGAATGATCAAGCTTCACAAAACTTGTGAGAGTTATAGCCCTTGAGCCACAGTTTCCTATAATCTAGTTCTATGCCATGGAAATAGAAATACAAGGTCAGTGTTACCAATAATGCTGCTATCCACCTTCAGAGAGAGTCCCCTCTTTATTTTGTTATCCAAAAATAAATAATCAATTCGAGTGGACATCTTAAAAGTGGTTTCAAGGTGCCCATAAATCCCATAAATATGTAGCCACAGTCTTTGGCTCTTTTCTCTCTAACAACTGGAATGTATACAAAGACTTAGGCTTTTGCTATTAGCATATGCTACAGTTTGAAAGTCTCTTTGTTGTAGTGTTAAGGTCAACTATAAGAATTAGTGTGGACTCTACTATACCTTGACTGCACAACACATGACACTTGTATAATGTTTTGCTACTTTAGTTCACATTCTGTAACACCAAAGCACTGAAATAGTTTTTAAGTTCAATATGTTTTGTTGTTACTCTTAACTCTTAACCTAACATAAGTATGGCCCACCATATATTACCAATGTAAAGCTATGTAAAACTGTGTGAAATCAAAAAGACACTGACAAATAAAAGGAGTGAAGAGTCATACCTCCTGCCAGGATCTGCTGCTCCAGTTCAGCCATCTGTTTCCTGTAGGCCCTCAGTGCTGCCTCCTTAAATGTGGGTCGAACGCGCTTCTTGGGTGGTGTTTCTGCGGGCTTCTCCTCTGGAACATTTTTGTTTTCATCTTCCTGCTGCTGCTCCTGTTTTTCAGACACCTCAATGACCTCTTCCTTTATCTCTTCTACCTCCTCTAAGTCCTCATCACCTTCATCCATCTCCTCTGTCACATCATTTTCTTCAGTCTCATCTGTTTCTTCTACATCTACGTACTCCACCATAGCGTCATATTCGGCAGTGTCCCCAGTAGGGTGCGTTTCATATTCCTCACTGTACTCCTCATCAAACTGCTCATCCAAGCTACAGTCATACTCTAGAATTCGTGGCTCTTTATTTGCTTCATAGTCCTCTGAGGTTTCAAAATCTTGTATGCCCTCAAACTCCTGAGAGGCGTCATTTTCTTGAGAGGCCTCAATGTCATCAGACACATCATAGTCCTGAGAAGTCTCACATTCTTGCACTGCCTCATCTGTTTCATCTGTCTCATTAGCATTAGATCTGTTCTCCAAGTTAGCTAATACCTGCTCCATCACTTCAACATAGTGCGTCTCACTGTCTACTGACTGTTCGCCACCTTCGGCCTCTGCAGCTGTTTTTCCTTCATCTGTCTTGTGAAAAACAGGCTCGGCGTGGATATCTGAATCTATTGTTGTACTGGAGTTATTTGCAGCGGAGGTAGACAGGGTGCGGAAACGTCCCATAAATGAGGAGGAGGAGTTTGCGGGCTCCTCAGAAGGGGCAGGGGCACTCTGAGAGCCAGATTTCCAAACAACCTCAAGGGCTGACTTAGCCCTTTGCAGTGTAGACCCAAAGCCAAACCCAAATGACTTTTCACTGAGATCTATACTTAGCCTACTGCTCCAAGATTTGGGAACCTCCTCAACCTTCTCCGTTCTAATCTCACTCTGACTGCGGTACATTGTTGTAGACTTATTCTGAGCCTGGTGAAAGCTATGATTGACATCTATTTCAGGGAATTTTTCTTTTGGAACTGATTTTGGTGTGTCCTTAGGAACATCTTTAGAGGCTACTTTGGACAGTACTTTATGGGCTTCTGTTAGGGTGGCTTTAGGGCTCTCTTTTGGAGGAGTCTTGGGACTTTCTTTAGGTGGTATTTTAGAAACATCTTTGTTGAATACTTTAGCAGTCTCCATAGGTGTTACTTTAGCTATCTCTTTTGGGGACTCTATTGGGGGCGGTTTTGCATTTTCTTTGGTAACCTCTTTAGCAACCTTGAAGGCAACTTCTTTAGATGCAACTTGTGAGGGTTCCTTAGTGATGGTTTTAGCAGCCTCTTTAGGAGACTCTTTAGGAGTTGAGACAGGGCTATCAATAGGGGTCATTTTTGGGCTGTCTTTAGGAGACTCTTTAGGACTTTCTTTAGGAGTCATTATTGGGCTATCTTTTGGGGTAGCTTTAGGAGTGACTATAGGAGCCTCACAAGATGTTACCTTGGATGCCACTTTGGATACCTCTTTAATGTTAGGCTTTGTGGAATCTTTAGAAGTGAGTTTAGGGCTGTCTTTAGGGTACACCTGAGAGGATTCTTTAGCTGCTGTTTTCTTAGTTTCTTTAGGTAACTCTTTAGGAGCTGCTTTAGAGGCCACTTTAGGTGCAACTTTAGTAGATACCTTGGAACTTTCCTTTGGCAATATTTTGGTGGTTTCCTCTTTAGACACCAACTTTGTTGGTTTATGTGTCACTTTAGCAGAAGTTTTGGGGGCATCTTTAGGTGATACTTTAGTTGTTTCTTTTGTGATAGCCTTGCTTGCCTCTTTAGACTGCCGAGCAGAGGTCTTGATGACAGAATCCCTCTCTGTAATGGGAGGTATGATGTGGGTAGTAATAGGTGGTAGAGCAGGTTCTCTGTCAAGCATCATAAATTCTTCATCTCCTTCAAATTGTAAATCAACCTCCTGACATTTTGTGATGTTTTCTGGAAAACCAGGAATTGTTGATGGATCAAAGGGACTGCTAACCTCTATAGAGGCTTCCAAGCCAGAGTCAGCACCCTGCTCCAGATGATGCCAGTCTTTCCAGGGTGATAAATCCCCTTGCAGGGACAGCTGGGAGCCACTGTAGTGGCTTCTGTCCCCAGACATGCACACAAGCCCATTGCTTACCCCACTGTCAATGGTTTCTGTTGTTTCAACCTCATTGTGTTCATTGGTCTGATTCTCATGACTGATAGCGTGACTGGGGCTAGCATACCAGGAGGAGGCCATGTCTTCTTGCTTTCTCTGCCAAAGCTCCTGGTCTGAGGAGGACAGCAGGGAGCAGCCATTAGCCCGTGTAAAGTACTGACTCTCTGAAAAGTCTTCTGAATATGACTGGCAAAGTTTTGAGCAGTCAGACTCAGAGCGGCTGAGTTTAGGGGTGGAATAGTCACTCTGAGACAGCCAACCAGGGGTCAAATCAGTGTAGTAAGCCTTGGCATGTTTGTCTGGGTCATAGTAGGAGTCATCAGCATAATGCACAGCGCCTGAGTAGCCTGCTTCCTCTCCTGATCTGCTGTGGTCGTGGGATCGCCGTTTCTCTGATTTGCTCTTGTGAACGGGCTTTGAAATCACCATTGCATATTTATTTCTTGTTAATTCATCGAGCTCTTTGTCACTGTCCATTGAGTCCCAGTCATCACTTTCGACTACTTTATCTTTTCCCGAGACCTTTATATCCATGCTTTCATAGGTCTGTGAAGAAGACATTGTTTTGTCTTTTCGGTCCTTTCCATCATGAGTTAGGCTGTCAGTAGAAACTGTAATACCTGTTCCTTTAAGTTTATAGCATTTTTTCAAGACTAAATCTCTATCTTGCGTTGTTGCAAAAATAACAATAATGGGACGGGGTTTTGCACTAGAACATTCTCTTTGCTGGCCTAACCTATGTGCCAGCTCAATTTTTAGTGTTTTATGGGCATCAATGAAACCCATTTTGTCTTTAAGTATTTTATATATGAGACTCTCTGTTTTCTCTGACCTTTCTTCAGGAACATTGAGAAAACGCAATGTTGAATTATTGGCCTGGTGGCTAATTTGTTTTATGTAGTCGTGGATATCACGTGTTTCCCTTCTGGACTGGACAAAGCCCGAGCGAAGCTGCTCAATCTCACTTTGAACTACTTCCACACTGCTAGAGATCTCATCAATGGAGCTTTTCAGGGCATTAACATGGCCACGTAGCTCAGACAGTTCCGTCTCTATCTGGCTGATCCCTTGAAGCTCCTTAAAGATCATTTCCATGACATCCTGTGTCTGACTAATGCAACCTGTGGAGGAGGAGCCAGGCTCCAAGGTTGAACTTTTTTGCTGCCGTCCAGCACGATCCAAGGATTTGCTTCGGATACCCAGAGTTTTCCTCCAATTGCTCACCTCGGAGTCCGAGGAAACACATTCCTGGCTCTTTTTCCATTTTCTTAACTTCCGAAGGGCGCCAAGCCTAAGTGTATGTAGACTGGAGCGTTCCACTCGTTCACCCTCCGAACTGCCATCCGAGGGAGCCAAACTAATGAGGCTCTTTCTGTTTCTTCGTACTGGCATAGTGTGTGATTTATGCTCATCCAGTCTCCGGACAGGTTTTGTCTCACTCAGTGAGTCAGAGAAACTACTGTCAATTGAAAGAACCTCAGAAAAGATACTGTCATTATTGTTCAAAAAAAGAGAGTTTTTCGGAAGTCCATTTGCTATAGCTACACGATAACTGAAAGTAGGTGACAGAGATGAGCAGTCGTTCTTTCCGTCGTCTTCTTCGAGTGATATATTACGTGCCGAAGAGCATTTGGAAATCTTTTTAACCGTGGTCTTCAGTGTGGTAGAGAGAGTTGGATTATGTGCTTGCAAATCAGTGGTCAATTTGGGCTCTTTATATTCACTTCTCTGTTTCTTCTTTATTGGGTTTGCCAATTTCTTTGTAAACATTCCTTTGCAAATCTTTTCAATGTAGGACGATATAGTCTTGATTAGGGCAGAAACCATGGATGGCAATCCTATGGAGTGTTTTTTGTCATCTGGTGAATGGCGAAATTAGCTGAGGATACAGCAGTGGTGAACCAAGGATAATCAACCTGTGCTTAACAAGCCAAGCTCACGATCACTAACACCGCAGTCCACAAATAGAATCACTAATATATTTTAATCCAGTGGTCTTCCTCCAGATAAGGAACATCTCTCTGAAAGACAAGATGAAAATATTTTACTATACATTCGGTTAGCAGCTTCCCAAATCACACGTAACCATAAGTAGGAATAACCAATACTTACTATATTATTTTGCAATTACCAGTACAGCAGAATATCATTTAAATAATATGCAACCATAGCGTAAGAAGTCTCTCATTTGTCAATATTCAAAGTTTAAGCAGCAGAAACTGTCATATCTACAGTATATAAAGTCATTTTTGGGTAGTTCAACTAAGATCCTACTGTACCTCTGTTTTGGACACACACACACACACACACACACACACAAACGCACACACACTCCCAGACTGGAGTAGTTGGGATTAAGGACGGGTTTTAAAGAGGGGCTTTTCACTTTTCCCAATCAGTTCAGCATTGATGTCTGGAGAACTGAACCTGTCACCTCCGGTTTTGTTAAACCAAAACCTCAGCATACAGTCCCCTCCAGATATACAGTATATAAATAGCATGGCCAATTGATTTATGTTTCCTTTGCACTGAACACATTTGAGTTTCGAATTAAAAGATAAATATCAGAATTTCAGCTTTTATTTCCTGATTGATATGATAAATGACATAGAACATAGCCACTTTTGTAACTGCTCGCCCACATTTTATGAGAGCAAAATTATTGGCACATAGTTTTAAAGGTAATAAAAGCTGCACGGTTGCAAGGACGGTTAAAAAAAGAATTAATCAGGATGTAAAAATGTCTATATATACAATTATAAAGACGACACAGTGGCCAACCTAACATGTGGAACCGAAACCAGTAATCTATTGAGTCAAACTGCATAGTGTTAAACCTTTAACAGCTTTTTTTTTTTATAGAGTGCAACTAGCCAAATGAGTCAAAAGAGAGATGTTTGTTGAGCAGAGGAGCTGACAGCTGCTCCACATTAGTTCTGGGATTTAGAGCTCGATGTGTCTACAGTCTCATGACCACAGAGACATGCTCTCTTCAAATGAGCTGTGAAATACAGCATCCCAGGTAGCTTTTATTGCCGGGCTCTGAAGAAGGACCAGACATTAGCAACTACAGCTTAAGGCTAGGTTGTCTGCCAAAGTGTGCAGCGATGTATGAGGAATGAAACTAGGAACATGATAACTTCATGAGTTAAGCTTTGTGGCCAGTTGGAGACTGAAATGGTCATTCAAAGAAAATATATTGGTATATAAATTTGAAGACCTTGTGGAAGAGAAAGAATTTTAATGCATGAACTAAAGTTTGGTAAATGCAGATAAGTACTAAATAAGTACTTTGACCAAATATTTAAATAAAAAAGTGCACATTGATTAAAATTTCTGCCTCTAAACTGTCTTCCAGTATCACAGGCATGCAGGATTTTCAGTGAAAGTAAGGAAAAAGCATCAACAAAATGTATCATTACAGAAATGAAACGCCACCAGGATGATAGAGATAGATTACCATATATATTTATGGCATGGGAAGGTTCATGACTCAGCTCTCTCAAAGATTGGCATAAAGCCAAGAGTGTGCCTTTTGCGACTGATAGGTCGTGACCTAAAAATGTCCTCCCATACATAAATCACATCATGTATTTTTTAAACATGTATTGACATTGCCACAACCCCTTTCACTGACATTTTCAGCTCTCATCTGAATTTCGCTTATGTCTGCACACAATAACTAAGCAATGCCAAAGCACCACAGCTGACTCATGTTAATCAGTGAGCTGCTGAGGGTTAAGAGCCTCATTCAGGAGAACATTTTCTTGTTTAGAGTAGGAAACTATATTTCTTATTCACCAATAGAACAGGATAAGTGAAAATAGTACTGTGGTCATAATGTTTTGCCTGTTTGATTTGCTACTATAAAATAAACTGCATGTAAAGCTGTTAGATTAAAATGTGTTGATTGATTAATTCTGTGCTAAAGGAATGACCTCTGCTACTGCTATGGTTGTGTTTTACAGATAGTACTTGATCCCTAAAGGGACATCACAAAAAACACTGATGAAACATGGGCTACCTGTAATCCACTAATATAAAACAACCACATCACAGCTTTCTTTTTCAAATGTAAACAAATGAAAAGTTTTTTTAATTACTCTGATTAGACTGATTAGACTCCACGCAGGTAAGAAGGGTCCGACTGCAGGTTTGACATCTTGGGAGCCATCAGATCTGCAAACCAATGATAAGAAACATATGAGTTTAGGGTCCTTGTACTTGAAGTGTTTCACAACTGTAAAAGTCCTCACACACAAGGTGTATCAGGTTCGTTAGCAGCATTTTTTTAAATTTAATCATATTTGAAAGTAAGAATCAACACAATGGTAATGTTTTTTTTTTATCTGTTAAAAAATAGCAACAAAATTGTTACTTTCAGCAGAGGATAAAAATATCTGAATATTTCATTTATTGTGTAATTTATTGTGGTTTATTTACACAGTGTATTCTTTAAAAATTACTTAGTTTTCAAATTAACGCATTTAATGCATTAATGCATTTGCTTATGTCTGTCTGAAACGCTCCTCATATGTCAGAACTTGTGACACAGCCCCATTGGGACCACTATATTTGAATTCACTTTTAGACCTTACAGTAGGTCTTCAGAAGGGAGGTCTACAGTTCGACAATCTTGGCCCAGGAGTATGGAGTTACGCAGTGAAATAAGTGAATAAAATGGACATCAGGCAGTATAAGTGAAAATACCAGTGTGGGTGGTCTATGGGTGTCTTTGCCCTTTAATAATAAATTAAGACACAAGACAAGTCAGAGGTGTAACTGCTTGCCCTGTACCTCACTTGTAAGTCGCTTTGGATAAAAGCGTCTGCTAAATGACTAAATGTAAATGTAATGTAAATGTAAACTGATGATAACTGCAGTAATATCAGATGTGGTCTGTGTACTGGATTTTAAGGCTGTGGCGGATGCTTTCTATCAGAGCACAGTAAAGGAAAAAGAAAAGATAAGACAACAATATATTGTTTCAGGAGGGTGAGTCATTAAAAATAACTATTGTTATTGGGAAAATGCTATTGCTATGGTGCTATTTTCCAATTGCAAGACAAGCCTTTACAGTCAATTGGAATTTAGTGACTTATTTACCATTCAGTGATTTCTTATACAAGCACGAAGAAAGTAATACCAAAAACAACTGTATAATAAATTTATATATTTACTATCTACACACTTGAATAACAAAATATAATAAGCTGAATGAAAAGTGGGTATGATAATGATAGCCTTTGCAAGACAATGGCTAGGGTCTTGGCTCTCAAGCAAGTCAAGCTCCTTATGTGTATATATATATATATATATATATATATATATATATATACACACACACACATACACACATATATATATCGGAGGGCTTGGTGCAGGTGTGAGGGTAGAACAGACAGGAAAGATTTTATTGATGAAAAAGTCAATTTCCAAATTGCAGAAAGTTTAAAGGCAAAAAGGTTATAAGTCCAGATTCTGTTTTTAATTACAGTATATATAGTCCTGTTAGCCATTTTATTACCTTACACATGCTAAGCTTTTAATTTCTATTATGCCATTTGTTAAACTGAGACCCCAGACTTAATGACTGCCAGTTAATTTCAGTTATGTTTTGTGATTATTTGTGATGACATTTTCAGAATGTACTTAATTTATTAAATGTATTAAATTAACCTACAGCCACAATCATATCTGGCTGCATCTGTGATGTTTCTGTTTACTGTAGCAGACACTGGCACATCCATTACGGTAAACACTGAGATGCACTTTGGCTCCAGTCGGTCTGAACAAATCACACTAAAAGAATACTTGCCTTTAATGAGTGTTAATTACCAATTAGGGAGCAACCTTTCTCTTAACAGAGCCAACATCCTGACATTTGCATGTTAAGGTGTGAAAAATTAAGTACCTGCCTTCTTCCAGATCTGAAGTTGAAATGAAAATAATTCTATAATAATGCCCACAAGATATCACCTATATCATCCTATTAGAGTGTAATGATGCAGGAATTAGGAGAAAAGGATGACAGATACCTAGATCACCTTATCCGACTATCAATCTGATAGCAGGGTCTGTAAAGACACGGTTCGGTGGGCAGGTTCAGCACCAAATGGGCTACAAATGAAAGGGTAGCACTTAGTCAAAACCAGCACGACAAGCTCATGTGATAATGAGATTACATGTTGGTTTGTTTAGATCTGCATTATCTGTACTTTGTTCACCTTCAGTACAGTGGGTATCATAATGTGAGCACATTTAGTGAAACAAGACTCATTTTGTTGCACCCAAGTACAGATAAGTGGACACTATTGATTGTTTCTTTTTTATAACAAAGTGAGTCATAAGCAGTTAATTTATAAAAACTATGTCTATGCACCTTCTACCAGCCATAAAATAAGGCTTTCTAATAGTAACTGGCTAGAGTTCGGCAGTTACTATTTTTTTATGATATCATCTGATGAAAGAATCTGGCTTTAGACACGCTCAAGCATGTCATATACTCCATGCGCCAGTAACATGTAAATAGTATTTTAGATTTTGATTTGTTAATTGTTTTTCCTTCCTCATAAGTTGCTGGTTGATCCTATTACAGTTCCGAGTGCCTATGAGCAAGGCACTCAGCCTCCAATGGCTTCAGTCGTCTCAATATGTAACTTCCTCCACAAACTCTTTGTCTAGCTTCTAGTAAAACAACTTGTTTTACCAACATGATTGGTCAGATAACTTCATCCTGCCTGCCAGCTACTGTGACAAACCGAATCTGGGAATTCCTGTGGTCCTGAGGTGGCGGAGCTCCTCCCATTTGTGAGTCAGACTGGAGAAACCTCCAGAGAAGGGGGAGCACCTCAGCCACACCCACTCCCAATGCTCTGAGGCACTGCCACCCCAGGTGCATTAATGTCTGTGGACCCATTTCTCCCTTTTCCTAATGCATCTGATTAGCAGAACACTCCAAACCACTCAATTCGTCAGTGTTACTACATATGCCATTCTCCTTTAATAAAAGTGGGTGTCAGTTTGAGGCATGCTAACCTATTTCTCACAATAGTACAATCTGCTTTTTCCCCCTGATAAAAATGCAAGTATGTCAGTTTGGGGTTATTATGCTGTAAGCAGTTCTACTACATGCTGCAATGTGCTCTTCACCCTCTCATCATCTTGGGTGAAACTGAGGAATACATAGTGTAAACCTTTGGAAACTGATGAATAAAGATGAGAGATGCTCGTGTGTTACGTCATGTCTCAGAACACATGGATTATA
This sequence comes from Channa argus, assembly GCF_033026475.1. NCBI lineage: Eukaryota > Metazoa > Chordata > Actinopteri > Anabantiformes > Channidae > Channa > Channa argus. The sequence continues at coordinate 11,115,913 of NC_090198.1, forward strand.
GCCGATTGTGGATTAGCGTACATGTGGGTGTGTGCATGCCTGTGCATCTGCGTGTGCAGCCGTGCGTGCATACACATGTGTTCTATGCATTCCTCTGTGCATGGTTGCTTTTAAGCGTGCATTTGCTGCTCTGAGAAAGGAGTGAAGCATAGTGGGGGATGAGCGTGTGAGGGTGTGTGCATCCTCAGATCATATTGCCCTCACGCCCATCCTCAGCTTCATTCTGCCTATCCTCTTCTAACCTGTGAATTTCCCAACAGTGAAATATCTGCCTGCAGCCGTAGGAAACCAGCCAACATCACAACAGATTGTCTCCCCTCGTAAATCAAAATATTACCATTTTCTTTGGCCGGCATGGCGAGAACCAGTCTCATTGCATTTGCTCAGTGAGAAACAACAGCATTGCTCACATGCGTTCATATTATGCATTATGCATAAAACACGGGGAAATGTGAGACTGAGAGCAATGTGACATTTTTGGAATCGACAGTGTTTGTATCAAATCTGGAATTTAACAGCAAGTCGATAGAATTACATTGACACCTTACACGTTTTGTGTTTTTCACCTTATCTACATCGATAGATGATGCCATCCATCTGCATCATTCTCAAATAACGTTTCATTAATCCACTGACAGGGCCACAGAAGGAAAGGAGGGAAGCAACAAGAAGACATAGGATTAAGTCAAGCAGCCAAGAGCCCCACACCATACAAACAGGCATCCAACCCCAAAATGGGGCTACGTGGCTGCACATACCTGGTTGTGCCAAATCCCCGTGCAGGACGCCAGCGGTAGTGAGCACAGCGAGTCGTGTGGAGCTGATTCCCCCGGTTTTAGCGAATGGTCGGTGCAAGGAGAGCAGTGATACTGGGAGGGCAGGGAGGGCGGGGGTAGAGCGGCACGGTGCGCAGCTGCCTGCTAATACCAGAGCTCACAGCATCTCTCCGCGCCCGTCAGACACCACATCCCAGAGCCGTGCCTCCGCGAAGAAACACACGCAGACCTCTCCTCCATGTCACCGTCTGTGCTCCCCTCTGTTGCTCCACTGCTGCGCACCCGTGATCGCGTTACAGGGGTGGGGGGCGAAGATGTGCCTTTTAATACCGTAACCTGGTGGTCTTTAATTGATCCACGACTGACAAACACACGCACAGTGACACGGACAGTTTAACTGCACGGGGGTGTCTATTCCAAAATGGGATACAGACGGGTGGCGGTGGTGCTGATGGGGAGGCAGACAGCACTGCTGCTACTACTCCTGGCTGCTCAGAGTGAAGCTCTGCTCCCCGGCTAAAGAAGGTCCGTCCCTCCCCTACACAAAATTCTCTCTCTCTCTTCTCTCTCTGTTTCTGTGCTCACTGAACCAAGCTCACAGACACACAAACAATAAACGGACTCCTAATACACACACACACACACACACACAATTCTATCATCAACTACCTGTTCCTCCGTTACTTATTGTTTCCCTCACTCAGGGGCATCTCACAGTGTGTGTGTGTGTGTGCAAAAAAAGACACACTCCAATGGAAACTGAGTTATGTAATAGGTCAATAAACTTTGAGCACCAAAGACACCGGTTGAAGAACAACGTTAGGCTGCAGTCGCAGCCTATTGCTCCCATTTTTCATTGTCAGCTGTACACGCGTCCTGCACGCGTTCAACTGCAGACGTTTATGGAGATGATTGGGGGTGGGGGGCACAAAGAGCGCACTTTAATTTCTCTATGTCAAACACGCATAAGAAGACCATAGGAAGACCATTCCCATCTGTATCTCTCTTTCTCCCTCTCACTCACGCACACAGACACACACACACACAAGTGCATTACATATATTCACACACCACATAATTAACTCTCTCACTGAGAATTTTGTCATACATTATTACTCATTCCCATTTCACTTTAGTTATAAATTTTAGTCTGGTGTATTAAAACGCCATCAGCCGCGTGAAAAGCACGTGGCCGACTTGCAAGACTGGAGGAAAAAATTCTTCACAGACAGGGCAGTGGAGGAGGTCATTTTTGCCCTAAAGTGCTTTAAATTTTCCTGGTTTGACATTTGGGTAGATGAGTCTTTTTATTTCTTTCTTAAATGACATGACAACATTGCAGGTACAGTGTCACAGGACAGTCCACGTCAATTGTCCTCCAGTCTTGGTGATGATTAGGCATTCAAAAACTCATCTCCCCTCCTGTGTGCGTGAGTCTGCCTCCCTCCATCAGCTCAGATGTGTGTAATGCCTTTCTCCAAAAGCCACTAATTGTCTGGCCTCCTAGCTAAATCACATTTTTCTCCTCTCTCTGTTTGTCACATGGGACACGGGCAGGATGTGGAGATGTGTTTGACTGTGTGCGCATGTGCATGGTATAGAAGTTGGGGGGGGGGGGGGGGGGGGGGTTTGGAGGAGGCAGTCTCTGGCTCCAGCTCGCCCCCTGCCACTGATAAAAGCAACTGCAGCCTGGAACCTCAGCTGTGTGTGAGCCACACCGGCCCTGACCCAAATGATCCCCTCTGATTACTGGAGTGCACTTGTGTTCAAAGATAGCAGAGCAAGTGATAATTAATTTAGCATTTGACATGGTTCACTTCACTAATGTCATCTAAGACTGCGGTAAATCAGCAAATTAGTTGTGTCTGGAAAAGATTATGGGGTATTTTAACTGCCGAACATTGTTCCAACACTGTTGTCTTTCACGGTTAAAAAAAAAGGGTCATCACATGTTTTGGTCCATCTCTCTCATTCCTTACTATCCTTTCTCTTCTGTGTTCACTGTGTCACGCTTTGCCTTTTCTGGAAATACAGACCCTTGCTCCTGTTGGTGCCTTCAGCTGCCAAGAGACGGCTAGCCAAGACTCCCGAGGTCTTCTCCACCTCCACCCTGACACGACTCTCCTCTCTCCAGCCCTTGCCTTCTCAAGCTTGTGTAACACTTTTCAGTTTTCTTTCCTTCACCATGATCTTTTATAACATTTATATTTTATAAGTTTTAAATCCAACTTATTTTTTATTTTTTTACACCCACATCTCTAGCTTTACCATAAATACAAGTGACTACAGGGAAAAAAACAGACTAATTTACATTTTACTCCAAAATGTTCAGCAAATACTCAGATCTCGTGAACAATAACTTATAACAACCTCTGTGCACCCTGATGACCCGCTAACATAGATTTATTGAGCTTTGCTCCTTAGTCCTAAAATATAAATGTGCTGCTAAAAACAAGGTCCCGTCCACAAGTCATACATTGTTCATGAAGATAAAGACAAGTTCAGACTACTCAAGTGCTGATAGAGGACAAACAGACTTAAGGTGCACCACCATATATGGACCTATACTCCCACCTATGCCCAAATATTTCAGATCAAAAAGCATTAATACATGAACTTGGTATACTGGAAAATTTTATTTTTGCAGCAACACTATTAGATATAAGCATTTCAGCACACATCCTGTAGAGTGGGTTATTACAATTTGATCACTTGTTAAGTTGTGAAGTAGCAATAGCCCAGTGCTGTAAAACAGAACCTACCACCTTTTCTGTCAAGATGTCAAGTGACATCTTGTAGCTGGTTTCCAGGTGGTGTCAGTGTCAGTGCTGCTGTTAACAATATTGATCCTTTTGCATAGATAGAAAAGTAAACAGATGAGTGTCTTCAAAAATTGATGGCGATTGTTCCTAAGTAGATTTTATTAGCCAAGATACCAATTAGGGAACCGGTCTGATGCTTTTTTCATGTTAACTAACCATGTCAATAATGTGACATGGAAAACTGACCCTGGATCTTTCATTAAGAATCCAGTCATGTCTCTGCTAACATCTGTGATACAATCACAGCAACAGGTCGAGTGTTCTTGTATTACTTGAGTTGTTTATCCCCAAAATTGATTGAGTATAAGTTATGTTCAGAATTTTATTGATGTTCAGCTCACTACTCTGTAGGCCAAGCTCCTGTGACTATTATGCCCCCTATATTATGTTTTTCTAGAAAAGGTTACCCTCGCCCCACAAATCAGTTAGCCTTTTGGTCCACATAAAGGACAGAGCCAGAAACCTACACTATACCTCTGGCTCGCTGTCAATGTAAACACTGTTTGCGTGTGTGTCTTTGCTTTGTTTGATGCTTTGTTCTCTGACCTGCAGAAGTCATAAATGCTAGGCTGCCATAGGTCTGTGACTTTTGCAGATATGGGATTTGTATGCTTAAAAAAGGTCATGGAATAAGAGTGGAAGCTTTCATCTTAACCCAGAAGAATCAAGATATCGTACACCCATCTCCCACAGGCAGACCTTTATCCTCTAGGGACAGAAACACAGGGAAGGTGGCACTAATGAGACAGGCAGATGGCCTTTATATAGCCCTTTAGTGGTTCATATCCATCTATTGAAGCATAAAGGGATAGCCATGGGCTGATGTGGCACTAAATCTAGCACATGCCCATCAGCTTGAAGGAAAATATATTTTCTTTTATGGCAGGAACAGAAACGGCACATTAAAGGAATGTTTTTAGATCACGCAGCTGTCGACACACAGCTGGCATCAGTTTATGCTACATTCGGCACTATAGGCTGGGATTAGCATTTTTATCTTATTAGCAGCTGGTGAACCTGAGATATTTCCACAGTGTTTTGGGATCTACAGAATAATACTGAAATGATGTGGTAAATTCAGAGGAGTAGAAGTTGTTGGTGGTGGAAAAGATCGATCAAATATTTGTTTAAAGGATAATTTTGCATTGAATTGTATTGGATGACCACCTAAACTAACAATGACTCTCCTCTATTCTTGTTAAATCTGTTAATTCTGAATTTGTTTATTTCACTGTGCCATAGACCTCCATTGTCTTCCACAAACAATTAAAAATACATTTGCCACACCAACCGCTCCGCTGGGTAAAAAAGTGTTTTTCTATTTCCATATGTTTTGCATAACATTGTGCAACCTGATGTGAAACAACATAATTCTACCAGATGTGTGTCTAGCAGATGTGTTTTTATTACAGACCACACAGAGGATTTTATTCAATACTCTGGGCACATTTTCCTATTGTACATCTACCTGAAAAGTAGAACTTGTTCTTCACAGTGTGTAATTGGTACATTTAGTAAAACTGACTAGGTCCTAGGTCGTATCAAAACAAACAAATATAAAGAAGAAAACGTCACATAAAAGAGTTTTCAGGGTGACTGCTCACTACTCCAAAACACGAGTCACAAACATATATCAGTCGTCATCGCTCACTGAAAGGTTAAACACTGAGCAATTTATAGTAAAAGTTGATGAGACAGGAGATTGGTAGAGGGATGTGTTAATTTTTTCAAATTCAAAAATCACAACACATCAACTTTTTCAGTTAGTCTAGAGTTTGGAGGAGGGGTTGGTCTCACAAGGATAGGCTATTCGGGTTGACAAGACATTGAAACAGATGCTACGGATCAATCAGAGGGTGCTTAAATTCCTGGCTGAGCCAGAGTCATCTCCTCAGTTCGCCCAACTGCTGCATTGCAGATAAAAAGCTTCCTCTGCCAGACACCTTTTACACACAACAGAAACCTCTGACTGAAATGAGTGGACATTTTACAGCACTCAGACTGTTTGACATATGCTGTAACTTTCAATTTAATATCATACTTACTGTAGAAAAACTTGATGTACTTCTTTTGTGTTAAAAGCTTACATTCAAAATCGTCTGCATTTATGAATTTATAACCTACCACAGTTAACTGTTGCAGAGGTTTTATACAATGTGTGAAGTTAATTTAAAACACTCAACTGGAGTTGAAATGTTAAGTTGCATTCAAAGAAAATCTTTTGCATGTGGCATCAGAGCAACTAATAGCACAAAATACATATTTAAAAGAAATCCTGAAAATTGACATCATAGCAATTTTCCATTCACAATTTCATTGTGATGCTTTGCAACAACCAGCTAGTCAGCTAGTCAGATGCACAAGACCTACAGCCTGCTAGAATTAGGTCTGGTAAAATATACTGACCTAAATCAACATAACATTTTACACACGAAAGTGAGTGTGAGACCACTGTCAAACTTTGAATAATTTAGAAAGTTATCCTTTAACATACAGAACTCAACATTTGATACAGTTTAAGACAATGGTTTCCCAGACATGACCGGGAAATGTGAACACTGGAGCACTACTGCTATTTTTACTGCTACATACATTAAAGGAATCTCAATATTACCAAAAAAAACATAAAAAATAAAAAAGATCATATTTATGTACAACACCATTTCTGAAAGGTGAAAACAATGATGCAATACAATGTAAGTCTTTGGGTTGCACATTATGTGTTATGTTCAAATTGCCATTCTTGCACAATGAAATCCCCAAATGCTGTAGCTGTCGAGAATCTCGTGCATCCTTTTTGAATTATTATGTATGAACTGTCAGAACACGGACATGGCAAAAACCTCTGTGTTGCTTTACTGAGCTAATTATCATCTTTGCTTTTGAAGGTAGAAGGTGAGGCAGGATATTTTAACAGACTGCATCAGGCTCAACACTTAATGGGCTGAGAGCTTGTCCTTGAGAAACAGTGAGGCAAGCCCCAGAAGACAAACTGTCCTTTTTTTTCTTCCTGAAACCCCGGACTTCTTTCTTTTTTTTTTTTGAGTGGAATTATTTACAGGTACAATTGCAATAATCATTCTTGCTGCTCACAGGGCCTCACAGCAAAATTGTCTCAATTACTGCTGTTGTTTACTTGTTAACTAACTACGATTAGCCGTCAATGTGGAGCTGGAGGTGATTTGTCAGACCATAATGCACAATGCTAAATGAATGATGCTAGCCAAGTCATGGGGCTTCACAGTTGTTTCCTCGGTTATTACAAGACAGAGATAGATTATGCTGCTGTTTGACACCTGTCACTTCCACATTCTGACTTCAGTGATGCAGGTATCATATGATAATTGTACCGTAAATATTGTTTCAATAAAAAACAAGAGTTTGTTGTATTTAGGCTATATTAAGTCAAGTCATGCTAAAGAACTAAAGGTCTGTGTCTCTAGACTTTCTACTGATCTAAACTAATGTAACAAGTTAAAAGATAGTCCTGATAGTCTCCTACAAATCATTAATAATCTGTGAGTTTATGGTCTGTCATAGGTTTAAATATCTGATAAGGTAAAAAAGATTATACAGGCTAGAGGAACAATTCATAAGTTTGTTTGTAATTGATTAGAGTTAAAACAGTAAAGTGAAAATGTGTGAAAATATAAACACAGTGCTTGAATGCTTCTTTTTTTACATCAATTTATGCATTATCTATAACCCCTTATCCTGTGTAGGGTCGCAGGATGGTCCACTCTGGACAGGTCCCAAGACTCTCTCAGGGCCAACACAGTGAGACACACACAGACAGACAAACCATTCACATTCACAGCAATGGGCAATCCTGAGCCACCAGTTAACCTAACATGCATGTCTTTGGACTGTGGGAGGAACCTGGAGGAAACCCATGCACACACAGGGAGAACATACAACCTTCTAGCTGTGAGGCGGCAGAGGTAACCACTCCACCACCCCGCTGCCCTTTCATTTTCCCCTTGGTCTAAGATCTATTGCTCTATTGTTCTATCAAGAATTAACTCAGAGTATTAATGCGAACTGAAATGTCACAGGAAAGGCAGCATGTTGTTGTGACTAAAATAGAACTTATGTTTTTCTACAAATGTATGCTCTTTGAGGAAACATCCAACATTACTCTTGTGGTTATTTCTCCCCATTTTCAGGCGTGTAACACTTTCAGGCTGCTATGCAGCCTAATTTTGAACAAGCAAATAAAGACCAGCTTCTAATTCTAGCAAAAAAGCCTATTCCTTTAAAAATGCAACACAAATGTCTGAATCAAAATGACAGATAACATTTACCAGTCCAGTCAACCTGATGAATGCCAGTAGTGTAGGTATATGCTCAGCATCAGCAAATCAACGCTAATGAAATTGAACGCGATGGCAAGGCTCCATATGTGATTTGATTTGGCTTTATGTGACCTAACAAATGAGGACCTGAGACACAATTTGAGAATAGACCCATTGGCTCAGGATGAGGAAGTCAAATTTAATAACTCGTGACCAGCTAGGGTGACTAAGCCTCTCCTCTGGTGCCGTTGAGTGATTCAGCATCACCAAGAGCTCTCTATCTCCCTCCCTCCCTCCCTCCGTTCCTCTCCCACTTTTCATATGCATGTAACATCCTCACATTTATACACAATTGCCAGAGAACACAGAGTAGCCCAGAGGTGACAACCTGTTGATTTCTTTTTCTTTTCTCAGTTCATCTTACTTATTACTTGCAGTCACTACAATACATTTAACACACTCTTCCTTACAATATTAGCACACACTCAGCACAACCACAAGCCCTAAGGTAAAATGGATTTCTTTCAAAATTACCCAAAACAAAATGAGAAATTCTAAGAAACTACACATACTACTACATCACACACCCATCCATCCATTATCTGTTTAGGCTTGGGGGGGTGCTGGAGAGGCAGTGTACACCCTGGACAGGTCACTAGTCTAGCTCAGGGCCAACACTTAAAGGTCTGACATCACAATAAGCTCAGGATTATACATACATGGTCAGGTGTCTACATGCAGCACACAAACTATTTAGTTAAATGTCAGCAGACTTTTTAATAGCCAAGGTTCTCGAAGAACTCTGGTTGGATATTCGACCAATTTTCTAGGCAGAATTGGTTGGTTTTGTGGCACAGAACGGAGTTTAATGCATGGTCCCACACACGGATTTGAGAAGGTCATTTGAACAAACCTGCTTCAGTTTGCAGCCCCACAAAAGTGTGTCTTGTTGTACTGAAGAATTCAAAGCTAATTCTTCCTTTCATTATTCCATTCACTCTGTGCAATGCAGCCAGGCCCACAGGCAGCAAAGCAGAATATGATGCAACTAATATTCAACAGTAGGTACAATGTTCTTGGGGTTTAATGTCTGACCTTTACTCCTCAAAACATACTGTACCAGGCCTGAACCATTATAGTTTCTGGGTTGGATCTGACCATCTGAACCAATGTCCTCTCAGCAGAGTCAGACAGTTTGGGACCAGACACTAAAAAATGGCTACAACTCCCAGTAACTTGTATTTCTGTACAAGTGTTTGAACTGTTGACCTGGACTTTTGTACATCTATTACTCTTTTTTACCAGTCTGCACCGAGCTCTGAATTAATATTTAAGTTGTTGGGTGTCTAATATTTTGTTTTGTTTTGTCTTTAATCAAGGATGAATGTTGTATTAGTCATTCTGTCCCAGCAAAAAAAAAAGAAAAAAAAGAAATCAATTAAAGCCCATGATGATTGTATGAATCTCTATACAGCATCTGACACACATAAAGCTGAGTAACCAAAAAGCAAAGAACCACATACATTTTCAAACACATTGACAGCTAATAGTGCACCTGTCTCTGTACATTTGCTCTCTGTCACACACTCACTCACACACACAGTTGCTCAGGTGTGGATACCTGATGGTTCAACAATGAAAGACAGACTGGCTGATTATCATTAAAATTAGCTCTAAGCGCTGCATAAGCTCTCTGCAGTATGCTGTTAGAGGGACGACTGTGTCAGCATGGCACTTCCTGTTTACTGTTTAGTCCCAGAGCAAGCTGCAGACTCCAGATAACAGCACAAAGCATGCTGGGAGATAAAAGCACCACAAAATGTGTTAGGGCCTTTGTAGCGTTTGTCGTCGCCTGATGTGGCATCAGTCAGTATTACCACTAAGATTGGTATTCCCTCAAAGATCCCCGCACAAGAGAGAGAGAGAAGGACGATGATGGTGAAACAAAGAGAGACTTTTCTTTGTGAACCAGTGAACATATTGTAAAGGCATCCAAAACCATGAAACTTTGGTTCCAAACAAAGAAAATGGTAACATTCAGAAAACTCATTACAATACAACACTTTCCATGATAAGGAGTTTACAAGAAAAGTATGCCCCAGGCTAAAGGTTGGACTATATATTCCAGGTAAATAAACTAAGCTCTAGGAAATACAGAAATTTAGGACTCCCCATTTTTTTGGGGGGGAGGCGGGGTTAAATGGCAAAAAAGTAAAACAAAGATCTTTTTTCAAACTTTTGCACTTTCAAAATTTCCATAATTTTGAAATTCTATAGTTCTTTTAATATACACTCCTTGACCATTTTTGTTACTTCATACAATGAATCGACATTTGTAACTGAACGTGCATTGCACATTGTATTGTACTAGGGTTGGGTTAAGTTTCTATCCCCTTACACTAAAATGCATGTAGTTGCAATAATGTTGAACATTCAACTACTACCAATGTTCTTTCACCATCATATATAACATAATTATCTAGGAGTGTATATAAAAAGGGTATGGTAAAAAAAAATAAAGCAAAATTAGTGCAATCCCCCTTGGTAAATTAATTAAAATAAACTTAATTTGTGATGAAAAAACATTTGTATGGGGTAAATTTCTTAGACATAAATGAAGAAAACACGAAGACATTTTGATTTTCTCTTGATTTTGTGTGTGTTTGTGAGTGTTTTTTTTATTGTTTTGCCCCTGTACTCGAACACAGTGAATCTAAACTAAAAGAATGTGTATGAGATTAAAGTGTTCAGCTTTAATTTGAGGGTCAGATAAACTGTTTGTATAAAGTTTATTTTCAGTATTTTAAAGCTTTTTTATCGACAGTTTGGCTAAAATCTCTGACCAACAAGACCTACAGATTCTTCTCTGGTGATTTTCTGACTTTGGTCATTTGTACCATCCTCACTTTCTCCTTGTTGTGGGGCCTCGTCCTTTCAGATGATCTTTAGCAGGTGAGACACAAACTCAATGGGACTTACGACATATGAGTTGACTTGAATGTAAACCTTTGACATGCTTAGTTCCAAAACGCCTTTGTTTCGAGGGCTCTAGTTCCCATACTTTTCATAAAAATACACATTTAAAGTCAAAGCCAGTGCTGATGGTTCACATTCACACATGTTTTACAAATAAAATGCAAAATCCCTCATGCATCAATTTACAGAGTCATGACTTGCTTTATTGATCTGTTCATCACACATTCTCTGTAAACACCAAACAGGCATTTATTAACCTAGAGTCTACAGACACACTCGTGGGCAAGTGATGCCACACAGCAGTGCTTTGAGATGAACGCTTACATAACATACTCACAGTGGCGATAAGCCAATACACTGATGTTTTGAATCGTGTCTGCACAGGAGGTGTAGCAATAGCGGCTTGTTAGAAGAGCAGCACAGCAGCTTCTGTGCTCCGTGTGTGTTTGCACAGAAGGCATTCGGGCACAGTATGGAGTTGTCGGTCACCCGCCTTTGGCAGCATTCAGAACCCAATACACAAACACCTGCAATACACAAACAAACAAAAGAAGACTTGAACCTTAACTAAGTGTGTGAATATCAGGAGCAAAATAAAGTGTTTGAGTCCAGTTGTGGGTATTAGTGCTGAAATTAACTGTAATTTGGACTTGAAGATGGTCAAAGAATGAAAGCTAATAAAATTAAAAGTCTGTGGACATTCTACAAAATGTAATGCAATCCACCAAGTAGTTATAGACACTTTTCAGGTTGAAAAAAACAAAATGGTGGAGAAACTGATTATCAGACCACTGACAATCTGACAATGTCATCACGAGGAACAACTGCTTGTCTTGGCATAAACCATGCAAATATTCTCACTTTCGTGGGCAAACGCATGCTTAATACAAACTTTTTTAAACTTAGTATGATTGTTTTGACATTTCATTGTTGATTGCAAACATTTATAAAAGGCTAGTGTGTGGACTGGAAGCTTCGAGCACATGGACAGCGTCGTCTCATCTATCAACATTACAGTGGATATGGCTAATTAAACGTGACTGCAGATGGAGAAAATAACAGGTTGAGACATGTATTAATTTTTAAAAGGTCAAGACCATCCCTCAAAAATAACAGCTTGTTCTATATTATTTCTCACAAAGTACAGCAGATAAAACTTAGGAAGTTCAGTGTACACAACTCTACATACACAGACATTTCCAATAGGTCCTTTAGAGATCCCTCCACACCTGTGATATAACTGGGATGTTAACCAGTAGCATTTACCAGTGGCATTTACCAAATATGTAATACTTCCCCAAACAAATCCAAAATAATCAGATTGACAAAAATGTGCTCACTCCAGTAGAAGAAGTCAAATTACCACATCACACAGTGATGCAACCATACAGAAATGCACAGGAAGACACTGTGCTACACCTCACAAACCAAACATGTTTACAGGAGCTTACTGTAGATGAAGGATGTGTTGTTTAATAGCGTAACCTTTTGGATGGTATGTAGCTAGGATGAAGTTGTAAATGTCTGTGCATATGTCTGTCATTGGGGAACATGCCTGCCCTCGCTGCAGGCTAATTACATTTCAGCCTCAGTGATAAATGTAGCTCTGCTTTGATTTACTTGTGGCTGCCATCACTGCATTCATAGCCTGTATTTCACAGCTCCCTCTCTCGCTCTCGCTCTCTCTCTTCCTCACACACACACCTACACAGGCATGCACACCAAGTTGAATTCCCCCTGAGAGCAATTATCATAGAGTTCTACTGTATGTACTTGTGTTATTAATCTCTTCACTGACTTTGCTGTGACAATACAGCACTTTCTGTGGTTATTTACAGAACAATTCTTGGCCAGTGGGTTTTACTGCAGCCTATAATTACAGGCACAAATAAGCTGACGTATAGAAACACAGCTTGTTTTTGGTGTTAGTGAGGATAGTGGGGAGAGTGAGGGAGTTTTGGGGGGCCAGGAAGGTGAATCAACACATTGACATGGAGGACCAGTGTCTGTCAGACACTATGTAGCTTATTGCAAATCCAGGTTTGCTACTGCACAATGAAATTTCCATGAGCTACCACAATCGAGTGTGTTTACTTCGACATACTTGCCCAGATTAACTAGTACCTTGGATTTAATTTTTTCCTCCTGGCTTATCCAGTAAACTCGAAGTTACCACAGTGGATCATGTGGTCAGCATGTTGATTTATGCCCATTGCCCTTCCTGACACACCCCAGATGTGCACAACCTCAGCAGCCGGGGTTGGGCAGCTTGGGGGGTTCAGTGTCTTGCCCAGGGAACCTTTGACATATGGGCAGATGGAGTAGGGGCGAAAACTGCCAACTCTATGATCATGAAGCGTCACTCTACCAACCGAGCTACTGCCGCCCCTTAGACAGTACTGTGCAGTACAAAACAGTGTTAAAGAACACAAAATTAAATCCTATTGGAGGCAAACTGAAATTAAAGGCACCCTGCATATGTTTTGACCACTAGTAGAACTATAAAGCAATATTTTGACGAGTGGGTCCATATTTTGTTTGGAGCTCATTGACGTGGAGGACCAGTGTCTGCCACAGTCCCATATGTACATGTAAGAGGAAGGTTTTGTGTGTACTGTATGTGTGAATATTCTGTACTTTATGAAGGTGTAAATGAAAAACTCATAAATCAGAGATTGAAAAATAAACTAGCAACGTTTTTTGAGGATGGAAATACATTCAACACATTTATCTGACCTCAAGAAAACACATACACAGGGTCTTGGAAAGCACAACAGACTGACTGCAAGCTTCACTTTTGTTTGTATTCATTAAAACTCCAAACAGCATGCACTTAGGACCTCAGTCCACTCAATCCTCATTAGAATTAAATGCATTAAAATGTTCTGTTTAACATCAGCTCACATTTAATTCCAGTTTCGTCCAGCTCTCTAAATTACTGCAACTCCTCTATGTCAACAACAATGGATGACTTAAAGAACTGTTGAAACACCTTTAACAGCAACAATGTCGTTTTTAAATTATATATAATAAGCTTTTGTTCAGGTTTTTTCACCCAAAGTCTAAACTTCATCAGCTAGTAAGGTCACTGACATATATGAGGTGGGAGGCCGTGGGAGGGTAAACCACAAGGGTTTGGAAAGGAACAGAGGCGAGGTGAGATCGTAACAGATGGCCCTTCTCTGGACTTCTTCCAAAGGCTTCATAAACACACAAACACTCACTCGCAAATATATTTTCACAGCCAAGTACTAAAAACGCCTGTTGGAGAATCACAGATGACCAGGATATTAAGCTTCCTGTTTGTTTCCAAGAAAGAGTAAAAGCTCAGCAGCTCCAGTCTATGTGGACATTTTATTACAATTACAATTCTCATGTGAAAAAAAAGTCTTTTTTTTCTAAATATTGCAATAATAAGCCATTTCCTTCACCTTTTCACCTCAGTCCTATAGCTGGTGTTATTAAGTCCCAATGTGTTCTGTTCTAATGATTCTTCCATTGGGCAGCTTTTTTCCATTTGCCACTGAACATAAAACAAGAGATCTAAGGCATTGCTTATAAGAGTAAAAAGCAATTAGCGTGTTCACTGAACATGTAACCTCCCCTTGTTAAGATATACTAATTGCAGGCTTTGTCTTAAAGCTCCTGTGTATTGTTACAGAAACAGAAAAAACAAAACAGGCAGCTGTATGCCGATGAGGCTGGAAGATCACACTGAAGGTGCCCACTGAGCCTCTCACTCCAAACCAACTGCCGTTAGAAACTTTGTAAAAGCGTAAAACTAAAGGGTTAGAATGCTCTAAATTATGATTAATCATTTGGGAACTTCTTTGCATTTTAATTGAAACCAGTGGTGCATGAGGCCACAGCCAAACTTGTTTTCACCCAGAGAAATTTGTAATCATTATCTGAAACAGAAACAAATTTCCCCCGGAGTTTTTTCGACAGTAATTGCCAGGATTCAAATACGTAACTAACAGCACCAGAGGTGGGTAGTAATAAGTTGTTTTTACACTGTAACAATAAATTATTTTTTCAATTAATTTATATAAGACAAAATACATAAATAAACCCTATCTCTTCTTTTCTGGCAGTTTCATCTCATGAAACAGAAACACTTCTTATAGCTCCTTACTTTAATGTTTTCTTCTTCACTTAGGTTTTTGCTGCCTTGTACCTCACTTGTAAGTTGCTTTGAATGAAATTGCTAAATGTGTTTATGAAAATATAATCCTGTATTCTGTTACATTTAGCTCTTCATAATGCTTCATAATTTTTTTACAAATTTCATTCAGTCCAAATCCAACGTGAACATTACAACAAAAGTGAAACTTCTGTCAAAAGCTGCACTACAACTGAAATAAAGTTAACACACAGAACAAGCCAATGAATCGATTTAGTCTGACACCAAACACATACTACTTTAAAATGCAGGCAAATAATGTCACTGCCATCTCCAATCATTTATCAACCTACATTTAACAAGCAAAATCAAAAATTGACATTTGTGATAAAGAACTTGGTTGAATCTTTTGCCATCTGGTAGGCTGATTAACTAATAGGCCCAGCTGACAAATGTTTTTTTGCACTGTATAATATACTTAATGGATTCCCTGAATATGATAAATGTATGTGCACTCAGCCTGCACACTGACCTTAAACCTCCATTCTATCAAATTTCTAGGTTAAGTTATTTAATCATATCCTTGAACAATCAATTACATTGTTTCTAATAATACTGTGCTTTACCAGCACCTTATATTCATTTTTTTAAAAGAGAGGGTCGAGGATCATCAAGGCCACCTCCCCTGCACATGTAATTAATGTAGTACTAGTTATTTGTTCAAATAACATATTTTTTCTTTGCCAAATTTGTCCTGTATCCCAACAGGTAGGTTTGTTTTATTTCACTTCAAATGTCATTCATGCCTGAAAAATAACTACAAGCTTTTTAGCATATTCCAAATATTAGCTATAAAAGAAACACAATGACACAACAATCTAACATTTGGTTAAGGCTTTACCTTTTTTATTATATTATACAAATATATGTTATATCATATTATCAGACGATAAAAACAGCTGTATCCAGAGCAAGAAAAACACAATCCCAAGCAAGGCAAATTAAATAAGAAAGATAATCAGTGACATTATGCATTATGAACTGTGTGGAGATGGCAAATGGCAAAGAAAACAGTCTGATTTGGATATGTTCAGACCCATGTTTGGCTCCCAAGTTCTGTGTGTCTTGGTCAGATTTTGGGGAAAAAAGTGCTCTGATTAAGGTTGGAGAAAGATTGTGGCTTTGTATAAAAGCAAACTTGGACATTGTGTTAATTTATTGTGTCTAATAAAACCATGATCTTAACCAAAGTGTTGCTTAAACCAAACCACACACAGAAATTCCGGAGCTGAACTCATGTCACCTTGCTGCTTTACTGGAACTGTGTTTCATTCAAAAAAAATCATTGCATTGAAGTATAATAAGCCACTGATTATATGTTTTCTACAAAAGCATAACCACATGTTCTGTTTAGATGTTGAGGGATGGAAGTTTAGGACACATAGTTCTTACTGTATAATGGGGGAGGGATAGTAGAAACCTGGAATGTAAAATTCCACATTTTACATTCTTTTAGACAATAAGCCTTTAGACAGTTAAGGGACAGGCCAGAGGCAAGTTTTCATTCATCTACAATTATCATAGAGATCAAGTAAGTAAAACACAAATCTGAATCCACGTCTGGAGGCAGCAATGCCCATTACAAGTAATACATAATAATTTAGTAGTATAATAATTTTGAGGAGCAGCTGATTTTGTACCTTGTACTATACACAGAAACAGGAGGTTTTGGTTTTGCAGTTGTATTTTTCACGTTTCATGCTCCAGCCTCCTTCAGGCCTCTTTAAGAGCATGTTTCAGCAGAGCAACCTCTTTGACTGGGTTTGACAGTGAGAGCTATAATTATTGTAATCTACAACTTTAGAGACCAAAGACATGTTCAAGGCACTGATACACTCATTAACAGAGCCTGCTGAAGCAGTAAAAGAATTAGCGGGCTGATTTTTCACACTAGATCATTTATTGTCTGTACTCCTCTAATGATCTAATGATAATATGTTTGTGTAGTATTTTAGAATTAACATTGTCGACTGGCGTTATGGATTGTTGAATTGGATTAATGGATTGATTTGTTGGATTCATTTCATACAGAACCTTTACTGGCCATGATGAAATGATTCTCACAAAAGCTGCAGAAAAGTAAACTATCTTCGTATGCTTTGAGTTTGTGAAATGCTTAGGCTGGCACCAAAACAAAAAATATGTTGACACCTACAATGGGTTTCATGAATGGATTTTGACCCTTCACTTAAGTCACACATTCGAACATGTAGTATGTGCAAACAGATCTCCCACAGACTGAAAATCACAAGCTACCAAAGCACAACTACCTAAACACAGTAATTTGTGTTTTCTTGGCTCAAATTATAACATTCAGCACCCTCTCTGCCAACAGAGTGTGGTAAAAACTGCAATTTTGCTGCCTGCTGGCCCTCTTTAGCAAAACGTTAGGCAAATATCACTAAGGGTGTGTTGTTTGTTTGTGTGGGTGGCGGCACAGCGGTTCACTTTGTTTCACATTCTATGTTGAAGCACACAATTTGTCAATTTGGTTTAACTGTAAGTGGAAGATTGTGTGTGTTGTGTGCAGACGGCACAAATATGCATGTGCCTGCGTGTCTGTGTGTGTGTGTGTGTGTGTGTGTGAGACAGTGGATGTTTATGTGACAAGATAACAAAGATATTCATGTAATTGGTCACCATAACAACGTTTGTCTAGATGTTTGTTAGACAGAGAGAAGCTACGTTGCTCTCGGCTAATTCTGCAAATGCAGGAAGCTGGATAATCAGGGCCCAGGGAGAGGACATTCCTAGTTCCTCTCAAACTGCAAATGATGGGAAAGGGATGTCCCAGAGGAGAGCCCGCTCACCAGCAGATGTGATGGCTGATGACATCACTTATTAGAGGTCACAGTAAAGAGCACATACTGCTGAAAGGGACAGACTACAAATAAACAAAGACAACTGCAGGTAAAGTAGCTTTGACTCCTTAGAAGTGCAATCAATACTAATACCTTTTTCTTGCCTTTTCTTTAGCCCTGCATAGAAAAAAAAAAACAGGAAATGCCTCTGCTAATTTAGCTCACTTAACAAATTATGTTTTCACTCTGTGGGCTGTTAAATCTAAAATCAATTAGTAGCCTTCACTAACAGCATCCAGACCACGCAAACAATGCAATTATGCATGTGATCACCTCCGTGACTGCATTTACAGATGAATATTAATGCGTATGTGATTGTATGCATGTCAGTTGAATATAGCAAACATCTAACTAACACATATTTTGAGGTGTTTTCAATTTACACTACTAGAAAAAGATTCAAATGTAAATGTTATCTTTCACTCGGACGTTAGGCATCATTCACCTCCTCTTGACCTTCACCTATGGAGGAGGTGCAGTAAAGTGGGTTCCTTGCCCTGTGCAGGCTGTAGTAATAAGTTACATACAGTGGGTATAGGATCAGCAGAAGGAAGAAGGGATGTTGCCAATGACTACTGCCCCACTTGTCCTACAGTTATTATAGTTACAGATACTTTTGGTGATTTTGTTGCTGTTTCGTTGACCTGCAGGTTTTTTCTATTTACATCATGATGATGATGACGACTACAGGGCTATACATTCAAACCAGATTTTATTAAACATTTAAGAAAAAAATAAGGAATGTGACTACTTGTATTCCCGGTCTTTTCCTCATCCCCCACAGCATTATGTAGATAGATAGATAGATAGATAGATAGATAGATAGATAGATAGATAGAAAACTTGCCACTTTACCATGTTGTTGTGAAATTTCAATAGTGAAGTTCAAGTCTCAGTAAAAGCAATATTGTATTTTATATTTCCAGCTTCACATGAGACAAAACACAAGGAAATGAAACACCACATAACACAGACATGTGATATTTCATTCTGCTCTTTCTCTTCCTAGTCAGTAAAACATATTTTTTTCTATTAAGAGTTATTCAACTGCATTGAAGAAACCTAAAGTGGCTACAATGTTAAGGTGTGAATATTGTCATACAAATGGTGATAACGACGAAGAGGACTTGAGCCTTCATCCTTAGGCTGTATGACTATTTATATTATGTTAGAGGTTCCTGGTGTGTGGGTGCCAGAATGATGAAATTGGTTGGGTATAATCTGTGCTGACACCCGCCCACATCTTGTTTCCCCAACTGCATAGTATCAACATCTGTGTGGTAGCTCATGCACACACAAAGACACAACAACAGCAGGAACACATGGGGAACAAACCTAATTATAATGGAAAGAGAAAGAGACAAACACACAGAAAAGAGAGTTACACAGAGGAGATGTGATTTTGCTGTGATTAGTTTTGAAGTATTCGATTTAAAACAATGCATTGTCAAAGCAGCATGATTCAGTTAAGGGTAACAGCTGCAGTGTAAATGGATTTGATAGGCTTTATACTGCAGCACATAAAATGAAACAAAGATCCTCTTTCATCCAGATGCATAAGGGTGGGGGATAGATAAGAAGCACTGTTTACAGAAGACTAAGTCATGAAGGCTATAAAATTTATCTCAGACCAAACCACTCAAAGCCTCTATACCATTGCTCCCTGAGAAATGAATATGGTTTCCTGTTGCCTCTCTACTTTCTACATCCCTTCCACCTTAGGAGTAAAACATGGTTTTGTGCAGCTTCATGCAGGTTGTGATGCTAACTGCTACACACAGAAGGAGACATAACAAAACAAAGAGACTCTAAAGGCCTGATAGTGCCCCCAAAGGCTCTAATTCATTGCACACAACAAATTAATGTGTTGGACAGATTGAACTATGGATTGGGGGCTCAGGAGGACGCCACTGATGGCATACAGCTAATATTTGGTTTGGTCTGGAAGGAACAGAAAGTCTGTCAAAAGAGGCAGGGTCACAGTGGAGAGCTACAGTTCTCATATTCTCTCAGAAGAAAAAAACATTGCTATTTCATCACAAGTTTAGTGTGGATTTTTTGTTCAACAAAGCGTGCAGTTTGAAATGTTTTAATTAGTTTCTTTCAAGCAAGGCATGAGTGTTTGAAAGGCAATGATACACAAATAACTGTGTTTCGACTGTACTTGTCCAGCGAGTCTAGTTTTTGGTTCAACTCACTTTTCTTTGCTCTGTTTTGGCGACCGCCATTTGGTACACACTGTGACGTGATTTGTCGTTTGAACAAAAATTTGAAGACCTCCTTGCTGGTTAAATTCACTGGTGAGTTTTTGTGTTTTATGTGCACTCTGATTTATCAGTTAAAACATCCCATGAATGCCCCACATTTCAGGTACCAAGGTCAGTTCTGTTAAACCAAAACTATTCTGTAAATTTGGATTGGTGTGACAAAGGTCTTAGGGAAACACATGAGGCAGATATGGTACATTATACATACTTATAGACCTTTT
Source organism: Channa argus (assembly GCF_033026475.1). NCBI lineage: Eukaryota > Metazoa > Chordata > Actinopteri > Anabantiformes > Channidae > Channa > Channa argus. Next base: position 11,136,314 of record NC_090198.1, read on the forward strand.
AAGATGAAAAAAGACAGAGAGGAATCTTTGAGTGTCTTTAATGTACGTCTTTCCTGCATTCCAACCCCAGGAGTTTTTTCTTTATTTCGCTTTCCTGCCTGGCCGTTTTTCAAAGAGAGAGTTCTTTTTTCTAGTTGAAATATTACCAGTTTTGGATTAACTTTTTTAATAATGGATTGCAGTGTTTGTTAGCTGTTGAACAAAACATTTGCTTGTGTGATTGACATTTCATTAAATTGTAAAATGCCACCTGAGCATCGGTAAAAATGCTCTTTCTGCTGAGTGAATGGTGCAGGAACACAGACAGCACTTTGATATCTGACCCACCATCTGATACTGTTTGATAGACTGGGCATACAAACAGAAAGTGAAGGGGCTAAGAATGGTTGAGACACAAGAATAAACAGCTTTAACCAGTCTTCATTTTCTGTCATTTTTTAAATTGTGCAATAATAAAAGATAAATGTTGAGAAAAGAAAGATAACATTAACATTGTAAAGTGGAGCCAAGGCTACAAAATTTCCAGGAAATGAGTTGAGAGGTGAGGATGAGTTAGGATAATGGAAATCAATGTGGTGCAGAACCTGTTTTTACTTTCACAGTTTTGTAGGATCTGACCTTGGCCTAGGCTGCTGTCTGTCATGTCTTGAGGGTTAGATAAGCCTTGCATCTCCACCTCACTAACAGCCTCCGAATGGCCGACGGGATGTTGTGATAAGCAGAAATTACCACCTCTGCAGCTGCTGGGCTGTTGTTTGATTGGTGGATGTGAAACAATCTGACATCCATACATATTACTTGCACAAAAACAGGCAATGGCACCTTTTCCTTTCGTCTTTCTCATGAAACGGCTACAGATCTCTGCAAAAAGGCCGATTGTTGTTGGTGATTGAAATTGAGCTGCTCCAGTGAGTGGAATATGGATGAGCAGCATGAGGTAAAAGAAAAGACAAGACTTCCAGATGATTATTTATTCAATGCCCAACTCTTTACAGTAGGTTTACCAGACAAGGACAAAGTGTAAAAATGTAAATGTATTTTTTAACCTTTTGTCATATTTAACAATGTTACTTTATTTAAATCGACAGGTAGCTTTTATTCACCCATGCATGATTAAAAACATGACTTATGAACTTAAAAAGATGACGATAACTCTTTTTGCAAAGGAACTGATATTGCCAGTTCTAGGGAAAAGTTTCTAGAGACTTCCACCGTGTTTGGGAGTCTGTCCATGAAAATCAGTGGCAACCAGTCCTGACAGTGCAGACAGGTAGTTCTGTTTCCAAGGAAACAGTAAGACACTTGAAGCATCTCCACAGAAATTGTTTCCAAAGCAAGACTTGGTGGGTCAGATTGGTGGGGCTGGAAGACAAGTCCCTGAGAGTCCTGTCACACAGCCTGTCACTGAGTTGCATTGCCTGTGACTTTTTTCTTCTTCAGTGAAATTTTATGGTGGAAAAATCTATTTGCTGTTAAAGGTTTATATTAGGTCTGGCTGGATATCCAATCAGTGGGGATCAGCTCGAAAAATGGATTCATCATCATGGCTGCCATGAGCATCATAATCACTCAAAATGTCATTGTTACAAACAGTAGTTTAACTTCTTTATGTAAAAGATTTTCAATCAAAAAGTCAGAATGTCTTAGTTTCCATAAGCAAAATATTACTGTTCTTTTATGATATCCTACTGTTCATCATTCACTATCATCTGATCCATATTTTTTATTATTATTATTATTATATTTTTTTGTTATTTTTTTTAGCATGGTTATCATCTATCTTATCCGTAGTGATGTCTGCTGTTTGCAGTTGGCGTGTTGCCAATACTCATAATAATGAATGAATAATTACTATATTACACATGTTTTAGAGAACTGCCTTTTAATAATATTATGACTGAGTATCCACTAATGGCCAAAAGTTAAGAGTATTGATGTATTAAAAAACATTGGCACTCTAGACCATCTGTTTGTTGGCTTGCTTGGTCAAGGATCTGAAGTCTACATTCTGTCAAAGCCTTTTAACTAATTTCAGCTGGGACTGTCTCAGTACACTTTCATAGATTCTGATAGATTTGTATGCATTCAAAAATCTATAAACACATTTACAGTATAGGCTTATATATGTCCACATGTCTTGGTACAATTGCACCTTTAGTAATAAATATAATTCATAATTCTCTGTGATTTATACTTTACAGAATAAGGCAGTTACATTTATAAAAGGGATCAATTAAGACAATAAAAATGTGTGAAAATGTATAAAAGTTGTATGGTGGTTACTGTACCCACCTGGGGAGCTGGCTCATAATTTATCACTCTGACAAGCAATGGATGAAGTTATTGATTTAAAGGTGCAACAGTTAAGCAGAATGAAAGATGAGGCACTAAGGATATATACACTATTGCCTATTAAATGTTACAGGATTAGATTAAAACAAATATTGATTGACCTGTCATATTTATTTTTGTGAGTGTAAACTGAAAATATTATTTTGTCATTGGTTCAGAAGTGTTGTATTTTGAAAATGACATTAAACATCCTTTGCTTTGTTTTTGCTACAGTTTGTGCAACAGCAGAAGTAGCAGAAATATTATTACTTTCATTTAAATGGAACTCATCCACATCCGGTCTTTGAAATGTCACAAAGAGGTAATGATGCTGCATGTGATCTCTCAACTTGCTGAAAAATCACAGGTGCATTGGCTGACATAATGGTCCCAACCCCCAAAACATTATAGCTAAATGCTTTGTTTCAGCTGGGAAAATGAGAGACAGTTACTGGCCAAATTGAAACGGAGACTAGCACACAACATAGAAAGGACAACTTAGAGCAATCTCCATCATATTTTGCTGACATCTGACATTCTGCAAAGTAGAAAACACAAGCAGTAGTAAATATTACAGGCACTGACATAGTTTAGTGTCAACAAAGTCAGAGGGAGGTTGAGACAGATGAACAGGTAATAAACATGAATTTAAAATGAGACCCACCAGTTCATGTTCCGTGTGATACTGTTTACAAAAAGAAACACTTTGTAATACACTTGGTTTACAGCCTTATTCCAAAATGGATTACATTCTTTATTTTCCTTAAAATTCTACAAACAATACCCCATAGTGACAATTATAAAGAAGTTTTTTTGAAATCTTTGAAAATTTATTACAAATAAAAAACAAAAAAAACACATGTACATAAGTATTCATGGCCTTTGGCAGAAACAACATTCTCTGGTCTGGTGAAACAAAGATTGAACTCTCTGGCCTGAATGCCAAGTGTCATGTCTGGAGGAAACCAGGTACCGCTCACCACCTGCCCAATACCATCCCTACAGTAAAGCATGGTGGAGGCAGCATCATGCTTTGGGGATGTTTTTCAGCAGCAGGAACTGGTAGACTAGTCAGGATCAAGGGAAAGATGAGATGATGGGAATGAAAACCTGTTCCAGAGCGCTCTGGACCTCAGACTGGGGTGTTAACAAAGGAGGGGCTGCAGGACGACTCTGTGAATGTCCTTGAGTGGCTCAACCAGAGCCCAGACTAAGCATCTCTGGAGAGATCTGAAAATGGCTGTGTACTGACGCTCCCCATCCCACCTGATGGAGCTTGAGATATACCGCAAAGAAGAATGGGAGATACTGCCCAAAAAGTAGATGTGACAAGCTTGTAGCATCATACTCACAAAGACTTCAACAAAGTTTTAAGCAAAGGTCGTGAATACGTATTTATTATTTTTAATAAATTTGCAAAGATTTAAAATAAACTTTGTTCACATTGTCATTATGAGGTATTGGCTTAGCAGTCATCTCTCTCCCTACACTTGTGGCATTAATCAATATCAAATTACAATAAATAAGAAGCTCCCAAACTTACAAGGAAAGCAGAAATCATTAAAACTCTCTAAATTGTTCGAAAGGTGAGCCCCACTCAAACATTTATTAGCAAACATCGCTGCAGTCTGCACAGTAGTGCTTTCTGAATTCACAAGAGGGATCAGCAGCACTTCTCCACAGTAAAATAAGTTTGGGAACATATTTCCACTGAAACAACAGTTGTCATTACATCATAAGTAAATAGCAAAGTACGTTTAGAAGCATTACATGATACAGCCGTGCAATCAGCTGCTCATTCAGGTCACTTGCTCTGTGCTCCATTTAACCTGCCTGTCTCCAGTTCTCCCTTGGCAGATTGTTTCTTGCCGATAGCGTTCACTCTCCAGTCCATTAATCCTGTCTCTGCAGATCCTGGGGTTTTTCAACCCAATTCGCCCATTGCTGTGTAACTTTCTCTGTTTATTTATTACAGACTTGTTTCTCTCTTTTGATTCTGGACATTGGACATTGGATTTTGTGGCTCTGGCTTTCTGTACGAGAGGGCAGAGACAGACAACCTACTGCATATGAGTGGAAGGGCAAAAACCCAGATCCAGCAGTAGTTTTTACAAAGCTTTCACAGGTCAGGCACAGCCATAAAACAAGCCGAAAGGCAAAGTCAGGCAAAAGATGAGCACACTGCACTTATACTAGCTCCCAGCAGATTTATTACAGCAACATTTCAGTCAATTCCATGGACCATCTTTTTCTAATTATTTGGTCCAACCTCTGAGGCACAGTGTTAGCCACAGGGGACTGGGGGGATGTGCCCCCCCCCCTTAAAATAGGAAAATTGACAATATTCATCCTGACCAGTCATCCTTTGCCTTCAAAAAATAAAAGACAACAATTATTCTCCTCTTAGAAGCATTAACTGTCTCAATAGGGTACTAAATGATTACTGAGCTCCTCCTTCCTCATGCTGGTAATTAAAGGTCAACTAGCTACAACAAACACAGCAGGTCTGTGCTGTTCAAGAAAGTGCCAAACACTTGTTTCCTCGTGGGTCTTTTTCCACAAGCTAAAACAGTCCGTTTAGATTACAGCGCCACTTCTGTTAAATATAAATTCTACCTCTGCTTGATTGTTACGCCAACACACACGCTGACAGGAGTGTCCTGTATGCTAGTGAATAAAGGGGCCGTGATAATGCAGCATATGCTTTGAATTCCTTAGATGCAGTGTTCCAAGCTGGGTGACAGCAAATGAGAGAACAAACACAACAACATGAAAGACTTGAGACTTGACCTGGACATGGGAACATTTCTCCTCACAGTGGTGCTGAGCAGCACATTAACATCGCAGACACCCACAGTTTGTTTGTTTTTTCCCACACAGTAACTTCTGTTCCTGTACAGTAACACAGCCATAGGTTGAGAATCTGAAGAATAATGATATTTATTCCATATTTCACTCTAACAACCACTGTCTAAGGTCACCAACATACATCAGTTGGAGCCACTTGTTCATCACTTGTAAGTGGTTCCCAAAAAGTCTAAATAAAGATTTCACCCCCTGACTTCTAAAAACAAATTGGTTGCATGTGTGATGACTTAGGTGAGTTGACTTAAAAGCAGTGGAATCACTCAATTATTTTCTTCTTTATATATTTTTTAATATTTTCCCACCAAATAAAACTAAATAAATTTAATGCTGCAAAATAATAAAACATTTTGGGTATTTTTAAAAGGCATTGTAGTAACTATAATAGCTTGTCTATTAATCACTATTTATCCTAAAGTCATTGACTTAAGTACTTAAGTACTGCATGATAAACTGGTGACCTGGTGACATCAGACTTACTTTACAAAGTGAAACTATGAATTCACTCTATGAATAAATTATGAATAAATTAGAGCAATGGGCGTTCAAAGGTGTGTAGTGTATTTCACTACACTACACACTAAACACTGAAACATACCATTTCATAAGGTTATAATTTGTCTCATATTCATTTATTGCTTTCAGATGAAAATTGTAATAATTACGTACACGCACATCTAACAGGATATAAACTACACATATACCAAGTCGTGCCGGTGTCCGAAATCACCCCCTACTCCCTCATTCCATACTCTATATAAAATACATAGAAGAAGTCAGTAGTAAATTGACATTTCGGACACTCACTAACTTTTGTCACATTGCGTCATCATTAACAGCTGTTTGAGTCGTGCTATGGTCATTTTCCTATCTATAAAATGGGGGGCATTGCAATATGGAATATGGAAGATTCAACATTTGGACAATCCTACAAAATGGCAAACACACCACATAGTGAATAGGGGGTGTTTTTACCTGCACCATCTCTCCCACTACTTAGTCTTTGACACTCACCACCTTGTTTTCTTGGTCCTTGCAGTTTTCTCTCTAACTCCTAGTAACCTGTGTATATATGTACCCTGCTCTCCTCTCAGTAATCTCCCAGATTGTCTTCTGTTTCTCAAACTCAATGACTCTCCAGTCTGGTAATTTATCTAAAGGACGTCCCGGTATTCTCCCTGCCTGCCTGTCTACCCAACCTGCCTCTCATCTGCCTGCCTACTCACCTGCCTGTTCTACCCGTGACTGTTTGATCTCCTGTTGCCCGGACCTGACTCCCCACTCTCCCCTTCCTTTTTGTGCTTTTGCTTTTGTATGTGCTACCTGGCAGTTCTTAAACTAATGGCAGCCCTTTGAGAACTGCAAACGTGGAAAAAGATTAGAAAGCGTTCATAGTTGGATGTTTGGGAATGCTATGATAAGCCACCTTGGTGGATTTATTGTTGTGGTGGTCTTGGGTCAGCATGGAAAAACATGAAATGCTGCGCATGCTGTGATGCACTGTGTGACATGGTGGGCTGCTATTAGTCAGCCGATGCTGACCCCTGTCCACCACAACTTTAAAACCACCAGGTGGATGTAGTGTTGTGGTTCCAGTGTGACACAGGAGTTTTCATGAGATATGAGTATTATGAATGGATTTAAAAATGTATTGTGTTAACAGCTTGTTTCAGTTTTTTTTAAGTCTGTACAAAAAATACTTTTCAAAACATACTAGTACAATATGTAAGTACAAGTACAATATGTAATCTTTTTGGTATGTTTCATGTCTTATGTTGTTGTTGTTGTTGAAACATGGTCCAAAACACTTTGTTATGTAAAGATATGCTAATGAAAGACTCTGTGACCAAGACTCAGATACAAATTAAACAGCAGTGCTGAGATATTCTTCTTCTAAAGGTTTTTGAATGAGGTTCACCTGAGTTTGTCATTTATCATTTTATAACTACTAACACCTGAAGGCCTGAGTGCAGTGATTTGCAGTCTACAGTCTACATGTTACTGCCTGCTTGATTCTAAAAGGTTGTGTGTTGTAGCTTTAAGTAACTTATTCAAAGTTTGGTTTGACATTTTTAGAATTATGATCTTGCCAAGAGCCAGATGACAAGCTTGTGAGTACTCTTACACTGTGTCTTTCAGTGAAAGTTAAGTCACCCTGGCTGTGTCCTAGGTAACAAAATGATACCAGCAGGACAAAAACACGATTTAACTTGTTTCTGTAAACCTTACTGGTTCGCCATTTTGTGATTAGTTGAAAGGAAGATGTTGCTTTGACTGCTCTCTGGTTTCCTAGATGTTTGATTCTCCACTGGTGAGTTTGCCCCACCACAATCTTGCGCTAGGCAGGAAGTAGACAGTAACACTGTCTAAGCTTGTGGCCTACAAGAGACCAAGCTAATAATATTAACCGCTGACACTACATTAACAAGGAGCTTTATTCTTCACACTTAGGCTACTGTACTGTACCTAATCTGACAACAAGAGAGATCGTAGAGAGATCCTAATCTGTCACAGTTATTGGCTGAAAACAATTCACTTCTAAATTTGTGTAAATGTATTAGAGGTGAGAAGATGACTGTTTTGGAAGGGGGGGGGGGGGGGTCAAATCTCCGTCATAAGTAATTAATGCTGTGTTTCAGAGAAGTTCCTGGATAGAGGTGGCATTTTCTTGTTCTTATCATTACTGCCGCCTACATTTCCTCAACTGGATGGAAGGAGATTTAAGGAGATTAGAAGTGATGTGATGTCTTGTGACATCCCATCCTCGACAGCATCACCCGGGGCCGAAACTGCAGTGAAGACTTGCACACAAATACATGTCTGAGAAGCATGGTGTCACAATGCAGGGATGATAAGCGTGCGAACAGTGATGGATGTGCATAATTTGCAAAGCACAGACATACAAACATTACCACGCCAGCCTACATTAATATTTATCACTGACATTGGCACTAATCAGACAGATGGCAATGATAAATCACTCTTACCTGATGAAAATGCAGTTCCTTTATTTCTAATAAATAATCAAACATATTTTACATATATCTATTAGCTATATATTTAGCATTACTCAGACATGTCTTCCAGAATTTTCAAAGCATTCTTTTTAGAAATTAGACCTAAAAGTCATAATGACAAATTGTGCTGTTGTGCATCATCGTTGAATCTCCTGCAAAGGGATGTTACATGATTAGCCTAAATCTAAGCCGGGCTGTATAATTCATATAGTTCTGTTCAAACTGCTTCTGCTGATCCACTGTAGTAACAAGCCAACATAATGATATTAACGTGAGCAAGTGAGACTTTTGACTAAGAGTTTGCAAGTATTACTTTTTTACTTACTAAGAAAAATCCTAGGAAATGTCCTTGGACATAATTACTTTATTTCACCTCTAGCAGACATGCAGCAACAACATCCTATTGAAACTCATATGAAATTTGTGTTCCTCTGTCTGACCAAAGATTAGAGATGTGAGAGCACAAAGCACTTGTGATAGATGAGCAGAGAGTTTTTAATCCATCCATCCATCCATCATCTGTACGTGCTTTAGGGTCCCAGCTCTCCTTGGGTGAGAGGTGGGTTACACCCTGGACAGGTCACCAGTTTATCTCAGGGCCACTGAGAGACATGCGCAGAGAGACAACAATTAACACTCACACCTATGAGCAATTTGCAGTCACCAATTAATTTAACATGCACGTCTTTGGACTCTGAGGGGAAACTGGAGAACCTGGAGGAAACCCACGTAAGCAGAGGGAGAATATGCAAGCTCCACAAACAAAGGCTGCAGCCGGCAGCTAGCTCGAACTGGGGAAACTTCTGTGAGGCACCAGCGTTACCCACTCCACCACAGTGCTGCCCAAGTTTTTAACATTCATTTTCAACATTCATTTTCAACAGTCATTTTTTAAAAACAACAAACAATATGAGTGGCTTTAAACAGTATCAAACCATGTCCTGACATTGCAGTGCAGCTGTGGTGCTGTATACCAAACAAAAGAGGATGCAGATGTTAGTTTTTAGTAGATTGTGTTATGAATACAACAAGGTTAATGGGTGCATAGTACAAAACTAGAAAGTCAGTCTGTTAGTCAAGGACAGCACATTGAACTAGGGTACCATCAGCAGCAATCTGTTTAAGGGGATGTGGGTGTAGTTTCAGCAATTGATTGGATATTTCTTCTGTTCTTTATGCGAATGTGACTGCAATAAACTTGAAGTTGGAGTTGCAAAAACACTGAAAAAAAGAACTCAATTATGCAGTAAAGATCAGAAAGTGGTCTACAGTAGCCAACCCCTCGAATCAAGCTGCCTCAAAACTAAACACTTAATAAAATAAATCATCAAACCATCCATCAAAACACAAAACTAAAACCCAGACAGCATGTCTGCTAAGGAATTTGTAATGTGGTTGTCTACCCACAAATAGTTTGCCTAGAATATTTTACTGAAAGAAGAAACTGTTTGTCACTACTGCATCAGTACAAATAAAGTGCAAAAGATATAAACCTGTGATACAAAATTAAAGTTTGAGCATTTATTCTAGACATCTGATCATCCAAAAAATGGCAAGTCAAGTCATGAGCTGACAATTGGGAAACCCATGTCTGCCCAGAGCATTAAAAATAAAACACTCACGAATCCTTAAGAAACAAAAGAAAAGTAAAATAGAATTACAAGACAGCCCCCAGCTGGCTGAATAGTCTAGAACTTGTTGGTGCCTAATAGGCTGCTCCTGGGAGTCATGAAGCCTAATCGGGCTTTTGGACTAATTGAGGTGGACCTGTTCACCTTAATGTACATGTATATTTATTCTGCATTGATTTGGTGCCAGACTGTTAATTCTCAGCAACAATCTCTCACTAACGGTCTCCCAGAGCAGTTCTTTCAAACAGTGACAAATTAACCATGGGGCAAATTATTTATGAAACTAGAAACAGGCCTAAATTTTGCAGCTTTTTATTTCTTCATGTAATATTTGCTATTAGTTCAAACTAATCAAAACAAACATCACATTGCTTTCCAATCTGTCTTGAAACCCTCAAACTAAATAACAAAAAAAAAAAAAATGCTTCCTACATAGGGGGAAAAATTGTACAGACATAGCAGAATCACACTCTGATGTAAATCAAGATGATACAAATGCATCATGTCTAAAACTGGAGGTCTGTTTTTAGCATGGAATAAACTGCAACACTACTATTTGAGATATGTTGTTTTATTTGTTGCCCCTGCATCTGTCCTGTACTGAACATATGGTTTCGTCATTTGATGATTAACCAAATATGAACAATGAGCAGCACGAAACAACAAGGTACTGATTAAGAAATTGCTGCATAGATGATATATTTATCTAAAAGACACAAAACACCAGTATTGATGTTTGCCTTCACCTTGTGGGTCTGTCCACTGTTGCCTTTTGCTGGAAATCAATGTTTGACCTCTGGCTCAGTATATGACTTTCAGTATGACTTTGGGGGGTATTCTATCTACTCTATACAGCTCTTAATGTTAAAGCTCCCCCTCCACTGCTTGCACTTTAAAAGCTACAGCCTGGAGCTTTACTTAACTCTAAGAACATCCAGCACATCAACACAACTCCTCTACAACTGATCAGGTAAAACCATTCAAAACAATGACCCAATCCTGGAAAGAGACAAACATGTCACCACTTATTCAAATATTTAAATTTCTCATTTGTGTCGTTAGAGAACTAGAAAAAAGCATCACAACATACTTGAGGAAGATGGAACTAGGATATTTGGGATTTTTTGCACACTTTCTATTTTAATATTGTATCATTAAATGCTAGAAATTGTTAGCAAAAGCAGCAAAACATAACCTCCACAGATGTTGACAGACTGAGGAACTCGATGTGAGCATTTAAATAATTCTTTATGAATGTACATAACTGTAAAACAGCACTACGGCCTTACAGTTACCTTATGTAGATTCAGGGAGCACAAAGGCAGTACAGAATTGTCCTAGTCACACTTTGAGAAATACGAACACTTATGCAAACATCCACATTTACCTATCATCTGCCCCACTAAATCAATGTAAAGAGGAAATAATGTCGTGAAAAACACTGTGAAATTTATTTTCAGCAGGAAATGAGCTGAAAGCCATCATCTTTTAAAATATTCTATTCTGGTTGGTATTTGTTTACTTGGTCAAGTGTTTTTCATCTATCAGTTGACTTTTGCTTCAAATTCTGAGCAGAACTTCCAAATGAACAATGATATTTTGCTGTAACAGATGGATGTATAAATAAATCTGCTGTTCCAACAGATTTAGGCTCAAAAACCTAAACTTGGCCAAAAAGAAAGAAGACGAACTGCTACACTGATTTTGAAAAAATTCCAATGTCTCTCTAAACATTCTCCAGAATTATGAGAATCAAACCTAAATTGTTGGAGTATCTCTTTTCTGTATCCTCAGGAATAGTGATAGCCTGAGCGAATTTCAATTGATTCAAAATGTTTTTTCATGGTTAGTGTACACTCAATGCCAGTGGGTGTGGAAAATACACACTTTGAATGATTTGAATAATCAGTTGAGATTTTTCACAGTGATCAACTCCTAATCTGTACAGAAGTGAGGATTTTTTCTCAGATAAAAACTACAAATAAACCCAGAAAACAAAGAACATTGGATAGTAACATTCACACAAGGATCCAAAGGAGAAATAATCCCGGCATCATAATCCTGCCATCTCTCTACAAGTGGGAGCTATTCGGTAATTCCAACCTACAAAGTGTGGATTTACAAACACATGTAACACACACTTACAGCAGCACAGCATACTGTAGTGTACATGTGCACATGTGCATGCTTGAGGGCTTATATACATGCACCAACCCACACGGGACTTACTGTAATCTGTGGATAGATGTTTCTGGCACTAATAAAGTCATGCTGCTTCCCCCATGTTGAAAACACTGTTATACATAACATTTTCTCTGTGTCATCGTGTCCACATCTCTCTTTACATCCAGTACTGTAAGTGTGTCCACTTGTAGGCCCGAGCTTCCTGTCTTTGTGTGTGTGAGTAAATGTCTCAGAAGAGTCCTCTGGCAGCAGATACCGACGTTCACTCCTCCATCAATCACAGGCAGAAAACGAAAGCTGAGAAAAACCTCTTCCTCTAACTTCATTATCACACAGTGGAGGAAATGGGGGAGGGGAGCGGGAGGATTTGTGTCCTAATCCTTGACACACATACACACACACACATACGTACACACACTGACATAGAAAGTCCCTGGTTCTGTATAATTTCTCCATTATAATATACAGTATGTGTAGACCAAGAATTGTGCGTATGTGTCTCTCTATACCTGAACTTATGGAGCAATGCTGACAGCATGTTAACTCGTGTTTTCTCGTGACTCGTGAGTGTGTGTGTGTGTTTGTGTGTGTGCGTGTGTGTGTGTGTGTGTGTGTGTGTGTGTGTGTGTGTGTGTGTGTGTGTGTGTGTGTGTGTGTGTGTGTGTGTGTGTTCGAAAAAGAAAAAGAAAAATAGACTTAATCAAAAATGCTCAGTGGACAATAGTTTAGAATTTAAACTGGCCTCATCAATCACTGAATCTTTACTTAATTGGATATAACATAATGTATCAAGATTTGAATAAAATCTGAAATTCTGAACTTCCATACTTTATTCACACTTTAACCTTAAACCCAAATGTCTTTTGTGTACTGCAAAAACAAATATTAGACCTTTTTTTACCATTTGGAGAGGACAATGAGTTAACTGACTCAAACGTAGACAACATTAATCTCACTATTTTGCAACAGAACCCTAAACTTAAGAGCATCAAATATACGAACAACTAAGTACTTTATTTGTTACATTTTACTTAATTAGTGTGAATTTACTTAGGTTACTCAGGCAGATTTTTTTTTTCTTGTCAGTAACGTCACAGCTAAAAACAACATTACAACACATAGGAAGGACATAATCAATATTCTCATCACTGAGAGGAAGTTTGCCAAGTTGCAGAGCATCAAAGATGAATCAATGTGAGGCACTGCTGTACGCATGCCGGTTCCAGGGCTCAGCTCCAATGTAATAAAATGAAGGAGGAAGTTTTTATCACCCAAGTCCTCACTGTGTACCCTCTGCAAAAGTACTCACCTGTCTCTTTCTCTCTCACCTTCATCTCACACAGACACGTACTCAGTCCCGCACTAACAAATATAAGACAGTACAGACAATCACAATATATAGGGAAGACACAAAAGAGCCTCTTTTACACCTTTGACAAAACTTTATTTTTCCATATTTAAAGAAACTTATTTGAGTGCATTATGCAATGTGTACAAAAACTGAGTCTTATGTGTTTTTACCTGTGCAATGCTGTTGTTAATCTTTTATTATTACAGGAAGACATGAAACAAAAACATTTGTTTGTGGATATTAATATGCAACAAATGATGACTCACAATGTGGATTTTCTGTTTGACGGTTTATTCTAATCTATATAGAAGAGAAAATAAATGAAAAGGCAGCACTACACCCTAACTCAGTATTGACTCACAAACACTTCACGTCTCCTCTCATGACTTACATTCAGGTTTCTATGAAATGCAACATGGGGAAAAATGGGGTCAGAGAAACGATTTTTTCTCTTTTCTCCAAAACTTTTTACTTACAATTAGTGAATTACACAGGACTATTTCCAATTTTACAGAGACATCTGATTATTGTAGGTTTTGCTTATTAGTCTGATGTTTTTGCACATCCAGTAGCAAAGTTACTGGAGTAATGATTCCAGCATTATGTGAATGGCCTTTTAATGTTAAATCAATCATGCAATATCCATTTTAACCCATCAACACACCAATAAAGTATGTTAAAATGGCATCTTGTACTCGTTCATATTGATAAAAATATTACTGATATGTGTAATGAAGTATTACCGTTTTCCTGTGATACCCCGTCTACTGCCCCTTGCAGCCCTAAAACTACATATGACGTTTAGCTAAGCTAAAACTGTAACTTCTTGTTGGCTACACCAATCGTATACAATATTATTACAACATGATATATTGTAACGGAAAGGGGTCCTGCATGAGAATGGCAAAAATGTAATGCCGGTCACGGTCAACAGGTGTGAGAAGAGCATCTCTGCTTGGTATGTAGCAGAACAGTCAGTGTAAATCCAACAGGTGTTTTTAATTACATAGCTTTTTGGGAAACACAGGTCCATCTAGATTAATTTTGAGTATCATAAATAATATGAATGATCATATTCTTTGGTGGGAATTACAAACTCTACAATAATTGTCCTTTGGGAAGAAGAAAACAGTACTAACTTTTTTTGTAATACACATATATAGAGCATGTATGGCGTAATATATAGTTAAAATCTCCTATAGAAATATTATATTTCTTTTTTTCCTTTTAAGGTTCTCATTTCCTTTGTTGTTGTCAATGTAATTACCAACATGATTTGATATGTGGACATGCAGCTGCACACAAACACAGGTTCATGACAAACCTCCAAATCTTCTGTATACCATTTAATCAGAAGTAAAAAAAAAAAAAGAAATTGCAGATAATATTACAGTAAAATATCTCTTGGTGCCATTAGGAGGTGCCATGAGGTAGTCAGGTACAGGCAGTAAAGACAGCCATACCAGTCTCAAGCAAAGGGCACTATCAATATCTGGACAAAGGCATCCAGACTTTCCATCAGTTCAGTCCCAGGGGAGTTGAGTTAGAGGGAGCAAGACAGAGTGGATCAGGGTGGAACTGATCAATAGACTCTCATTGCATCGATCATCACAGTCCCCATCAGCCACTAGATAAGCAACCTAACCCAAAGCCCATAATCGCAAGTTGTGGCTCAGGAGAGTTCTCAACTACGACCCATCTGATGATTCACTCTGGACCAGATCTGAAGTCTTAAAGCTATTCAAGCATTCAGTTGAGGAGTTGGATACTTTCAGCAGGAAGGGTGGGAAGCGCATACTAACCACCTGCCAAACACTGGTAAATGCTGGTTATATATTTAATTTAATAACTCATTTATGTGGAGGAGTTACATGAGACAACAGAAGGAAACCAGTTGGATTTTAGAGTTTATGTTTTAGTGGACTGCATGTTTGTGGTGACTGGCAGATGCACCGACAGACAATCCCCACTGACTCATATTCTGCCAAATGCTGCTTGTAATTTTTTTACAGATAATGGGGAAAAAATTGCAGCCACCTCTACACTAACTGACCTTGTCATGTCAGCACAAGAACTTACTACAAAGATCCAAAGAAGGAAAATTACATCACCTCCTGATTCTCCCTTTACCCTCTCAGTACAGGATGCCATGATATGAGGTGATATTACATACTGTAACAAAGAATCTGGCAAGTGGCAAATGGAAGTGGGCCTGTACCAAAAACATAATAGGCTAATGCAGAAATGGGGAACAGGTGTGTGGGGGGGAACCAGATGATTGAGAAAGCAGGAAGGGTGGGTGGTAATATCTGGAAAGATAGGACAGTCAGTGGAGCTGGCAATGACAGACAAGGAATGAATAACTGAATAAATAATGAATGAACTGTGTGACCATCAAGCCTTTACTGTAAGCCATCAACTCTGTTTGCAGGGCTATGATGCAAAATAGAGTCAGGACTGAAGAGAGCAAACAAATCACGTGATTTTCTAACATATCCATGGCCCCAATGGAGCAACTATAATTAACTTGAAGAAATGTTCTAAAAGCATTTTAATGAAATCAAAACACCGAACCAACCCCAGGGTATCCAATCTGCAAAGTAATAAAGGACGTTTAGGTAGTAATTCTGTAGGATCCCTTTGACACACATACACATGATCATCTCACCAAGTCTTTTGTCCAACCATCAAAAGTCCTCGGGCGGCACTGACCACAGCTGGTGCTCCATAAATATTTGACCGGTTGTCAAATATTTGGATTATATGCTGCCAGTATTGGTGACTGGAACATTTTGCAGCCTCTCATATTTTGATAGTCTGAGATGGCAGTGCTTGTTGGCGTTATCTCAGAATGTCAAGCTGCTAGTAGCAAAATGATGTTTGGTACACTGGTTTTTAAAATATTCTCAGTCAGTTCAAGGAATGAGCTAAGATACTGATGTTCACCTCAAGCTTTAGGCTTTTGACTATGTACAGTATCTTATATTGTAAAATATATATATATATATATATATATATATATATATATATATATATATATATATATATATATATATATATATATATATATATATATATATATATATATATATATATATATATATATAAATATTCCCCCAGATAACAAAAAGCATAATATGTCATCTTTGATTTGAGACATTATTTATTAATATTTACTTATTCTCCTAAAGGCTGAAAGCCAACATCATGAGCAGTGCTACTTGGCCTATTAAAACATTCATATAATGTCAGCTGTTTTTCTGGGTAATCTCATCTTAGATTTGGAGACATTTTCTAGAAAGTCACAAATATGGTCTAATTAGTGTGAACGACATGGGAATTTGTTCATCAAAGAATAGAAAGAATCTAGTTGTATTGTGGGAGAAAAGTTTAAGTTTGGGGAATTTGGGGTTTTAGCCACTATAGGACAAAATGTTAGGGTGTAGAGCTCCTAATTTAGAACTTCATTTTGACTGTTTAAATTTGTCATTTTATTAGTTTCCCAAATATATCTTAATAAAATATCAACTCGGTGGACTACTCCGTAATTTTTTCCGCATTCCAATAAACCTAATACCCAAGACCCTATTGTTAAGGGACAAAATAGAGCCTAGTGATAAACACAGTACCTCATTACTGCTGCAGATACTGCACTGGGGAAATCCAAGGCTTCAATTTGGGAGTGTCGGGGTCTATTTCTGCTCATTGAGCACATCTCCTCACATCAATCAGTGTGTCTCTTCCCGTCTTTAACCCCTGGAGTAGGCTTTCCTTTGCCCTCAAACAGTCATACATAAAACAACACAAACAAATATACACGTGTGCACACACACACAAACACACACAATACAAAACCCTCAAGTGCGGCTTTCCCATTGCCCCTGCATACACGAACTAGCATGTCAGTTCCGATTATGAGCACTGTTCATCCTGTTTGCTTAAGGAGCTTCTATTTTAGAACAGTTTTTCCTCTTTTGTGTGCCCACAAACACAGGCTTTGCTTACATATGTAATTTCCATATTATCTGCTAAAATCTGATCATTAAGATGTGACATTACTAGAAATGCACTGCTGTGGCCTCAAACGATTCGCCATCTGTTATAGGAAAATGTAAATTGTTTCTAATGTCTAATCAGATAATAGCTATTTTTCTGCTGCTTTTTGAATTGTGAAAAAGCAGAGCTCAAAGGAATGTGTCTTTTTACTGTGCCCATGGATGCCTGTTTGGTCTATTACACGTCAGAAGCAGTGACGAGGTCCAGCAGTACGGCGGGACAAGGCAGAAAAACACAGACACACACACTGTTAAGACACAGCAAAAGACCGGAAAAGCATGTGGCAGGAAGACTGTATGAATGTGAAAATGGTGACAAAAGCACTCCATTTCTCTCTTGTGCATCCCATGCTGCGGATAGTGGTCTGAGGCAGGTACAGTTGACAGGAGAGAAACAAACAGAAATAAACAAAAAAGACAACAGTCCCAAGGGTAGGAAAAGAATCATGAAGACTACAAAGACATACTGTATGGGAGGAGGGGGCTGTAATTCATGATGGCTTGGACTGCTACACATCACAGTTCAGAATGAGCTTCTTGTGCCACATGTATTACTGCAGCAGGTAATTCTATCTACTGCTCACTTTCTCTCAGCTTTCTCCTTTTTCACATTCATTGGTCATCATTTCTCCTCTTAGAAATGAACACACAGACTGAATTTGAATAAGAAAAGACAGATTGAGATCTATACAGCATTCAGCCATGAAATATTCCCTCATGGTGGATTTTCAAAGAAAAGGCCATGAAGTATCTTAGTGAAATCTTACAGCACTGACTGAGGTTTTTAGAATGAACAATGGTAGCATGTGTAGCAGGTGCATCAAAGGACGGAGATTTCAGACTTCAGAAAATGCTTTGATTTAAAGGAGAATCTAAAAGAAGATATAGCAGGGTGGTAAATTAAATAGAGTTTCAGTTTCTATTTAGGGCAAAATATAGTGGGTGTCTAGCTCAGTAAGGCCTGGGCCTGGGCTTTGAACACAGATCAGAGTTGGGCAGCACTGTGGTGGCGGGGTAGGTGCTACCACCTCACAGCAAGAAGGTCCCAGTTTGAACTCAGCCGGTCGCAAGTGGTTTTTCTGTCATTTAACTGGTAACTCTAAATTGCCCATTGGTGTCAAAGTGAGTGTGAATAGTTGTCTCTCCCTGTTTCACATGTGAACTTCGGACAGTGTGTGTTGAGTTGCACACGCAGCAGGAGATCTGAAACATCAGAAACGTCCTCACGGGAGAAACTCTGCTTGATTTCACTTTGTGATCAGTGCGCACAGGAGGCACAATATGACAGAAAACTTTAGAGCACATCAGTCAGTTTAACGCTATTTTTTCCCATGCACTGTAAGACTAAACTTCACTAGATATTACCCCAAAGAGCTGAATTTGAGAACACAAATGTAGGAGTCTAAGATCTAAGGAACAAAGTAACTAACTGAGGAGGCAAAAAAAGGAACCAAAACTCCTTCCAAGCAGAGGACAACAGAAAGTATCTAAAGTAGAGAAAAACACACCTGATGAAGCAGACTAAAGCTGATCAAATGCGTGGTTAAAAGGTGGACAAAACTTGAATATGGCCGTGAACAAACATGGGCAAAGTAACATGAAACATTAACCAAATACGCCAAACACAGCCAAGTACAGTGGTGAACCAGAGACCAGAGGAGCAGACAGCGTAATTTCAAAAGATGATCTGGCAGTTAGCTGGAGCTCAGTCATGTGCATAACGACTGTGAGTGGATCTGTAGCAGCTGAACAGGGGTCGTGGACGGTGACAAGGCAGGAAACCAAACAAAGGAAAAGTGGAAGAAGAGTAGACTCAATGTTTGTACAATGCAGAGAGCAGGAGAGGAGTGGACAGGTGGACTGTAAGTGTATGGTGAGTGTTTTGTTGGACTGTGATGTGACACAATGATGAACAGGCAGTAAAGCTGCTTCATTTAAGTTTTCCTAAGAAAATGAGAGAATTGTCCACAGTGCTGAAATATCCTGCTTGGACCATTGCAAAGCACATTTTATCTTTGACAAAGATACAACATTAGGCACAAGATTATTGACCACTCCAGGACAAAATGCTATCTCCATATTTCAACCCTGCTGGCTACTTATCCATTTTCTCATCTTAATCAGCATTATAATCAATCATTACACAGTAAAACAACACTTCACAGCTCCTCGCTCATCTGCCCAATGTCCCACCATCTATACTAAGCACTTTAAAGTGAGACAGCTTTTGCAATACACATCCTCTTAAAACGTATTCTTTTTTTAAAGAATAACTTCATTAACACTCCATTAAGACCTAACTAAATTCCTTTTTTTAGATTGCCAGATTATTTATGTTTTCACTTTCTTTTATTTAACAATTTTTAGTTCATTTTGTTTTAGTTTGGTTTCACTACGTTGTTTCAGGCAGTCAGAACTTTTGCAAAATAAAATGTCTAGGTGAACTATTATTATTATTATTGTTATAACTATTTATTAATTTGTTTATTATTATTATTATTCACCATGTTTGAGTAGTATTGTGTTTTACTGGATCAAAGTGACTTTTTCTTTGACTCCTCTCTCTCACACACAGTCGACCCTGTCTCTGAAATATTGAGTTTTCAAGTTCTGCATTTGAGACAACATGAAGAACCTACCACTCCCCTCTGAGGCAGAAAAACGTCTGCGCTGATACAGTACATGTAAACGTCGACACATGCCTAGGCAGAGTGGGGTAATGGGGTAATAATGGGGTAACCATAGGTCACTGAGTATCGAAAAGGCCCTGACGATGTGAATCGAGCAAGCTGACTAGACATTGTTGGGAGTCAAGCTCAAAACGGAAAAGTAGAAGAAGAAGAAACGTACCAATACATACTTGCCTCGATGTTCAAACTGATTTTATATAATATATATCTATGTTGTTTTATATATTCAATTGTTGCTGCTGCTTTATTCAGTCTTTTTCGTATTCATTTTGTTTTCACTGTTTTAAGTTGCCATTCAAATAAAATGTCACCACTAAAAGGCTTTACTTTTACTTAAATACAACAGGGTCCTACTTGAGTGTTTTGTATTTCAACTTATGATTTTTTGTTTCCAAAAAGGAACATTTACAAAAAGGAAAATAGGAAGAGCTGGTTTTGTTAGCATACTAAACTTCACATAGGACACAAACTGGTTAATGAAAACTGAAATAGTTTCACAATTTATTCACAATTTGACCACCGCTGTTATCACTTAATATATTCATAGGTTTATTCAGTAACAACAAGGGACAGAATATTGTGTCTAAAAAATACATCATATCCTCCGCTAAGCAATAAATCCAGAAAACAAGGAAACACCTTGGACATTGTTATATCATGTTTTTGGTTATGACTCTTTTTTTAATAAAATGACCAATGTGTGTCGAGACACTCCGGGCAAAGCAAAAGGTCCCAGTACTTTTTTTCTATGTGAATTTTCTGCTTCAGTTGAGCACCTGTGGTTGTGAGGGATTCCAGCTGCACTCCTGTTTTGAATTAGTTTTGATCATACAACGTAGCCCAAATTTAACATCAAAAGTCCAGTACTTATTGAAGTTCCATCAGGATTCTGTCGGGACAGGGAAAAACTAAATATGTCTAAAAGAGATTACAGTAGTGCCTCGTACGGGAAAGAGTTTCCAAGCCTGTACTGTGGTGAGTTTACAACATCTGTGCTGAAATGTGCTATCTAAATGTAATATAAATTGCATTTGCAGAGAAATTAGAATATAGGGTCTATGTCACTGCTCCACTGTGTGGGTGATTATATTATCTCATATCTTATTATGTTGAATTAGATGAGATAAGATTAGATGAAATCTTAATTATCTACATGACCTTAATGATCTCCACTGGGAGGCTGCATCTTTGCAGTAAACAGTAGAATGGTGCTGTTTTCACTGTATGTACAGCAGAAATAACGAGTGTTAAAAAGTGTGTGTGTGTACATGTTTTCAATTCTTGGAAATATTTTGGTTCAATAAGATTGGTGTGAAGATTATGGCACTGTCAGGATTTTGGCATGTTGACCTTTCTTCATAACATCAGAGTTGTTTCAGGGTCAAGGATTTGGGGTTAAGGTAATTGGCCGGGGAATGAAATACAACCAATGACAGACAAGCATGTACGGTATGTGTTTGTGTCTTTTTGGTAGTAGGTGAGATTCAGTGTACGTACATGCTTGACATTAATGTCAGATTCAGTCATACCTAACTGGGGTTCATGGGTTAATGGTATGTGTCAAAGCTAGATGCAGTGTTTCAGCAAAGAAAAGGTTGATCTCCTCCTACAACTGAACAAAACGACAGAATAAGATGGATCACCACAGAGAATGTGTATGCGTGTGTGAGTGTGATGGACAAAACCACCAGGGCTTGATACGTGATATGTTTTCCAAGACTTTACAATGTATACTGGTAGACGCCAGCACACACAGAAAACAAACAAAAATAACCCCGAGCTACTAACCTACGTACATTTGTGAGTGTACACATCGTAAGCACTTACGAACACTTAACAATAAGTGAACGTGACTGCACGTCACTGCAGTTCTTACTACACTAACTGAAAGCGAGGCACTGCAATTACACACTACAGGCGACAACAATAGGGCTGAATCTGATCCATACTCACATGTGCCAAACAAATTAGGCCAACTAGTAGGTCATCAAATGTGTTAAATTGAACCTTACCCTCATCTGGGGGGATAGTCTGAGTGTCTGTGAACATGTGGTTAAAGTCACATGTGTTTACATACTTACATACATACCGCCCGGCTAGCTAACTCGCTAGCAGAGTGACATATTAGGCCCGGGGCACCATGGGTAGAGACGTATAAATAGCTCTGTATGCTTAAAGTGTTGAATGTGTGTCATTTGCATTATGTTGACGATTATTTAAATGTTCTGGTTCTGTTATTTGTTTTTGTTATGTCATATGTAGCATATATGCAAACTATTGCACCCAACTGAAAGTACTGTTACTGTAGCCTGCTAGCGCCCAAGCTAGCATCTTAGCCTAGCTTAGTTAAACTAGCTTAGCCTTAGCTTCGCTGCCTCCCACAGATAGCTGCTCTGCACAAGTGCTGCTACAACACTTTTAATAAACTTTGCCCCACATGGTCTGAGTGGGCATTTCCTTGTACAGTGGCTGGTCAGCTCAGCATGGATGGCATCTGTTGTGGAAATATAGCGATTCATATCAGTTTGGAGAAAAACTGTCAACCACATGTTTTGGAAGGAAGAAACATTTCATTCATCACTCTTCGCTGGCCTTCATTGGCCTCTGGCCTTCATCCCAAGTTACCATCCTTTGCTCTTCACTGACATTGAATGACTTTTTGCCAGCATCATGCACTCTTACTTATAATAGTCTTTGATGGTCCAGCCTTTGTTGTAGTCTAACAATCTCTCTCCAAGGCCTTTAACTGCTCAGCCTTTATTGTAGCTGTATCATCTCTCTGCCCTGGGTTTCAATAGCTTAAAGCCTTCATCAATGGGTAATATCTATCTCCCAACTGGATTGGATGGTGGTCAGGCAGAGATCCATCCATCTTCATATCGGCTAATGTCAATTAACATTTGTAGCACTTAATTAAGATTAGAGATGGATTGTGCTCTGGCTTGATTAAAAAATGTGTTTATTAAACTTTAAACAAAACCATAATGTTTAGCTAACTTTAACCTGTGCTTTTGTTGCCTATACCCAACCAAACACAGGACTCCGGGGTCAAACTTGGGTCTGTGTTATGACAGTCCTTTCAGTACTGGCACCAAGGTGATCCTTGGTGGGCGGGCCGGGCCAAACCTGGTGGGGATTCGAAGCCACAGCCTTTCTATAGCCCACCCCAATCCTCTACCGCTGAGCCACCAGGCACTCTCACCCCAATCGCCTCCATGCAACTCGCTTTCTAAAGTAGAATTGTAGGTGCAATGCTATTTTACATGACGTCAAAGTAATAGTGATGTCTTCACCTCCCATCCTCAGACCTGGTTCTGATCCAAATTCGACCTTCGTCAGGTCAAGATGGTTTAAAAACGTCCTCATTACAATATGCTTTACCCTTTACATAGTCAGAGTTAGAGAAATATTATAGTTATCGAAGACATTTTGGTTAAATTGCAGCAGTACAGATAATCTAGCTGCAACAAAAAACAATAACATGCCTTAAGATGTTACAGTGAACATTAAAAGTATTTTTTAAGCTGTGTTTCTGACTGCCAAAATTCCCTTGTCTTTCTGCCCTCTTTTGCCTGTAGAGGCAATTATCTGGTTCTTTTCTGCTAAATGCTCCACTATGTTCATCATCTAGGCACTGACCTTGTCTTACACGTAGCGTTCAGCAAACACTATGAGATGGACCAAAGCGAATCAGCCTGGAAAAGCAGAACGAGAAGCTGAAAACTTTGTAGAGCTGAAGGGTAAAGTTCAGTGATAATTATCTGTGTGTTCACTAGTTTCTCTTTTCCCTTCTTTTTCATCTTTTTTATTTCTCTGACATAAGTATAAGCCCACAGCATGAAAGCAGAGAGGATGTAAGTTTCTCAGACAAGTATGAATTCTGTCATGCCCTGAAATCTCGGATATGTTTACACTGTCCAGACTGTATGACAACAGTGGCAAAGTGTACCATTTTTCCATTCCAAAAATAAATAATAGAACTTTAGTTTAAAAATCTGAGGATGGTTAAATCCAAAAAACCTGCAGTACAAGTGTATAAATATGGACTCAGCAGGTGCCTGTGGTCTGTCACATTTATATGGAGAGACAGTTTCTTAGCCCAAAAGGCACGACTCCCCTACGTCACTGCATGATCAGGCATAGAATAAGGTCAAGAAATGCAAACAGCCAGAGCCACTGGCTCTTAGGGGGATCCAGTCAGCTGGTGGAGAAAGCATCAAGTTGTTTTCCATTATCATCTCTATCTTATTCTCTGAATTAAAAGACTCTACAGGAATAGTATGTTGACATTATTTATTGTCCTGGTGTAACGGCTTTTATTGTATTATTGACTCTACATTGAATAAAATGCTAAGAGACATTTCTATTCACATTCAAAGACTCTGGACAAGTAACATGGTGTTTAAACATCACAAATACAAATGACCCACGTATATGCAAATACATGAAAACGTGAAATGTGAACTATCACATGAAAATACTTGTAATCCTCCCTACTGTGGGAAACCCATGCAGCCCAAGCAACATCTTCATCATTTATCACAAACAACCATCGTTAACCTCCATCATCAGTGCCCGCATAAACTACTGTAGCACGATGATGCACAGTGCCACTAGACCCAGCGTTATGAAAAGAGGTTTAACACCAGCAGATCTGCCCCATGTGCAACAAAGAGGATGAAATACAATTTAGAAAAAGCACTTGACCTGTAACATGCACCCAGCAACTGGCCTGTGTAGAACTTTGACCCTGGGAAAACGCCCCAAGCTATGTTAACAGGATGGAGGAGACAGTATAATAGTGCCCTCTGGTGGACATAGAGGGGGATGAAACAGCAGTCAGAATATGAAATAATTTGAGTGTTCTCTTGCCATCAGAAGATGCTATTGTCAAGCTACTTTTTTAAGCTTGTTGCTTCACATTCCCTAGAGATGAGCTGTTGCAAAAATGGGATGGCATTTGTTTTTGCTCTGCTTTCTGTGAATTGCCTGTCACTCCAGGGGATATTCACAAACTTGGAAATGTTCCTACATCCACCCCCTGACCTCTGGTTCTCAACAACCTTTTTCACAAAGCATAGATTGTTCTTTTGTTATCACGGTGTACTTTTCGATCAGGAAACTGTTTCAATAATGCTGGACCCTCCAGATATATAGACTACAATCCTTGAAACACATTTGCTGCACTCAGGTTATCTCCATTTAATTGTGCGACTTTAAAGTCACTTGAAGTGATATTTTAGCAGAGTAACTTTCAAAGGGTCTGCACTCAATTGTTTTTGTAGTTAATTAAAATTATTTTTTAGAGATATTTTTATTTTTTTGTCTGTTCTTCTAACTGCGAAAAAGTTATCAATAATGATTCTTCTTCTTCTGCAGTTGAATTATTTAAGAAAAATAAGTATAACTTCCATACTTCTACATTTTAGGTTTATGCGTGGTAACTGTCAAATGCATAAGTAATAAAAAATCTAATAAAGTATGACAGCAATGTTGTAACTGGATGTCATTAGACAGATGATTGATGATTTGAATAGCTCACTAGTGATGCAACAATTACTTTTTCATGCTTGAATTACTTTACTTGTTTTTTAACCTTTTTTAATATATCATAAAATCATGAGCAGAGATAACATGGTAACAATATGAAGAAATATAAGTAATGAAAAACATGTTGAAGATTTACCTCATTAATAATCAACATGTACAGTACGTGATTGGAAAACTCGACTATGGACACTGAGCTGGTAAATGTATTTTGGCAAGTAAATATAATTTTACCTTTTATGTTTTAAATGCATACTGTACATATCTAAGCATTATCAAGTGTTATCCTCATACACCAAACTGAGGTATTATACTGATCAGTAGTCAAGTTTTGGTCTTTTGAATTTAATGTTTTCACAGTCCGCTTAGAGTATAGGCGGCAGTACTTAATTAATCCAGTGCAAAAGCAAAGGAAAGTTGAAAGATAAATAATGGCCATATGGTCTGCAAACATACACTTCTATTTACATACCAATGCCATGCTAACATTTGCTCAAGAAATTAATCATGCAAGCGGAGCTCCATACATATTCATCAAACCAACAGGACTCTATTCCCAGGACTCCACAACATATGGGCAGATTCACATGATGACAAGGTGGTCTCGGGTGTGCTCATTCCAGATAAATATACACACACAGTTCATTTATGGCTTTGCTTATAAGGCAACGATAAAATGTTCAATGTTGTCCTAAATGTCATTAAGGTTAGACGTTAATGTTTTTTTAGGTTTTTAACAAGCTACACTTTGGTAATTGGTAATAATGGACATTTGTAGTCAAACATCAAAACTCAGCTCCATATGATCAAATGATAAGCTCAATAATTTCCTTAAAGAGAATGTTGTTTGATATGTTTATGTTTTTGATATGAATGTTATTCATGTTTTTATCACTATACCTCTGCAGATCTTTTTCAATGATACATGTTAAAGATGCATCGTTTAGGAAAAGTTATTTTAATATGTCATTACAATAGCCAAACTGAACAGAAAATTGAGGCATTGTCATGCATTATTCAACCTGCGTCTAATAAAGATCACACAATCCACTCGTCTTGATTGGACACCTGTCTTGATTATGTAAAGATTGCTTGGGCTGCTGCAAGTGGCAAGATGTAGATATAGCATTACAGTGGTGCAAATGGTGGATGAATTAGGAGAAGTTGAGCCCCTGGGTAAAGACGTGTAGAAGTCCCCCCCACACCTCATTTATACCGTGGGTCTTTTTAAAGTCATTTTTGCACCATTCGTGTTTGTATTACAACGTATTACTTGTCTCCTTTGGAATATTTTGCATTTTTAACAAAGCTGTCAAAGCTTCAAACAAGATACGAGACACTTTAGCTAGAGGCCCCTCTGACCTAGGCCTGTGTAGAGAAGGCTCAATCAATAACCCATCCATCTCATGTACAATGCAGTACCATGGTTATTTACCGCAGTACTATTTTTTTAAGTATTAATCAATTCAAGTGTTGGTTACAAATTTAGAATTTTCACTGCTACATGTTGTACTACACGTAGCCAAACTTGATTCAAAAAGACAAAGTAGAGTGTAGTACACATACTGTGTCTAGGAAGATGAGACACAAAATTTGAATGCAAAACAGAAACACAAGATAATAAGTGCAGTTTACCCTGATTGCAATAACAAGAAGAACAATACAAAGGTGACCAGGTCAAAACAGAATCATTATAGAATAAAAGCAGTTGTATGAAGTGCACTGACCCAGTATTATTCAGATTAACTGGATGGAATATTTTTATTACCATTTTCTTTATCAGAATTTTAATATTTATAGTGCTAGATTTATTTAAAGTTGTGTACAAAATCATGCATCCCCTATTTTGAAATGGCAAAAAGTGTACAATTATGGTATTTTCATCAGCATATGCCTTACGTATGCTGTTCCTTCATCAGAAATTATTTAAAGTTAATTCTTAATGAATTTATCAAGGGCGATTGCACAGATTTTTTTATCCACTCCCTGACCTTTTTGTTACCTATGATGATGAAGAAACATTTGTACCAGTTCAATGTGGATTATTGTTATGTTAGGTGTGGGGTCAGGTTTGGGTCCCCTCAGAGTGAAACTACATGTATGGGGACGCAAACCTAACCCTTAACCTAGTACAATAATAATGTGCGTGTATGTGTGTGTGTGTGTGTGTGTGTGTGTGTGTGTTTGTGTGCAGATGCAATTGATCAGTGCAGCCACTAAGTGTAGCTGTAAGTCCACAGTTGAGTTGACACCAATGAGGTAAACAGCATACAGTATAACTAGAGCAGTTATCAGCACTTCCCCCTCTCGATGAATGCAGAGCTGGGTGTTAGAAATCTGTTTCACTCAATAAAATAAAGCAATAAGATGCAACAGTGCTACTGCTACTTTATATTCACATTTTTACACATCTGTTAAACCAAATCGATGAATCTTACTCGACAAGAAGCTCGGCTGTATAAGATGGGGGATAAATGCCTTCAGGGATGCAGTGCACCTGACATTTCTGAGGGGGCACAGTTTCACTTAAACATGACCTGAAAAAGAATTATGTGAAGAACATTTTTTGTCCTTTCGGCTTATCCTGTGAGTTCAGGGTCCACAGCGGATCATGTTGTCTCATGGCACAGTTTTTAGGCCGGATGCCCTTCCCGACGCAACCACATAGATGTTAAAACCAAATGTTAGATCTGACATCCTCATGTATCAAGGAACTTTTTCATAAAGTTCAAACAGCAGTCAAATTTCCACTGAAAGACAGAACATGGATATCAAAAAACGATATTTTACATACTGTTATTTTGAATAGTACAATGCATTTAACATAGGTAATTTAAACGTATTTGTTGTTCAGAATGTTTGTTTATTTTTCTATATTTTCTATATAAATATATATTTGTTTTATTATTGTGGATGCAGTGACAGGGAAGCAGCATTTATTATTGTTGCTTCTCAAGGTGGAGCTTACAGACACCATGGCTGCACCGCTGTGTCACGCTGTTGGATTTCCGGATTTACTCAGAAAAATATTTGAACCTACTGTTAGACAGATTTGAATTCTATGAGTATTTAAATCTGTAACAATCTATGTTTTATGAGCTGATTGTGTGTTTTATGGATAAAAGCCTAATTTTCAAACTAAGACAGAAAATGTAAACAAAATAATAGTAAATAAGTATCATTAAGTATAAACTGCAGCATTCTCATGTGTATTTAGGTAAAGAGAACAATAACATTAAAAAATTATGTCAAAGTACCTATACATATTAATAATGAACAGTACTAGAGTAAATGTACTGTACTGCACACTAGTCCTTCTGATGTTCAAGAAATTGGCAGATACATTTGGCACTTCATCGTCTTCTTCTCTTCCTTGAAGAAGAAGACACAGTTTCAGATGTAGAGTATGCTGTGCTCGAAGGAGAGAGGTCTAAAATTATACATATATGGGTTCGAGATGTCAGCCTTCTTAAGAGCAGCGAATTAGTGAGACACAGGAAAAAGAGAAAGCAGGCAAGGGGGGAGGAAACGCGTTGTTTACTTTGCTTGATCATGCAGCCATATAGTCATTTAGTTTGTTCCTAATTGCTGAGTAATCGTCTGATTGTAACCATTTGCTGCTTGCAATCTGTGTTAGCTAGCAAATACTTTAATCAGGTTTATATCAAACAGTAGCCTGTAAAAACATGACATTTACAACAGAGCGCTATAAAGCTGTGTAAGCCAATCAATAGGCAAACACACACACATGCAAACAAGCACAATGCATGATTTAATGTCAGCTTCTCTGCATGGAGCCAAACCACACAACACAACACTCTCACTAACTCTTCCCTCACGCTCAGGATCTCGTCTTCCTCTGTGTGTGACTCTTTGTTTCCCTTTTCATTTTACTTTGCAATAGTTGATTTATGTTCGGCAATTGTTCATGAAAAACTTTAATAATGTAATAAAAGATTTACCTATTTACAATTGTATAACTAATACATTAATCTTCACCTAGTTCTTCTGACTTATAGCGCAGTTGCATCATTATTCCGGTTTTTTTTTTTACGTGTGTGCAGTGAACTTTGAAGTAGACGCTCAGAAAACTGTGCATTGTACAATTCTGAATGCCAAAAATTATTATGTGAAAACCCAGAAATTTTCAGGTTGAATAGAAGTACAGCGTGTTTTTTTTTGTTTGCCAAATGCGGTGGGAGTTCCACTTGTCCACTTGCTATAAGAAAAACTAAACAAAAAATGTTTCATTAGCCCTATTTACTTTATTTCAAATTTAGAGTGAAGAAATTAAATTAAGAAATTAACATATAAATGAAGCTGTGAGTGAATTTCTATGATGACAAAAAACAAGCTAGAAGCTCATCTAAGGAACAAAGCTCCATTTCAGAGAACTGTCCAGACTCGGTTTGAACGTCAACATCAGATGATGGTTTTGCAAACTCTCAGGTGCAAGTTAAGTTCCTGGTTCCTTCAAACATCGTGCCACCAAGATCCTCCTCTTCATTAGTGTTTCTAGAACTTTTTAAAAACACTCCACCCTTGCAAAGCTGAAGTGCTCCCTTGTGATTTCTCAAATTTCCCCCAAATCTCCACCAATATGAAATGTGCTGTGATGGCAATGGCATTTATGTGTTAAAGAAGCAGAGAATTCACAAGGTTTCTGATTATCCCCCTAATTTCTATTAAAACCAAATTCAATTGGGTTCATGCCCTGGGTGGCCGTGGCCGGGTGGAGTTTGCATGTTCTCCCCGTGCTTGTGTGGGTTTCCTTCGGGTACTTCGGTTTCCTCCCACAGTCCAAAAACACACATTAGGTTAATTGGTGAATCTAGAATTGCCTGTAGGTGTAAATGTGAGTGTGAAAAGTTTTCTGTCTGTGTGTGTCAGCTGGGATAGTGCTCCAGCCCCCACATAGGATAAGCCGTGACAGATAATGGATGGTTTGGATAAATTCAGTTGCCTTTTAAAGTCCCCTCGTATGCATTCCTCTGCAGATCTTAATATCATGCCAGTGTCCTCTACAGGGTAAATAATTTTGCAAGTATTTCATAAATTTATTTCTCAGTTATGCAGGTAATTTTGTGCAAGGCGCCAGTATCTTTCTGAATGAGCATTCTTACAAGTTTAACCAGCCATCTGTGAGATCAGAGCAACCCATTTTCTCACCACCAGTCCCCCTTTCAACATAACACAACACATTCTCCAACCACCAATTAGTGCTAAATAGCCTGTTGTCAAGTGATTCTGTGGCTGCATTCATGCTCCACTTTAGTATACTCCAGATACATGCTATAATATTATTGACTAGCAATCAATCATGTGTCTCAGTCTGCTTGGCAAACAGCAGCTCCTTCCACGTTAACTTTCCTTGTTGGTTATTGGATCAGCAAACACATTGTACTGTGGATATTCTGCTCAAGCACCATCGTAAAATCATGCACATAACAATCTGCGCAGATGACTTAGCTTATCAGGTAAAACACAGTGTTGTAAAGTTTTGTGGGCCTAAGTGCCTCATGGTGGTAAAACACCACTGATGTACAGCTGCAGGATTTTTCTGTGGTCACGTAACAGTTTTAAAAAACTTTTTCTTTCTTCGTTTTCATTGATTGTTTTGCATTATTTTATGCCCCAGTCTACTTTCTATATTATAAAATACATTGAGCTGCTTCAGTAGGCAGGTTACTAACTAACTATACC
This sequence comes from Channa argus, assembly GCF_033026475.1. NCBI lineage: Eukaryota > Metazoa > Chordata > Actinopteri > Anabantiformes > Channidae > Channa > Channa argus. The sequence goes on from NC_090198.1 coordinate 11,167,688, forward strand.
ATGGATGCATGTGCTGTTTAGGCTTGTTGCACTTCGGAAACGTGACAATGTTCCTGATGCATGTTGAGTATTTAGAGATTATGTGTGTTAATAATGTGGCACAACACACATGTTTGAGCAGCAGTAGCTGTAATAATACACAACAGCCCTATAAGAGATTCACAGTGCTGAAACTATTCAACATTGATTCAATCATAAAATGATGCCAAGGGAAAACATTCTGCTGTAGAAACTACTTGGTTGCATTTTCAACATAGTGATTATAATTTTTTTTTTTCTGTGAAGAAAAAAATACTAAAGACTTTGATGCTTTGGTAAAGTTTCACCCAAATTAATGAAAAAACAATGAAAGCAAATTACATTGTGATCAATCAAATATCTAAGATATCATTTACATAAATGTAGGGCAACGTGAGAATCTTCTTAACAAAAACAAAAAAGTTTTTTGCAATTATTTTTTTGCAGTTAAGTTTTATAATAAGAAAGAAATGTAAATATGGAACACTTTATTTTATTAATATTTTGAATGCTGTTTGTTTTTTCCTATAACTATAGATTTCTCAGGTATGAATTATTTTCCTCTTTATTAGTCAAAACAGGCATTACTAATCTCTGCAGAGTTATGCAGGATAATCTGTAATAATGCAAATTAAATCCTGAAATCAATACTGTAGCAACCAACCACTCAAATGTGAAAAACCACATTTCTTTTATATCCGCCACGCGGGCTATTTGCCTTTATGACCTTCTCATGCATGTAGGGTGAGATGTGCCAAATATTTTGTAAGACGTGTGAAATTTAAAGTGCATCCATTTTGACATTTAATAAAACAACTGTTTGTGAGAAAAATCTCATCTCAAGCAATACGAGCTATTGTTTGTAGCTGTAACATAAAATCTGTGCTCGCTGATGTGTTACAGCGGCTGGATTCCTTTAAGGTACTAAAGTCACACAAGTTCTTCAAAAGAAAGGCAGTTTTTGTAAATGCACTTTAATTACCTCAAAGATCTTGATTTCACATTTAAACATAAATGGCCTATTATAGATAAACAAAGTGCACTGCACTTTCACACAGGACCAAGTTTTGCCCTAGTTTTACTTTCCCTCTCTGTAATTTTGGCAGTTTGGCAAAGAGTGTGAATAAAGCTGGCAGACAGGGTTTGACACTGTAGATTATACATACATCCCCCATTGTAAAATAAATAAATGGATTAAAAAAAGAAAGAAAGAAAAGAAAACGCCTCCGGTGTAAATGCTGCAATTTGCCTCTCAGCTGGTAGAGGCAGCTTTGACAACGGCTAAACAGCTCTGAGGCACAAAAACAATCAATACAGATTCTCTGCTCCATCCCGAGCCCACCTGCTCTCTGCTCTGAGTCCCACACAGGGAGGCAACCCCCACCTCCACCTTCACAATCACTGTACATGTGCACACACACACACACAAACACATACAAAGACACACAGCCTTCCTGTGTCACATACCGGAGTTTTTAACATTCACAACATGACCCATGCACAGATGAAATGCCTCACCTGGTGAAAACTGTCATCCTGTCTCACCTCGTGTATCATACATTAATAACGCTCTGATTTCTTTACTTCCATATATGTGAGGCTGATATTTGAGTCAGTATGCCCAGTAGGTGGTCCCCCTGTTCCCAGCTCCTGTTATTTGTGTATGTTACTCTTGTTTGACGCCCACTTCCAGGATTATAGCGCCGCTCGCTGTCAGACAATCAAGTGGACGTCAGACACACACAGATTCTTCTCTCACACTTGGGCTATACACTTTGACTCCCCTTTTTCATATTGCGCTGTTGTTGATGCACCCATGTTCATACTCAAGGTCCATTTGATGCATGTGTCAGGCGTGAGGTGGAGGTTTAACTGATTACATCAAACTCCAGTGTGGTAAAAGAGCACAAAGGTGTCAATCTGGGCTCTGTGATGGGAGATCAGTGGAACAGTAATGCAATGGTAGTGAGTTATTAAATGAATAAAGAGGCAGAGCTGCCGAAGAGTATTGATTTTTCACAGCTCCCTGAGGCTCCGAGGGCTTTCAAGGCAAGGGAAGGACACACACACATATAGGAATGGACACACATGTATGCACACATATACAGACACACATACAGACAGAGAGAGAAAGGTTTAAGAGTGAAAGGATAATGGCCCCAGCAGTTGCAGTCTCACTTAAAACACAGTTTGGGCTCTCAAGGTTTCCCACCGGGCACCGATCGCCCAATAAAAGGACTCATTCGGAACCAGCCGGGTTTTGTTCTCTATTGCTTGCCTCAGCTGTAATGCACTCAACGTTTTGCACAATGCTAGCCACACTTACACCGGCTTTAGTACATGCAGTGAAGCTATATCAGTGTTTGTGGCAGCTTCCCTCACCACCTGGGGCTCATAGGACGGAAAGAAATCTGTTAAAAACCTCTTCATCATAAAAAGAAGAAACGTAACAGCTTTAACAAAAGCCCCGGTGTGATAAATGGCCTTATCTGATTAAGCTAAGCGATTTACCCTGAAGGTGAATCAACAGCGGGAGAATTGGCCTTCAGTCAGAATATTGAAATGTTGTTTTGCTTTTCTAATTCTCAAAATGCACATTATTTGTGTATTATCTCGACTAAAGCACAAATCAATGAGTTACCTAATCCTACTCTTGATGAGGCGCATGTACAGACACGTTCTAAGTTGGCTGTGTAGACAGATTCCTCGAGCACACTGGAAATACACAAACCGCGGCTTCTTTTTTGTGTCATTTTGATGAATGCCCAGAGCATTTTCACAGAGTGCAAATGTTAGGAAGCCGAGATCCATCTTGATTTCAGGAGTCCATCGGAGTCTATAAGGGGAGGGTCAATGTCCATCTGTTAGCTTGGCTTGACACTGAGCCTGCACAAAAGGAAAGACAGACTGCTGACCTCATACGTGGACTGTGTTTGTGTCTCTGTGCGTTTGAATTTTGGTCTCCCCTCCTCTCTATTTTCTTCCCATGCTCTGTATACCCTCTTACATATTCTTGTTAAGGCGTAATAATCCTTCCCTCAGCATTCAAAGTGATTCAGCCTTTGTAATGAGTCCTGAAGGGGCTCTTGAGTGCAGGAACATGAAAAAGATGCTGGCAATTGCTGGCGTCTTGTCTCTATTAGATGTTGGAGCTCTGTCTTATTGATAAAAACCTTCCCTCAATAATGGCCCTAATGTGCTTCCTTTCTCCTTTGCCAATCACTGCAGATGTGCACAGGCCTCTTAACAACTCCAGCATCTTTGTACTTTGGTGGGGGATAGAAACACGTGTATTCACCGGCTGATATTATCATAGTATGAGGATAAAATCCTGTTGAAGCCATCTGAAAGGAGAAATCTCACTTATCTGTCCTTTGTAAAGCAATTAGTGCATTTTCTGGGGGATTACAGGTTGTATAATTAGATTCTATTTGGTCTTTGCCGCGTATACTATGTGTGTTCAGGGTCTAGAGAGGCTTTTGTTTGATGCTGAAGATGAAACTGTAATTGAGTGTTATTAGGTTGAATAATAATAAAGTTGAATCAGGGACAGATTAGACAACATAACCAAAACATAACCTCAGTTAACAAGCTGCATCACTTATGCTGTAGAGTGACTTTGACTGGTACAACATTTTTAAGATTTCCGCAGTGCAATGGTTTAAACCTCAACTGTGAATGCTTCACAGCTGACAAACACAAAAAAATCAATGTACACAAACTTATACAGGCTCTATAGCAGCTGGGTTTTATCCCTATTTATTTAGCGTTTTTCAGATGCAGTTCACTATACAGAGGTGGAAAGAATCCAGACAGACACATGCAAATCAGGACAGGGAGCATACAGCCTGAACAAACAGAGGATGGACAGACAAACAGACAGCGTCTAGGACAGACAAAACTCCTACTTGCACTCGGCTGCGCTGGCTGAGCACAGTCCCACCATTCACACTGCAGGGAAATCAATACTTAGTTTTCACCACATACGGATACATTTTTTCAGGGCAGACTCGTGTTTTGCTGAAAGACTCAACATTTCTACATTTGGAAGAATGGCCTGTTAAACCTTGAATGATAAATGATGAATAACAGCAACATAAGTTTTTCAGCCCTGAGCTCAGATGTTGCTTTCTCTGTGAAATATTTGGACTAGTTTAGTGTCAAGTTTCTCTCTGTAGACTCACACTGTGCTCTGAAAACTCATTCATCAATACATCTTAGTAGAAACTATCTAAATCCAAAGATACTGCACTGTATGCATTTTGTTAAATTACCTAGAGTAATGTCAATGAAAGTAGAATGAAAGAAAGTTCAACTAGTTTCATAAGCAGTCATTTCAACCGTATAGTGCTGTGAAGTGAAGTATTAATCAACTCTATAATAAGGTCGCTTGGGGTTTTGAGGAATTGTACTGCATTATACAATAGTTATTAGTTACAACCTTAATATCTATTACTGAATGGATTCAAATAATTACAAAATTACGAGGCCTGTTCTCGCGGCTTGAATTGTTTTCTGAAATACCACCTCAGACACAGAAGCTTTACATTTATCCTTTATATCAATGCTAAAAATATTAGGATTTGCTGATCATTTGTTTCCATGGTCTCACAGACAAAGACAAAACGTACACTTCAGTAGAATGACCAGACAGAAGTAGGGGTTTCACCAGACATCCTCAGACATTTTGACATTTAGGAAATACATATTTAAGCAATTGCTTACAATGACAAAGACCAGATTTAATCACCACAAGCTGCAATCTGGAGGTTTTCCACAGAGATTCCTCGGTCTTGACAAAGCAGGCAGCCGCTGCCAGCATGTATTGCTTTGTTTTTTAGACAGTAATTACAGACAACAGAGTGAGTTGTATCCACAGGTGCTGTATATCTAACAACACAGAAGAATTAATGCAGTTAGTGTGTGCCGATGTAGCACTGTCTCCTACTGAGAGCGTAACCCAACAGGGCTTTAATGCAAAGTGGAGCTGTGAGGAGTGCCAGCCCACAGTGAGCTGATTCAATCCTCCCCTCCTGCCTGTTTTAACACAGGATCCTTTAATGCAGCCCTAACAATATTTGGGGAGTATTTTTAAACAAAATGAAATTGCTGAGGCGCCACCTCCGTCTGCCCCAGTGTGGCATGGGATACAGTTCCCCCGGTCGAGCACGCTCAGAGAGGCTGGAGGAATTCAAACTCCCACTAATGAAGACAGGGGGAGTGCTGCTTCTCCGCTATAGGATTACATTGTCATACAGCACGATACAGCGTGCCACAGGGTCCTATAGGGCTGGGACTCTCATGGAGTGTAGCCTGTACTCGCAGACACGGCCATGCCTTATTCAGATAATAAAATCAATATCACACAGAAGAGCAGCATTTGACTTCAGTGCACTCTAATGAAATAGATTATAAGGTAATTTAGTTGTCACAAGTGACATCCAATTATTTATTGTCTTTAGTTTTACAGTAAACACATTTTTTTTTTAGGGGAAAAGCTTCTGTGTCCACCGTCAAACTGTCCGCATCTTTTGGCCACCTCTGGATTCGTCTGTAGAGTGTGTCTGTGTTTGAGTCTGTGTTTGTGCACGTCTTTGTGCACGTTTATGTCTCAGACACCATGTGTGTATGAGCATGACTGTGTGTCATCTCATGTCATGGTAGCTATAGCTTCTGAATGTTTGATGCGACCACTGGTGTGAGGAGAGGATCTCGAGAGCTGAGGTCAAGAGGAAGAGCTTTGACAGATGCGCAGACGATGGGGACTCCTTGATGTTTGTTCTGTCGATAGCTTCGCTCGGGGGAATATTCTGACTGACTGTGTGGGGGGGCTTCTATCTCACTGGGTTCTGGTTTGTCCATGAGCTGCCGATATACAGTAAATCGGTCCTGGCGCTAAACCGATTGTGTTTGGCATCTTAAATAGTTTATTACCTGGCACAGTTGTCATAAGGAGATCATTTGTCACTGGGCCAGAATCATCTTTGGCCTCTTGGGTTGTGTCTGAATGCTTTTGGTATGTTATAGTGTGTTGACAGAAGACATAACAGAGTTCTGGGCAGGTAGCCCAGTAAAGCTGCTGGTGCCAGGTTTTGTTTTTTTACAGCACTGCATTAACACCCGGGGGCAGCTAAGGCTATGTAGCTTCCTCTGGGTGACACTGTTGTCACCCAGTATCACAAGCACCCCCATGCTACTGAATAACACCGGAATGATCCAAGGCAGCTCATTTACCAAATCTATCCAAGAAAACCTTGAGTTTTTTTTGCTTGTGCATTTACTTTCACAGTAACAGAAGAAGGAAGTAAAAGGTAAAAGGTGAAAGTGGAGTAAAAGAAACCTTATTCACTTTATATTAGTTTGCCGTGGAGGCTTTGTTAAAGCCAAAGATGCCCCCCCATATGGACAACAGGAGAACAGGGTATGGATTTACACAAGGTTAGGAGTGAGTGAAAAGTTTTCAAAGTTCTCAATTATTGGATTCAGTTTTGAAAACATACATACTTTATATACAGTTTGCTGTATATAAAAGAATTGATTAGCAGTGGTCAGGAGTTTGCTCACCCGTACAGACCTGGGCTGACCACTGTTTTGAATTTGCTAAAAGACAAAGATTTCTTTAGAAATCTCAACTTCCTCATGTGGTGGGAAAAACAGAAAAAAATAAAACATTCTCTCCACAGTCTCATTCAATATGAGTAACTTACCAACCACTTATCAACAAGTCAATACTGTTACTGATCATTTTTCTGAGAGGATCTCCAGGTGTTGTGTGTGTGTGTGTGTGTGTGTGTGTGTGTGTGTGTGTGTGTGTGTGTGTGTGCCTTTGTGTAGAGGCAGCAAGAGAGAAAGCGAGAGGGGAAGAGCTGTATTAATCCATTAAACAGTCCCTCCATCTATGGATTAGGTTAGATCATCAGGAGATGGCTCCTTCACTCAGAGAGGCCGGAGGTTCGGGTCAAGCATTTAGTAATAAGCTCAACTGTCCTATAGTGACTTGTTACCAAGGTTACCAGACTGACCCTGTCCTAACAACATCCCTACGAATTGTATCCTGCATCACATTGCAACAGACCGCACACTGGAGACATACAAGCAGGAAATGTTGCTCAGTCCTCTGCCACTGTAACACTATCTCTATACATTTCCTGTTTCAGTGCTTCCCTGAATTCTTAGGCTCTTTCCAACAATGCCACATCTGTCCTCTCATGGGATGATGCTACAGTTTCATGTGGCCATTTTGACACTCAGCAAAATAAAAGCCTTCAACTTAAGAGTACTGCCAGAGGTCAGTTTAGGTGTCTGATATCAACTGTGGTTTAACTGCAGGGTGATCTCTCTTCTGGATGGCCTAGGGGACTGTAGCCTCGGCCACTAGCCTGTGTGACCGGTGATCGCAGAGTTAAGGTCCTCCAGAATGCTGATGCACCATTTGTCTGGGGCATGTTCTGGTCCACATGATGGATGACATGCGCTGATGCACAGGCTCTAAGTGATTGGGGAAGATTGAAGACACCCAATTCACTTACAGTAGCTTTGCTCTCCATTCCATAACCAGGCAATCAGAGCGATGGGCACATGTAAAATACACAATGCGAGTATGTGTTGGATATATAAGACCTGCTGTGCTGTTATGCTGCTTAGCCTCAAGTATTGTTGAATTACTTTGCAGGTCTGATGCATCATCATAGTCAAGCGTGTTGGGCTTGACTTTATTATCTGGCAGTAATACTGTCTGTCATTGCCAATGGATATGTGTATTTTATTGTCATGTTTAGTACACTACTTCACTTGAGCTACTGTATCAGCATTTTAAATTCACCTGATGTACAGGGGTTAATGTACATTATCATTCCTGTTCTCTTAGACACCCACCTATTGTTAATGGTCTTTGTAATGTTTTATGTGATGCGCAAGAATGATTTCGTTTCGATACAAACTTTGCTGCTGTTTTGACTTCTGCAGACTTCCCCTAACAAATCCTATAGAATTTACAAGCAAATTAATTTTGAAAAAGTCGCACATACAACACCTACACAATTGCCTACAAACTCTACACATTACTGGGACTGATACAATGACTGGTGGTTGTAATATTGTGGCTGCCCAGTGTGTATCCTGTCTCTTCGACTCGTTAATGCACCACCATATGCTGAGATGGACACTTCCTGAATCAAGTGCTACAAGATGTTTTGCGTCCTGCATTTTGGCAACAAAAGGATGATGTATTGATCATTATGTAGCAGGTCTCATACTTTGAAGAGTGCAGGATAATCACCTATATTTGGTTGTTTTTCTCTTTAGGCTCCTTTCAGAAAGTTGAATGTGATAGTCTGTGAATGCCCTTGATGATTTTGTCATTGATTTTCTCCTCAGTGCTGGGCTTTATTTCCTTTTGATGAGCCATTGAGTAATTTCAGTTTGTATGTGTCGAGAGAGGACGATGAGGCATGACTAAAAGAGCAGGTATAGTACATCTACACTTGTTCACACAACTATGTTTCCAGAGAAAGTGGAATTTTGGCAATGCCATCTTAAGTATTATTCGCTATTCACAAACATTTCTTCAATACATGTATATTTAAATATTTTTTTTATATATTAGAATTTAAATGTTTCTAAAAGTTTTGCCTTAAAGTTTTATTCCAAACACATCCTCATTCAGTTAATCGAGCTGTTTTTATTTACTCCCCTGTGTGCCTCTGCTCCCCTAAGGCCTAAAGAGCCACTGTTGAATGTTTTAATCCTTGTTTCAGAGTGTTGAATGTGAATGTCATTGAATGTCCTTCATGAATTTGTCATTGATTTTTCTTTTCCATAAAGCTGTTTTCCTCAGGCTATGTGCCAACATCAGCTACAGGTAGCTGGTTCAAACCAGGGGCAGTAACATGAAAACAGCATTTGAATTTTTTTGTCCCATAAAACTTTAAAAAAATTGATCAAGAAATATAGATTGTTCTTTCATAAATGCATTAAGAAACATATTATCAGGGACCTATTGTTTAGTGTGACTAAAGCTTCAAGTTTTGTGTTTTAGTGTTGAATATTGTTCATTTCACATCAAAATCTTGAAAAAAAAAAAAACCTTGGAGTTACTTTAATGATTTGGTAATATGACAGAATTCAGGTAAGAAGCAGACAAGAAGTAGAGAGATGAAAAAACAATGATGATAGTGTGAGTAAAAGTGTGTGTATTTTTAGCTTCATATCTCTCACACATCTTGCTGCCTTTGACGGCTGATGTCCATCAGACCTCTGGAGCGTGGCGGCGTCGGCCTTGAAGCTACACACACACACACACACACACACACACACACACACTTTAGGCACTTGAGATCGACATGGCAAAAACGAGTGACAGAAAAGAAGCAGAGAGGAGGAAGACAGATGAGACATTTGTCTCTGAAAGAACACATTACCGTTTTTCACATTTGCTTAGACACTTGTGTAAACAAGTCACATTTTATAAAAAGTCGAAAACAGAAGCTCACTGTCCAAATGATGCTTCACCCTGCCCCTGTACTTTTATGAGTTGGCTGTTGAATTACTGTAAAAAAGGTTTAGGAAATTGACATGCAGAATCTACAATAAGCATCTAGACCAGAAGAAAGAACACAGTACAAATGCTGTGTCTTATTCAGTCTTGGGGTTATTACTAAGACTGAATATATAATTGCTATAATTTAGCAAGTAATTTCTATCAGCTTTGGTTTTGGGTCACTGACTGACACATGTGTTCAAAGTTTTGAAAAAGGATGTAAAACTAATGTGAAACCACTGGGGAAAAAAAAAGAGAAGAATTCTGCAGCGCTATAATGGTCTTAATAAAGAGCAAGCAGATCCCAGTTTTGTTAAATGCATCTTAGTAGTTGAGAAAAAACGTAAAAAGAATAACAGAGGACAACAAACCAACCTAATTAGCAGAACAAAAAAAGACTGTCACAGACCAGTTTAATGGTTTGACAGGTCTTCCTGACATTAGTCTTTAGGGTTCGGAGATTTGTCAGGTATAGTCTGCCCCAAGAGTCTGGACCCTGACCCCTCCCTGTCAGCCTGCTTCATTAGTGTCTCACACAAACACACACAGGCAGTGCTGCGTTTAGCATCTAGACTAACTTAAATACTGCTATTATCAGTGTAATGCAGAACTAAACAATCAAATGTCAAATGCTAAAGGTTGTCCTATTACAACGAGATTATCATTAAATTTTACGGTTGCTGAAGTTGAAGAGGTTTTTAAAGGCCTTGACTGAGAAGGTACAGACAGACACATACAGTACAACAGTTGTGGTTAGGACTATGAAAAAATTACCGAGCTACAGTAGAGAGACGAGTTCAAATGGACAAACCAGCAAAACTGGTAATATTAAAACCCAAAAGACAAAATAAACTGTGAAATAAAACAAATGATAAATTTAATGGATAAAGGACAATAATACAACAATACAGTAACAGCATATTCTTACCCCAAATGCAAAAAAAAAAGAGGAAAAGACAGATAGAAATAAGACTATATGGTTTGCAGCTCCTCTCCCCTATAAGACAGGAGGCCCCGTTGCCATGGTGATGCAGTATTTCTCCAGAATTGCACATATTGATTCACACAGGCGTCAACGGCCAAGCAGGAGTGAGAAGAAAATGTGTGTGTGTCTGTGTGTTGGGGGGATGGGCTGTGGAGGAAAAGGAACGAGAGCGTAGGTGGGAGTAGACTCACCAGACAATGACTTGTGCTGATGTACACAGAGTGTCTGCGACGTATGGTTCTCTCACAGCTGTGTTCCCAGTCTTCTACGATACTCAGGTTTTGGTTTAAAGTTGACCACATTTGATTTGAAAGATTCTAGTGTGACCTCACACTATACATAATGTGTGTAGTATTTTTGCGTGTGCATGTGTGTTTTCATCTTGTTAGTTTACACATAAACGCTTGCTGACTTTCACTGAGCAACAGAAAGAAGTGATGCACAGAAAACCTGCCGTAGGCAAACACCAGTTAAAGCGAAACATCCTGCCTGAAACAGAATTCACATATGTTATTCATTGTATTCTCGACACTTTAATCAATATTTGTGCGCATGAAAAACTGTCTCCTAAAGCCGGAAACCAGAAAACCAGAGCTCCAGTCTGTGATGTAATCAAAAGATGAAGCCTGGAGCAGCCTCACTGATAATTATCTGAGAATGATTTGCTGAATACTTAAAGGCAAATATTTCACTTTTCAATATACATATATAAAAAAAAACATTTTATCTCTTAAAACCTCCTCTCCAATTCAGACCCAGCACATTCACTCAGGCGTGTTTGAGGTATTTAACAAAAATGAAGGCCATTAAGTTGGCGAGCCAGAAGAGATGAAGGGAGCAGGGAGACTGTTTGAAAAGCTGTGTGGATGCGAAAGCTGAATTCCTTGACCGCTGTTTGAAAACTGTAATCCCAGCTGAAAGGTCAAAAGTCTCAGCAGGTTTTTTATTTGTGTCTTTGTGCTGCTGTTTTAAGCCCAGAACATGCTTTGTACTCCGTTCAAAGAGCAACACAAGGGGTCTGTGAGGGGATTAGTCTGAATGATGACGGCGGAGGCAGTGATGTGAGTGGGCGTGTGAGCGTGCAGAGATGCACATGCACATGAGTGTGTTGCTCCTGTCATTTAAAACCTTATACCTGTAAAACTAAATTTTTAAGGGCCAACAAATAAAAAAAAGACCACTGACTGCAAAATGACCAATTACCAGTTGCTGCCGATTCGTCGGCTGCTCATCCATGAAGCAAATCCCCCCTCCCACCGTATCCCAAACAAGCACTATTAGATTGCGACCTGGTAACTGTAGAGACTGTTTGAGTACAGAAAACTAATTGTCAAGAAACCAATTTTTAATTTGTGACATTGCAAATTTTGCCAAGTAAAAATCCCCCACACATTACAGCACCACCACCAGCCCGAACTGATACAAGAAAGGATGAATCCATGTTCACATGAATGTCACCTACCATTGAATGTTACTTCAGAAATCGAGACTCGCCAGATCCGGCAGCATCTAGCACCAGCATCATTCTACTCTCTACTTTTAGTGAGCCCTTCAGAATTGTAACTTCAGCTTCCTGCTGACAGGCTTGGCACCCAGTGGGGTCTTCTGCTGCTGTAGTCCAACTGTTTCAAGGTTCAACATGTTCTACATTCAGAGGTGCTTTTCTGGTTATAATGAATAGTCATTTGAGTGACAGTATGGCCATTCTCCTCTGACCTCTTGCATCAAGAAGGCATCCCAGTATATCAATAGTTTCTGAAAGACTCAGCTCATCTGGCACTAACAACTCTGCCACATTAAAAGTCACTTAAATCAGCTTTCTTCCCCAATGTGTTGCTCTGTCCCTTATCCACAAAAAATGATCATACTTTATCAGTTTTATGAATAACTTACATTAGAATCAATCAAGCAAACTAAACAAAATTCTTATAAATGACATTCTACCTTGGCACCAACAAAACAGTTATAGTTTAAACTTAAATCACTATTTAATTGAAAAGAAAAATCAAAAGATAAATATTATAACTTAAAATGTTTACAGTTTACATTCCTTATTCCCAAACAAAATATATTCTCAAATATATGGCACAGTATCAGAACAAAAGATACATTTACCCTTCAAGGGTGTTTAACCTGAGTCAAAGATGTTTTAACTGTCCTTTTATCAAAAACTCAATCAATTAATAAAACCAAAAAATAGTTGCAGGCCTGATTCGGTGGTCGGGGGCGTTGTGACCAAAAACTCAGTGGCCGTTTCACTCCAACAAGAGCAACAAACAAAATAAAATGTGATACCTTTTCTCACAGGTGAGCGATATATTCAACCAATCCTGCTACTCCCTCTGTCACTGTCTCCGAGTCAGACATCTGTAGAGCGGTAAAGCTTGTCCAAAGGTGTCTCTGTCCTCCAAATCGTGTAGCTGGGTACTACTCCTCATCGGATTGATGAGCAGGTCCTCTCCTGATAAATACTTCGTATTACTAGCTGAAATACTTAGTCCATCAGAAAAAAAACTATACACTTGTAGATTATCGAGCTGACAATCTAAAACTGTTACTACAGGTTACTAGCGTACAGCTTCAAACTTTTTCCTCCACAATTAACTCGTTAGCTCATTAACATCCTCTCGCTCTCTCCTGATCACGATCTCAGCGCATGTTTACATTCACTTCCGTTAACAAAATAAAATCCTACTTTATCGCCTCAAAAAGATAACACATACAAGAAAACATTTTAAACATTTTAACCCATGAATTCAACATTTTATATCAGAAACATTTTGCAACAAAAAATATATAATTTGACCCAGTTTTACCTATTTATCTGTGCATTTGTAAATATTTATTTATCTAACAAACCTTGTTTATTTATCTATTTATTTAAATCACTTATTTATATATTTAAATTTATCACTGGGCTACACAAAGAAAGGGGCATGTTGGGTAATACTAACTTGTTAGACCAATCACCAGCGACTAGTTTGGATGCAACAGTTCAACCAGGTACTTTTCAACCAAAACACAAAGGAAAAAGAAAACTTGATGAGTTATCTGTTAAACTGATGGATATTTTTGTCCATGCCTCATTGCTAACACTAGCAGGAGATTAACATTAACTTATCCTTAGCTCCACAAGTGCAGCTGCATCTGAAGTCGATCAAACCATGCACCCGTTCAGGCGGGTGTACGGTGCCAGTCACAATTACACTTCTGCACTGCTTCCTGACGTCCTAAAAGTGATTAGTTTGAGAAAGTTTGCTGGAGTTTGTTTTGTAGCAAAATTTTTCATGTAGACTTTGTAACATCTCCTCTTAACAATTACAGGCGTAATTTTTGTGTCCTTCCAGAGACACATTGAAAGAGTTTGCCATGATAATGACAGCAGTTTTCAGAGCAGACATTTTCTGTATTTTAGCAAAACAGTTTCTTGTGTCTCCATTAGTTTTCAAAATGGCTGCTTTTATTCACAGAACATTATTATAGGTTTGAAACTTGTGCATGCACAGCATAGATAAACACAAACACAGGCTGTCATGTCTGCTAGATCATGAAGGAGCTAATGCCTGTAATAATTAGTAATTGTTACCCAATACACTGACCCAATGGGCGGCTGCCAAAGGTAGAGCGGTTGTCCACCAGTCTCACAGTTGTTGGTTCAATCCCCACCTCCTCCAGTCACATGTCGAAGTGTCCTTGAGCAAGACACTGAACCCCAACTTAGTTGCTCCCGGTGAGTGTTGGCCAGCTGCATAGCAGCTCCCCCATTGGTGTATGAATGTGTGTGTGATTGTGAGTGTGATTGGGTAAATAAGAAGCAGTGTAAAGCGCTTTGAGTGCCAATAGGTAGAAAAGCGCTATATAAGTGCAGAAGATTTACCATTTACAACTTGATTTGCATTTTCACAAATGAGTCTATCTGATGGTTTAATTTGAAGAAAGCGAGGTGGCTCCAAGTGTAGCCTGACATTCATCAGCAATTCATAGCTTTTGACACAAACTCATAACTCAAATAAATGCATTGGCCTAAAAAATGTTTTCACAAGTAAAAGTACCAAGTACAATATCCCCACTGTATTTAAAGTACAAAAGTAAAAGTACTCCATTAAGAAAACAATGTTGTTTAAACAATACTGATTATGGTAACTATGGCTAAACATACACTGTAATTCATACAAACTTTAAAAGAATTTATTTCCACATGTAACATTTTTTAAGTAAAACCATCATGTGGTATTAATGTTGTGAGTGATCAGTGTATACACACATATACAGAGTACACGGAAAAATGTTGCACAACAAAGTGCACACAGCGCTGTCCCATAGGTCCTCATAGGGCTATGGACGTGAGTTGAATTTAAGAGCCTCAATCACTTTCTCAAAAACACAACTAATCCTCTGTCTCTCCACAACAAACACACAGAGAACACCCCTTCCCTCTCTCACACTCTTTTGCCCTCTTTCCCACTCTACATTCAATGCAGCGCACTCACGGCCGTGAGAGGGAAAGTGCATGTATGTATGCATGTGTGTGTGTGCCTATGTGTCGGTGTGTTTATTTGTCTGTGTCTGCATTGTGATTGTTCTTGGAGACATTGTTAGCCCCAACAGAGGATTGCTGCCGTGTGTTTCAGCTCAAGGTCTCAGCCTCCGTCTCCGGCTGTGGTCTCAGCTCCTTCCAGCTGCTCCTGAAAGCTCCACTCTGCCTGAATGAGCTGCTAACCTTGGCACCAAATCAATATCAGCCAAACTCTTTGAAGAATCACAGATGGAACTGGCCTCACTGCTCTGTGCTCTTGGTGCTGTGCGATCAGCATGTGCGTGTGTGTGTGTCTGTGTATGTCTGTGTGTGTGTGTGTTTGTCTATAATTGCTGCCAGCCTCCCTTTCCTACTTGGCCTTCATCCAGAGAGGTGCACAGTGTGATGGTGGAGTATCTGCTCTCATTCATGATTGAGGATGAGGTTTAGGGTTGGTTAAAGACAACCCCATCCCATCTTGACAAACAAACAAAAACAAACCATCATTATTCGTTACATCGTTATTTTATGATAAATTTGACTTTTGTTGTCAGATTCTCCAATTGTGCATGTGTGAACTAAGGTAATGCTGCCTTCATTCCATGCAGCCTTCTTTGTCCTTGGCCTAAACACACACCCACACACACAGGCTTCCTGTAACCCAGTCGGCATCATCTGATCTGGGTGTTGCTGAAGCTGATCGATGGTTGTGTTGAAATATCTCGGGGTATGATGGGATATTGCATTCACACAGGCACAGAAACATATCAATAGCCTGGATGCTTGGACCCATCATCTCTGTTTCCAAATACAATTAAATAGCTTCTTTTACAATGATGCTGTGCACAAGCAAACATTCATCCAAATAGATAAAATAGATGCTTGGATAGAATTTAACACCAATATACTGTGCATTGGTGTTATAAATATAAATACTGAACAGACATACATTTTCATAACAATGTAATAAAATTAGTAAATTTTATTATCAGATAATGAAAAACAGCATCAGAGCTGGGGGCAGTGATTTGTTAAGGAAAGCAAAGATACTCAATTCTTAAGTAAGACTCTTTAATCACACAACTTTAGTAGCATTACTGATTCAAAAGCAGTGTTGCTCTCACACAAAAGCTAAAAACTGAGTTGATCAATACAGATTAAAGACAACTAAGTTATGCTATATATATATATTTATCTACTTACATAGATTTAAAAGCAAAATATCCATAACAGTGTATATATAAAGACAAACAGAGTAGATAAATGTATTTTGAAACTTCTGAGGATGTGTAATAAGGTTGCACAATTTTTAGTTTTGTCATCACAATATTACAGGATTTCATTCACATCCAAGGTCACGCAATGTCAAGTCAGGCAAATAAATTCAAAGACATTATGACTGATATTTTGATCTGAAGGGTACAAAATAAAAGCTCACTTGGTTCTCACTTTCCATGACTACTCTATATGTCAAAAATAGTTTTAAGGGCTTGTGACTGTAGTGATGTAGGATCTCCGTGCACATTGAACCACAATTCACAATTGTTTTTGACCAGTTTAGCAATCGGCCAACACTGCTTTATTTTACATTTTGCCAATACAACGGTTACTTTGTCATCATTACTTTCATTGTAAGTTGAAAGGTGTATTAAACTACTTTATCTCGCTCTCTAAAACACTTCTCAAGCTTAGTCAAAGCGCTCTACGCGTCTACGTTCAACCACGTTCCATAAGCATTTATTTGGAACGATGTGTAATGTCTAATGATGTCTTAATTTAATTTTTGGAAAACGTCGTACAGTGATAAAGCAGAAATATACCAAAGATATTCCAAAAAAAAGAAATTATTTCGTCTGTTTTTGATTTTGAATAACTTTTTCAGCCTTTGATAACAAGCTGGATGGTTCCTCTGTGACATTGGATCGTCTTCACATATGGCTTCTTCTTTGCAGAATACAGCTTTAACTTACATTTGTGGATTGCACGGCAAGTAGTGTTGACATACAGCGATTTCTGGAACGGTTCCTGAGAACATGTAGTTATTTACAGTACTGCTCCCTGTAACCTCCCCTGTCCACTTGGATCCCTCTCATCTGTCTGTCTGTATCAATCTGTCTACATAAAATCTGTATTGTATGTCTCACAAACGTAGAAATGGGAACATAGCCCAACCAACATGATTTTATTTTGGATGTTTGCTGGGGATCCACTGAGGTTAAAATTGTATTTTAATTCATATGGTTGACTAAAGAACAGCTTTTAAACATATTTACTCATGGATTTATAGAGTGCCCTGAAGGTTTTTCATTTTTTCCTCCAAAGTTGAGTTCAAATCCTACCGCAGCCATGTTCAGAGCTAGTTCTGTCTTTAGTTCTGCACTACAGTAAACTGAGCCTGTTGCTTATTTAAAGTGTTAAAATCAGTTCAGTCCAAAACTAGAATGCACAGTTTATAGGACTGATAACTGAACAGTGAATTATTTGTGACAGTTAAGATTTTTGTGTGTTGTTTGAATTTTGCAGCGTTACATATAGTATATATGGACAAATGAGTAGATGGAACTGAGCATTCATGTCTTTTAGTTTGATTCACAGATAATCAGATTAATCATTCACTATTTAGATAGTCTGACAGTAGAGACATGACAGGAAATGGGAGACACGGTGGTTTATTGTTTGTGCCTTAACTCCCAGGAACATTTATTTTTAGGCCGATGTTTTAATTTGTCAAATTTAATTGGAATATTGGATCAGACAGACGATCGGGCTGGAGAATCGAGAGGAGAAGGAGAGATTGCTGCAGACCTGGCTCTCCCCAAAGTATCAGTGTCTTCAATCAAACTACTCATCTGACTGTTGAATAGTTTCTGAATCCCATTCCCACAACAACTTTCTGCCACCAGAAATAAAAGAACTGACAGATGCACACTCTCATTGCATAGGTGTGTAGAGGTGACAAATAATAGGAACAACTTTTCATTTTTACAATCACAAAGGAGAGAATGTCCAAAGGTGGAAAGTGTTAAGTAAATTTGTATGATTCATTGCATCTTGTAGCTTTAGGACAGCTGGCCTCATATTTGCTTTGCTATGGCCTTTTGGAATAACTATAATCATTAGTTACTTTAAGTTCAGCGTTACACATGAACAATCAGAAGGTCCTTTGCTAAGAGAAAAAAGAAACTCAGGCACATTTCAATCATCAAAGCTACTGAGAAAAAAAATGTGTCCATCTCCAGACTTGAGCCTATTGATGGGAAGGACAGCCACACAATAACAAATATATTCCTCTGATTGTATTCTACCATCATTTTTCTTTGTCTCTTTCTTTCTGCTCCCCTCTCTCATTTCTTTCCCCTTCTTTCTGTCCTCATTATTTATCTTTAGTCTATTCTATTACCTTCCCCCCAGTTCTTATGCCTTCCTGCCTTCTTGTATTGATTTTCATTTATAGGTTTTCATCCTTTTCACTCCCATTTCTCTGCACTGATGGCACCTTGCAGCTTGCCTCTCACTCTGCCTCTTCCCTCACCTCTCCACAAGTAAATGCCTTCTACATTTTCTTGCCATTCTTTTGTTATAATAACACATACTTCTAGACTTTGCAATACTGAGATGCCAGGCTGTGAAAAAGAGCATGCACTGCAGGTGAGGAGGTCTTGGTAGCCTTGTGCTATTCAAAAGCCTTAAAGGTCACCCGTTTGCTTATACATTGGAGAAAAGGAGTTGGTATGGATCCAGAAATCTTTCAGTGAATAGCGGATACCGGTAGATATCAAAAGATTTATTATAGTGTGTTGAGGATATTGATGTTATAGGTATTTCAAGTGTTGGCTGTGAGTTTTGAGTCAGAAGGTGGATTGGCTCAATAAATACACTGTTATGAGTCTCTTCGTCCACATTATACATTATGTGATCACAAAAAGGGAACTAGAGGGCAAAATAACAAATAAAAAGTAGAGAACATAGCAGCAAGTGGCATCCAAACATAATAATATACAAAACTTGGAGAAATCAAGTGGCTGGTAAACAATTTGTCATACATCTTTGTACACATGCTGTATACCATATGCACATTTGAAAAAAATACTGGACAAGTCAGTTTACAAGAGTCTTTCTTTTTTACAAGAATTAATATAGCAGAAAATGCTCTTTAAGTTTTTTTAACATTCATCACGCAAGTTGGAATTTAAAATGGCAATGCCAACAAATCACTCAAACAAATTCCTCAATTTGTTGCACAAGGTTGTTTGCTCAGAAGGCAAGTTCATAAAAAATCTCACAAGGAATTTAAACAAAAGAATTTGCACTTTGTAACCTCATGTTTTGCTGTGACAAATCAGCAAACGAAAAGAGACTGTCCTAAGTATGACTCTATAGGTTGCATTAGAAAGTGTTGTGGCTACAGGGAACATAACACAGTTGCCCATTACTGAAACTAGCACTAAAACCTGGTCAGGATGAGATTGGAGTGGATAGATAGCTCAACAAAGCAGAGGAGCATCCCACAGAGGTCCAGTGACAGTCGACGAACACCATTCTGATTGTTATTGTAATGTCATGTGATAAACATCATGTGAATTCGAGCAAAATCAAAATGTTTTAATGTTTAAGTCACATGCATTTAGTCCATATACCTCCTTCTTTACGCTTCTTTCACCAAACACTTCTGTGGGTCATATGAGAGATTAGGGATAAACGAGTCTAATTATTTGCACTTATGTACACCATCTTCGTGTACACGAGTACACTATCCATTCATTTTGTATATGGCAAATAGAGCAAATGAATGAATGCATCATGTTAAATCATCTTCACATTCAGTATAGGAACCAATCGGTTATTACTTAAGACATATTTACATGCTTTTACATCACAACATACTGCAGTTTTAACAAATTTAGATTCATAGTTTTGTGGAAACTAGCAGCATCTTTAACTTTGGACTACAAGACCATGAGAGTCCCTTGTTTCACATAGCAAGAGTAAAATCTACAATGGAAATATTGTTTACCCAATTAGATGGATAGGTTTCAGATTATGTGCAAACTGGACTGCATGTTTGTTTTGACTCTTCAGCCAACGAGGAAGCAGCAAAGTATCAATGGAGCAAAATGTCAACTTAGAAGAGAGATAACGAAATGGCGTCGTCGGAAATGTATGCCCTTATACTCCTGCTCCTTGCGCAAACATGAAAATATCGATGCTAGTTATTAATTGACCAGACAAAGAGTTATCCAAGGAAGTCGGCAGTTTCATGCTGATAATGACGAACACTGTCTCAGCAACAAAAGGCAGACTGTCCAGGAATGAGCTGATGTTCAGAAAACCTGTGTTTACTTTCTTGGTTAAAAATATATCATAGAAAATCACCGTTCATTTTTGTTAGCTGTTAGAAAATGACTCAGAAGATAATTATTCTTTATTCTCTTCTATTATTCTATTCAAAATTCTTTTCATGTTGATTTGTGCACATTCAGGATGAAAAATGGGTATGTGCTAAAATGATATGTCTAATTCATCTCTCTTGATAGTAGTCAAGATATGATGCAAACCACAATTCAGTGCTGATTTCTACAGGTATATATAAGGTAAGTGATGCTGTACTGATAAATAATTGTTGGGGTTACATAACTAAAACTAAAAACTAAACTAAAGTATTTAAGCAAGATTGTAGTTTATGGTAATAAAAAGCCAAAAGTTACTGGAAATTCTGGTGTATAACATGAATTCCAGTCACCAGGAAATCAATGTGATACTACAGCCCCACTCAGTGTAGAGGGCACTAGTTCCTACATTAGTAACTTCAGAATCATGCAATTTTAAAGTAAAGTTTTTGGGGAGGTAAAGGGGAGAGTAATACTGACATATGATAATTGTGCAAGCCCGTATAATTTATTTCAATCTTTGCCGTGAGAGTAAGTCTAACCACAACACGGAGATGATTCTTGTCTGTTCTGCTGTGAGCTGGTATGAATATGAATACGTTCATACAGAGATCAACCACAACACACCCCGTTTTCCTCTTGCAACACTGCAGGTCCTCACCTCCAGTACTACTTTGCTATTTTCCTCTTACTGATTGAAAAAATCTAAAAGTGTCCAGTAAAACAGGGGTCTTTGCCCCCGTAGCCTGGCATTACCAAGAGTCCTATTATCCTCAGTGATAGCTGGGAGACATGACGACACACACACACACATACACACACACACACATGAACAATGGCACATCGATCACACATCACTACAGTCTGACATTCTGAAGACGCCCACACACACACACACACACACACACACACACACATACAGATGCACACACCAGCAACAACAACAAAAACATTGATTTGTCCCCTCCCCTTACAGAAAAACACTGCCAATCTTCACCAGGCTGTAATTTTATGGCACAACAAAATGAAAGGGTAATTTTAGCGGAATAGTGAGGGAGAGGCACAATCGCAGATAAAGGGACAAAGTTTGGTGTCTGAAAGGCCAGTGATGATGATAGCAGCCGTGCAGCGAGAGAAAAAAAGGAGAGAGAGAAAGGCTGTTTGACAAGGCTGACAGCCTCACGCCTCACTACCCAGCTCAGCACAGAAAGACGGACACTAAAACACTGCAATTTAGATAGTTTACTGGCCATTGTCAAAACACTAGCGCAATCTGAGGAGGGTTTAACGGGTTTAAAGTCCCTCAGTAGGACCCCCACCACCTCCACCACCTTCTGCTCATTACTTTCTACTGCAGGCTCTCTTCTTTTTTTTTTACATAAACATTTGCTGAGTTTAAAAAATTATAGACCTGCTTATTCTCTCATTGAAATACATTTAAAACATGGTACAGTCCACAGAAAAAAACTTAAAGCATTTGCTGACGGAAATGGTTAAAATTACTATAACGTTATTTCTATTGCTAAAACAATTATAAATATCTATTAGTGTATGTGTCATTTTCAATATTTATATTTGTTTAGTAAAATTAGTTGTAATTTTTAATGTGGTCTTGGAAAACCACATAACATAATTTTTTCACAAATGGAATTATAGTATAAGTGTGCGTCCAGAGGATTGGATTGTGATTAGTCACTGTTGTCTCTTCTTCCTTGCTTTGTCTTCCTGTTTGTGCCAGATCGTATCGGTTTATTGTGTAACACTGATGAAGAGGACCCAAACATTTATTCACTTTATAGGAAGGCTAAGATAGATTGATACTGATAACTTCAAATGGAGGCTTTGGTCTGTGGTTTGCAGAGTGGAAGAGGTCCAACATTTTCCACTTTTTTTCCCTCACAGACAGAAAGCAGTGCTGTCTCTGTACTGATTAATGTACTCTGCCACGTCAGAAAATCTCTGGCAGTTGATCAGTTTTTCTTCTCTTGTCTTTCTAGTTGTATTATTGTACTCTGTTTGGCTGCTTTGCTCTGTTTACTGGACATCTAGCTCAGACACTTCAAACTCTCCCTGTCTCAAAGCCATTAATGATTTTATTTTCATGCTTTAAAACAGTGATCCTCGTTCCAGGGCTGCAGCCCTGCGTTTGTTCCAGCCATCCCTGCCCTACTGATTTACCTGGACTAGATGTGCTCAGCCAGTCAGCAGTGGGTAGTGGATAGTTGGTAAACAAGTAGGACTGCCACTGTTGAGGACCTTGAAGGAGAACCAAACCAGAATTTACCAGAATACATAAAGTTGTACACCTGCATTAATCTGAATGCAACAGGCATACACAGTGGAGCATAAAATATTATGAAGATTCTTTATTTTTGCATAAATATGAACTAAAATGTGGTCAGTGAAATCCTAAAACTACATAAAGGGAACACATTTCCAGGTTTTCTCAGTTGCGTTAGTGATTGATCGAGGCAAATTCTTATTCTTTTGATCAAACTACAAATGTGTTGGCATTCATGCAAATGATCATGTTCAAATGTCTGCTTGTCTACATTATCAGTTGCTTATGTCATGTTGATCAAAACGTATTACACCAGTCCTCTGTGGAACAGTGTTACCTCGCAAAATATCTAGGCAGTAGTTCACTGCAGACATCAGTTCATGCAAAACTGTTAAAGTCCTAACCTGTCAAGCATATCTCTCTGCATTTCTAATTTTCACAAATGTATTGACTATCACAAATGAAAGGCAATTTGTGAAGCATTAGATGTTAAAGAGCTGCAACTGTTGCAACCAAACAAACAGTGTTACAGTTTCTGACAATGTCAAAACAAGGAAACAGCATCAACTATGTCTTTTTTTCTGTCTCTCAACAGTATAGTAACAGTATAGTGACAGTATTGCAGGCATTTCCTAAGCAGAATAAACAACACTAATGCACAATGAATTTTGGAACATTTAATTTGTTAACTTGAGAACCAAGAGAACTGTGACTGATTAACAATGTTAATTAATGTTTTAATATCTGAATACAATGTCTTGAAGGATAACATTGGCTACTATTAAGATGTTTTCATATTTGTCAGTTTTAAATATTAAAAAAGAATCTTGAAAAATATTATGATACAAATTTTATCAGACAGTACCAAACAGCTGTGGACAAAAAAATTATCAATCATTCATATTATTTATATATCAACCAAGGTATGTCAGAGTAAATTTCACAGCAGACATTCAGCGACCCCCATTTAAAGATACATTTTACTGTAAAGAGAGGCACATTCTCAATCACTAAAAAAACTACAAAAATAAAAAAACTAACACCTATTTAGTTAATATACTATTTTAAATTAATTTTTTCTGAACTATAATCAGCTAACAGCTTGAGTTTTCAAAGGCTGAAAAAACACAGAAGTGCAGAAATCACACTGATAAAATGTACATACCGTGAAGCATTAGTGTATTTTCTCTCTTAAACATTCATCAGATGTAGTCATAGCATCACCCTGTACAATAGCTTCTGCCTGCAGCTAGAATCAAGATAAAGATTTATAACATTAAACATTATATTTCAAAAATATTTAAAAAGACAGCAGGTGGTATTACATGTAATGTTGACACTGATTGGTACTTATAATATGCTGATCAGATGATGACAATAATTCATCATTATTATGTGAAAGCAAGATATCAACTGGAGCGGATGTTCACAGTGACAAACTCTCTTTACCACTTGTTGGGCTTTACTGCTAGAGTGGAACATCTAGAAAGTGTGTATGAGTGTGGGGTCAGGTTGGGTTAGTGACTGGATGTTAGTGATGTAGTTTAGAGGAAAGACACCAAGTGCAACAAACTGGGCAGGTTTTGGGGAAGCTGGATGGATGGATGGATAAATACAGATTTGAGTTTTGGGCGAGGAGTCACAGTTTAGAGGTTGTAACCTTGAGTACTGATCGGGTTTTGCCATTTCCGTGGCACCTGGAGCCCCCTTCTTTCTGACCTGCTGGAGTACATTAGACTACACTAGACCTGAGATCCATAACACCTCACTGTTCTCTTTTTCTTCTTCTTTTCCCCTCTATCTTTTTCTTCTCTTACACACATGCTGTGACACACCTACACAAATGTGCAAACACACTCATCAATACACGCACACACATGCACAGCTGCTCATTCAAGCACAGAAAGAAACTGAATTAAACCTTAAAAAACAATCTGGGCCTGCAGAGAGGACAATTCATCATGATCTCTGTGTGTCAGAGGTATGTGTATGTGTGCGTGTGTGTGTATGTGTGCGTGTGTGTATGTGTGTGTGTGTGTATGTGTGTGTGTGGGGGGGGGCACACTTCAGCCACTGACCACTTGTCCACACAAACACAGAAACTGTGCTCACTTCACAACGCTGATCTTTAAGCACTCATCCTCATTCCTGCCAAGGTCAGCTAGATTGTAAATTAAGCTACCTATGAGGCCAGCAGTGTGTGTGTATGTGAGAAAAAGGGACTGATAGGCGAAGAATGGGATTAGAGAGTGAGTTTAGTGCATGAACCAAGTCAAGGAAGTGTGTGAGTGATTGACTAATTCAACTTCATTTCACACTTAGTTTTCCCTGATTTCAGCCTGCCAACATTTACATTACTTTATATACATTGTTCTTTACTGTCTTCTTCTCTTGTATACCATTAAAAGATGCACAAGTTCTTTATTATTTTCTCTCTGCTTTCTCGTTTGCTCAGCCCTTATTTATATCTGTTGCTCTTGCTCCCTCTTCAGTTTTCTTTTCAGCCTGTTTTCGGATTTTCTGTCACTCTCTGTGCATGTCCATCACTCCTAGAGGCGACTGGGCCAGGAGAAGAAGCTGTGTGTATTTTGTCCTGTGGGCTGGCAGGGGCCCGCAGAGCCGAGGGGCAGGCTCTTTGTGAGGAAATGATTTTCTCGGTGCTGAGGAGGACACTCCAAATCATCTCCAGCAATCTCAGTAATGGCTCTGAGACGCTGCTGCCTTTGTCCTGTAATGGTGACAGATGACTGGCTGTGCAGACGGGGGCCGTCCAGACGCCCAGTGAAGGGGCACACAAACCTCCAAGTGTGCACACACGTACACACAAACACTTGCATAAAATGCCACTTGACTAGTGGCTGGTGTGATTGCAGGTAATTGTGTCTTCGTGGGCTGTGGTGTTAGTGGTTATCCTTAATGATCACTCTCAAAGACAAGTCCTAACTATCTGTCCTTTCAAAAAGGAAAGATGATTCCACTTTAGAGAGTCACGTCTGAGCACCCCACCCCCACCACTAACACACTTTTTCAAACATAAGAGGGACAATGCAGTTTTTATTGTTATTCCTTTAGAAGTGTTTGGACTTTTTTATAGCACCATAATCAGCAGTTAGCACCAATATGCAGGAATTACAGTCAGGTCTTCTGGAGTATTAACTGATTAATCACTCAGAAGTTAAAAACAAATAAATAATATTCAGGATGGTATCCTCCACATCATATCTGCCATTTATTGGGATTTCACAGTGAAAGAGTTAGTTTTTAGTACAAAGGCCAAACAAGTTCAATTTTCTTATAAAATCAATCTGTTTCTTATGATTTTAAATTCATATTTTTCTATCTACATGAAATCCAGACAAAACACAGATAAAAATATATATTTATTGAAACTACATGTTGTTTCCCAGAAAACATTACTAGAAAGCCAGATGCTTGAGTTGTTGTGTGTTGGGTCCTTCCATCATCTCCCACTGTCTGTCACTAGGACACAAAAGGACAGTTTTCGATCATAAATGCTGAGAACATGAATTGGATGGTTTGACGTGTCTTAAAGTTTGACTTTAAGCCAAACAAGACTCAAACACATGTTAGTAACAGAATCAATGGGTGTAAATGGAGAAAGCCTGTTGTCTTGTACCAGGCCTGGTAAAGAAGAGGTGTTAGATGTTCAGTGGCAGTCCCAGAGGTCTGAGGTGTTCCCTTCAGTTTTACTTGTTTGGTAGCCACTAGATCCATTCTGTCAAATGTAGCAATGATCCGCACAGACTATTCAACTGACAGAACAGTATCTTTCAAACTGTTGCTGTTTACTTGAAACCTTTGATCACACACAACTTTTAGATTTTACTCTGTTTCATTTCAAAATCCAGGCGAGATGTTGGTGCATGGATGATGTGCAATACATTGATTTTAATGTGGCATGTTGTGCGTATTTAGAACTTTAGCACAATAAACAACCATGTCACTGTCCATGCCTCCTCTTAAAACTACCTAATTTATTCCAAAACTGCAGAATCTGTTAGAACATGTCAGGGATAAGAATCATTATGCAGAGGATACAGTCAATGCTTAACCAGCTGTTGACACATACATTATGTCACCAATGTATTTGCCTGTAGCTGATCTGTGGTGAAGCTGCAGTTCTGGGAATATGTTATTATTTACATGTTATTTACACCTGCTTCAAATGGGCAGTTGTTTTCCAACTATCTGCCACACTATATATCCACAGTGTTGGTGAGTCACTTGTGAAAGTCGTTCTTGTTTTATTTTGTTTCACTAACTTACATAGCGTTCTAAACACACATCGTGAATATTTGGGAAACACCAACAATCAATTGTCAGTTTGATCAGCAGGATCTCAATAACTTACACTACATATCAAGTTAAACACACACCATTAACAATTGGGCAACCACTGTGATCAGCTTTTTCTCATTTTAATTTATAATTTCCTCACTTCAGCTAATAAACAGACTTTCTACTTCGGTGTCCACTGTAGTCAAAATTCTCCTGATTGAATTTTGCCCGGCTGTGGCTGAACTGCATTGGAGCATATTAGCATAAAGTTCACCTTTCTTTAACTTTCCCCTGTCACGCAGCTGGTCTCCTGTTGCATCTGAAGCACACGGCGGGTGGTACTCAGCAACATAGCTGGCCTTCCACTGACACTGAATGGGCAGCTGCTGCTGGCCCAGACTTTTTTATGTGTGAACTGCCCACCAGCAGGCCTGAGGGCACGTTTAAAAAGGCTGGTCTCAGTATTGCCTCAGTGTTGCCTTCAGAAAGGGAGTTTTTTGTTTGTGTGTGTGTGTGTGTGTGTGTGTGTGTGTGTGCTTGTGTGTGAAGCCACTGCAGCCGTCATGTCTCACTCTGTGAAGCATGTAGGTGTAGCACTGTGTGGGACTCCACAGGCAGTAGTGTCATTTGTGTCTGTGTTCCTCCCACTGTTGAGACCTCACTTCACAGAAACAAGACCAGCTTTCTGTCTGTTTTGTCTCCCACGGTAGTAGAGCATAGATTGGCCTGCATTTTTCTGTCTGGATCTGAACCAGTCTTGAAGATGTCATGTCCCAAACCCAACCTGAGACAGACAGTGTTGTCACATACATATTTACTTACACTTACATACACTTATCCGAAGCAATGTAGCCACTATAAGCCCATCATTTTAGTGTCTAATAGCATCAGAATAAAGCGGAAACATGAATTCATGCAGTTGCTTTTGTAGTTTTAGATATATACAACTATGCCTATTCATCTGAACCTGTGTGACCAAACCTGACCTTAACCCAAACGTGATTTTTAAATTTCTGTCCAAACCTGAACCAATCACACTGATAATAGTATTCTCTGTTCTTACGCATGCAAAGCTAAGCTAATTATTCTAAACATAACAGTACAACTATTATGTAATGTCATCAGACTCACCAAGTCCACCTTTTGTGTTGGCCCAGTAAGAGCCCAGACCTCAACCGAAAAAAGATGCTGTGAAAAAACATACAGAGCCATTCACCCCAGATGTCATAAGAATGTGGTGATCTGAAGCAGTTCTGTAAGGAAAAATGGTCTGACTTATGTTGCATGACTAATTGGCACCAATGATGAAATTGAGCAGGCCAGTCAGTAAATGACAGACTTTTGGCATAAGGGGGTTAATTAAAGCACAAAGACACAAATACACTAATCCAGGATAAACAACTGGACATTTCACACAGCACAAGATCATGCACTGTTAAATAAAATGTCTTTTTATTGTTAAACTTTAATGCTCTAAAATGCTGAACTATAAAAAAAGAAAAATGTACAATGTTTTAGATGTATGATCCAGGTCTAAGTGTTGCTTAAACCTTCCTGGAAAATGGAGCTGAATAAAAGCCTTCTCAAGAGAACGCTTACTGTAGAACTGCCAGGATTAACTGCACTTACAGTATGTTTTAAGTCAGTGCGTGTATGTGTGTGTGTGTGCATGTGGGTTGTTCATGTGTAAGGCAGTGGAAAGTAGTCAGGCCCAAATTGCTTTATCATTTGTGGATGAATTGAATAAAGTCATATCTGGCTTTTTGGAATGTTACCACAGGGTTCTGGAAAATTGGTTAGTGGAACATCTCACTGAAATTTCCAAGATCCTGTTACACACTCACTGTGCACTCAGTCAAGGCTGTTGTGGAAAAATACCTTGTGGGCTTGGAAAATGAGAAGCGCAATATATACACAGTCATAGCCATTGTTTTGAGTGTCATCTTGAAGTAGACGTGGTTGAAGAGAGAAAAATCAAAGCTGGAGGACAACAGAGATCAGCTTTCCAGACAAAACTGGTAATTCGCTAAATTCTTCAGCCAACAGTGACAGTCCAACCAAGCGTAAGGCACGACAGGCCTGTTCGCCACATGTTGAACAGGTGCAGGGTGCTAAGATGTGAGCCGTGTTCAGCTTGTTAAGAATGTGGAGGCATCTACTTTAACATTTCCAAACTAAAAACACAGAGACATAGTGGTTTTGTCTATGTATACCAGAACAATGCAATAGAGATTAAACAATCAAGCGTAGACCTCTGCATGTGCTCTATACCCCCCCATTTTCAATGACAGATTTAACTTTACTCTAAGAGATGTTTAATGACTAGGAAGTGTTCTTGTATTCAACCGCTGAATTAGCAATAATCTTTTAGCAGAGTTAAATGGAGTGTTCATTTCCCAGGAGATTTTTCCCAGGATACTTATTCACAAGTAACTGGAGCTTCTAGATATGGCTGTATTTACAGCGATCAGCCACAACATTATTGATGTTGATTGAAGGCAAAACATAAACATAATTATACAAATTAAAGTTCCAAGGTCACTGTTGTTAAAGCGGGGCTGAATTTAACCACTTTAGGGTGGTAAACCCACATTAATGTTTATTAGTTTATCATATTTTATAAGATATTTTATAAGATGTAAATACAGCAATATCTAGAAGCTCCAGTTACTCGTGAATAAGTATGCTGGGAAAATTCCTACATACTTACATTTTTATTTTAAAGAAATTCTGTCAAGAAATTTAAATAAAATGTTGCATTTAAATTTTGGTTAAATCTTGCGAAAAGGTGAAAACTTCTAACGGGATGATTTTTTTTCTAGACCTAAATGTGCTCCCCAGATGCTTCCTAATAAATCCTGCTGCTTCAATACATACAAGAGAACTGGGTTCTTTTTCAGCCATACACACCCAGGCCACAGCACTGCCTCCAACATGAATAACAGATAAAGTGGTATGTTTCAGATTCTCCAGACTTCTTTCCATCCATGTTTCTAGTAGAAGCTGATCTTTGCCTTTGTTCACAAAATGTTATTTTAGAACTCTACTGGCTTTTTTCTACAGTCTTGACTAACTCTAATTGTGACTTCCATTTTTTGAGACTTATCAGTGGTTTACATCTTGTGGTAAACCCTCTGATTCACACCAACGGGCATTTTAGAGTCACCAATTAAACTAACATGCATGTCTTTGAACTGTGGAAGGAACCTACAGTACCCGGAGGAAACCCACACAAGCCCAGGGAGAACATGCAAAATGCATACAGAAACGGCCATAGCTGGCCAAGGATGCGAATTAAATAAATAAACAATATATATTATTATTATTTATTATTTACTTTTTATCTGGAATGCTGTTTTTATTTAAGATATGGTTAAAAGTTCCTGGATTCTTTAAGTGTTATTTAAGTTCTTAAGTCTGAAAGCAAGTTACATGTTTTTGTCTTCAGCACCCTTTTACTCTGTCCATGCTGCAAAGGTTCGATGTGTTTAAGTATCTGCTCTGTATGCATGTGTGTGTGTTTGTGTGTGTGTGTGTGTTTGTGTGTGCTTCTTTGCAAGGTGGGGCAATTTGATAAATGATGCCAAAGTAGAATAGACTGGTGTTCAGATGGTTTCAGCCTTGTAAAGATGTGACAAATGACGGAGCACAAAGTATTGATTCCAATCTCTCTCTGGTGCTGTGTTTCACTATGAAGGCAGCACACATACACCCTCAAACACAAACACACACTACATACATATGTACGTACACAGTCGCATACACAAGAAAACACAGTGCACACACAATAAAGGCATGCATTGTAAATATACATCTGTGTGTGTTCGACTGTTGTGTGAATTTGAGAATGTGGATAGTTTAGGTACAACGTATGTCTTGAATGTGTGTGTATGTGTGTGAGTCTGTGTGTGTGTGTGTGTGTGTGTGTGTGTGTGTGTGTGTGTGTGTGCAAGATAGATTGGAGTCTGTATGTATTTGTGTGTCAGTGACATGTGTAATGTACTGTACTTTGATGCTTTCTGGCCATGTGACCATGGCCTTTGTGGGTGTGTGTGCGTCCATATGTGAGCTTCCTTTGTTAGTAGTTTGTGTTTGGATGCCAGCAGGAGTCCCTGGTCACACACATTAAAGTCTCATCCCACTGTGCTTTAAACCAGCTGTTTCTCCACGCTGTCAAAAGCATTGAGACATTCAGATGATATTGGTTTTGTATGTGTGTGCCAGGGAGTGTGTCAGGGTGTTTGTCACAGTACATGGGAGTGTGCGTCACGTTAGCATGATCACACAAGGGGCCAAAGGTCAAAGACAGCTAACAAGAAGAGGAGGGGAAGGGGGGGAGTGGAACCGATCAGATGATAAGGGAGGAACAGAAGTGGCAAAAGCAGGAAAAAAATCCAGGAGAGGGGGAAGGGACGACGGTCAGCCATATTGACTGGACAGATAGATAAGTAGATACATAGTTAGATAGATTTTGGAAATAAACTTGAGGGTAGGGAAGGAGACTGAATTTTTTTTTGTGGTGATTGTGTTTCTACATGAAGGAACACATTAATTATTCAATCAACAGTGTCCTGTGGTTGGCTTTAAAAGAGCTACTTGCCTCCATCTTGCCACAAAAGAGCCCCCAGAGTCCCAGAGAGTCTCAATGCAGCAAAGGACGCAAAGCTAGATACCTAGCTAAATACAATGCTGCATGTCTCAATACTGAAGTTAAATACACATAAAAGCAGCATCTGTCTCAGTGCCTCTGTGCTACACCAACTTTGGTAAAGACAATAACAATAAAAAAATACAATCCCTAATGAGGGAGAAAATCAAGAAGAGGAAGACTGAGTGTGTCAAAGAAAGAACAATGAGGCAAAGTGCAGGGTTAGATTGGGCTGGATTTACTTTAATTTACTTTACAACTGTAGTCCCTGGGCAAGGTGTTAAACGCCAAGTAAAACACAATAATGACACAAAATAAAATAACACATAACAAAACACAAATTAACAAAACAGAATTAATTCAAACAGCACAATAAAAGCCAACCCCAGACAAATCAAATACCAGTGGCATACCAATTTTATATTTAAGAAAGGGTGAAAAGATGTTATTTAGTCTGAATGACTGAGTTCTACCTTCAAGATATGATCTGATCCCTTTACAGGCATTATGAGAGAAATTACATTTAGATAGTTGTACAATAAATATCTCATGACTAACAGTATCCAAAGTCTTCCTGAGGTTTATGAACACAGCTCCAACCACACCCCCTTTGTCCAAGAAAGATTTAATAGCTTCAAGAAAAAAAGCAGTTGGCAGTTTCAGCAGAATAATTAGTTCTAAAGCTAAATTCCACAGGATGCAATGTATATGGAGAGTGGTTGAGATGGGTGATTGGTTGTTCTGCTACGTGCTTCTCAGCAATCTTAGATACTACAGGAGGAATGCAGATTGGTCTGTAGTTTTTGACCCCATTTGTGTGCCCTGACTTAAAGATGGGAGTAATTATGGCTGATTGCCAGACTTGTGGAAGGTTGTCAAACTGCATATTGCTAATATTGTTTAGAGAAAAGTAAGTGGAGTGGCCTAAGGGGAGCTGAGCTGATCAGAGGAGGTTTGGAAAACAACATAGATAGAGTAATAGATTAATAGATAGACAGATAGATACTATATGTTGGAGGCTATCATCTGTACATACACAAACCCACACAAGCAAGCATTGCTATCAGTCAGTACAGGGAGAGAACGTTCAGCATGAGGTCAGTGCAGAGGTCAAAGGCATTCAGAGCAACAACCACGGCCCTCCCCATTCTCCTCACCACTTTCTCTCTTGAAGCACTGCCTCCCATCACCCTCGTTCACTCCCAATAAAGCCCTTTACGCTCATCTCTTGTCTTCCACTTGCTATGATGTGTGAGGCATCCAGGGGTGCTGAAACACAGCCCATCTCCCTGATGTGCCTGGTCCTGAAACTGCTGCAGGGGGACACATTACTTCTGACCTTTGACTTGTGGAGAATTGACTTTTCACCAGGCCTGTGGGGTCAGCCACCCTTGACCTCTGAGGTCGTCAAAGTCAGCCAATCACAATCCTTTTTAAATCACTCTCAAGTTCTCCAGTCAAAAGGAAAGAGATTGGACTTCTAGGGGTGGGGGGTGTGACCAAAAAAAACATACCACCCTGCTGCGATGGAGCATATGCTGTAGCATCTGCCTGTTATGGCAAATCTGTAGGGTTTCTGTCACAGCAGCTTGTATTGCCAAGCCAAAGGTTGTGTGTGTGTTAGTGTGTGTGTAAATCACAAAGTGTACAAAGCAGTGAGGGTTCCATTTGAACTCTATGTAACAATCCCACATGTAACACCCTGGAACATTTAGGTCGGGATGAATGTTTCTGCCTTAAAGCTTCCTGTTCTGGTTGGGTCTCGGGGAATGGAGTTTACTGGAAACTGATGGAGAAACCTTACGGTCATGACCGTTGGTGTAATCTAATGACTGCTCACTGAGTGCAGGAGGGAAGAGGAGGAGGTGGAGGCCACAAAGGAATGGAGAGGAGGGGAGAGATGGGGGAGGATCAGCAAAGATGGGTGATGGGAGAAAGGGGAAGGGTGATGTTCTGTCTTAAGACTAAGACTTGCCTGCTGGTGTTGACCTCTATTTGATCAAATCAGATAACCAGCTCCAAGTCACAGGCATTGTCTTGTCGTGTGCCCCTGAGACCTAATACAGGTTCAGATTCTTCCTGGACTGGATACACAGAATGTTTCATCAATTATTTACCAGAGAGACTTCTTAATTGAGATAAACCTTATTTTCTTTCATGCTGGTTTGTGGAGGTTTATTCTGCTTTGCAAAGTTCTGAGCAGACTGTTCACTCATGAGCCACAAAGCACTTTATGTTCACCAAAACACCATTTGTATACAAGACATATATGGTTAAGACATTGTGTGTATTGTATGGTAGGATATTTCATTGTGTTGTGGTTATATTTATGATGCGAGGTGTGTGGGTGTGTGTGGCCATGCTGCTGACCTCTAAGGATTTATGGGATGCAAGTGCGAGAGCTTTGTCACAGAGATATATCTGCAAGAGCCACTGTGTTAATGCAGTGCGTGTTTGTGTATGTCTACTTGTCTCTTTCTCATGCTGTGTGTATATGTGTTTGTGTGTGTAGCCATGTGTGTGTGTGACAGGGACTAATTCCATTAGTGGTCTAGTGTACGGGAGATGAGCAGGGATTGACAGAGCTGCAGTCGTAATGAATTGGCTCTGGCAGCATCACTTAGCCTATAAGTTCTTTCTCTCTCCCATTCTTCCCTTGCCTGCCCCACGTCTCCCTCCCACTCTCTCAGCAACACTTTCATCCAAACGCCTCTCAATAAACACACCCTCGTTAGGGCCTCTCTCGCTAATCACGACTGTTCATTACAGCCACGTTCGCTTAACTAGGTGGTTTCATTACAACTGCTGTGCCTGCAATAGTCTATGCTACCTGCTTTTGCCAATTTCCTTTCTCTATTACTTTCAGCCCACATACACAAAATGACTAATTATCTCGGTGTCGACTTGATGTGTTTTGTTTAAGTAGAGGTATTTGCTGTTTTACACACATGATGAATGTCCCTAACAATTTCAGCATTGACTAAATTTAAAGGTTTTCCATACCTACGGTCACACACAATAATTTTAACAAAATCTGAGAACGTTTATTTTTTCCAGTCTTGGTGATTTGTAAATTTAAAATTTGTTGACTGCTCTATGTTTCCAGCTTTTGTCACTCATATGTACACACTATTAGAAAAAAAAGACATTATCGTAGGCAGCGTTTTTACCCTTCACATTGGGTACTTATTTGTATTCTGCTGATAGCAGCTGCGCTCATTATTCAGCACCACATGAGCAACCTATGTGTTGTCTAACTTATGATAATGGCATTATTGACTTAACAATTAGAATTTTCACAAATCTACTTGAAAAACAGGCCATCTCCTGAAATTGTACCTTAATTGAATATATGATAAATTGATGTACCTTTTGCTACTTGGGTACATATATGCTTAAAAGCTACACAGTTACCTTGAGGTCGAATTAGCCTTAACAGATACATTAGTGTAAATTGTACCTTGGGGACAGAAGTGGACAGCTATTGTTCCCCTATTTCTGAAAGTATAAAACATGTTTCATTATGAAATATATACATATGCTGTTTTCCCCTTCTAAGATTTGTGGGCACTTTTGCCTTTGTAAGAAGTAGCAGTAGAGAGCAGATAGTAAACTTAGGGAAGCCAGAGGAGGTACGACATGCAGAAAAGGTAGTGAGCTGGACTGGAACCCAGGACACTGTGGTTACATTGCATCCTCTTAACCATAAGGTCCACAGCTCTTTGTCTGTAAACAGGAGCCACATGAGTAAAAAGTAACTTACTACAGGTAGGGATGGGCTTTGTTTGACTTTTCCTGAATCTGAAACCTATTCTGAACTTGTTAATTGAATCTTGAAAATTTTCAGGGAGTTTTTGGAAGACATAACAATTTCACTCACTTTTATGTGAGTGACTAACCATGAACAAATGAACAACTATTAAAGTGTATGTACTCTGCTGGAGTTTAGAGGATCTGATGGACATCAGAGCTCCATTACATCTGATAAGGGCACAACAGACACTCAGGCCTTTTGATTTTGACAAATATAGTGAGGTTCGCATCCAACTGTGAGGGCAATACTTTTGCATTTTTATGCACCATCAGTTTTTATGTCCTTGTTTTTACTTTTCTTTGTCTTTCTGACCCTGTTAAATAAACATTGTTAAGTGAAAGGTTGGATAAAGGATTTGTTTTCCACATTGATTGTTTACAAATCTGGGTATTTTTTTTAACTTAGAACTGGATCCAAATTGCTAACACTCCCTGACTTCAAGTAAACTTTACAGTTGTTTGAGCATTTCCACCCGCTTTAGTAGAACATCTGCTAATGTGACAGCATTGGAAATTTTTTACACCTGACACCTAACCTTAAATTTGAACTGGATTGGTGGCTGGATGAGCCTCAGACTGGAAGCCTATGGGCAACAAGTCTGACCTTTAGGTAGATAAGGCCTCTATTCCTGTAGCAGAGGAACCCTACTGATTGCTGCAGAGCCATCTAACACAGTGATAAAGGAAACCAAGGTGGTAGGGTGCACTGAAAGTGCATACAATGTCGAAAAAAAAGGAAAGTGGTCCTCTGGACCCACATTAGCACGATGAAGATGAACACTTTCTGGGTCTGTAGGTCTTTATCTGAGAATCTTGAATTGTTGCCCTTTGTGTGCATTGTGTACAGACTGAATGTGATCCAGTGTCACAATCATGAGGTTTAAATGAACTTCACGTCTGATGCTCTTCTCCTGTCCCTATGCAATGGTTCAACCCCTCTTTGTTATATTACCACGTTACATGTAGAGTAGTTGGAGATTGTTGAGGAGTTCAGCTGGTGTCCAAACAGGTAACCAGTATCAGGTGTAATCACCTGGTCAGCCAACCAATGATGAAAACATACCTGAAGTCAAATATTTCTGATATATATATATCAGAAATAGTTGACATCAGGTATGTTTTATAGCAATTCGATTCTCTGTACCAATTGTATGTTGTTGCCTAATGTTGGCCACTCTTCTGATCTTGTCATTTCCTTTTTGATTGATTCTGTGGGTCAGGTCCAATGACCAGTCTCCTCCCCCCCTCTGAGACCTTTCATGTTCCCAGCAGCAACCTGACACCTGAATTGGACCCCGGCAGTCAGCTTCTATGATACACATTACAAACACAAAAACACACAATAATGCAACCAGAGAAGTCACACAAGCTCCCACACGCACAAGTATAGGCATGGGCATACCTGCACACACAATCCTTCAATAATTAAACATACTACATCTCAACTTGTAGACAAAATTTTTGACACCATTATTATGGGAAAGAGTGACTGGTCAGGTTGTTGTGGTCTTTGGAACATTTACACATACATTAAAAGCAATTACACTCAAACATCACCTTAAACACCTGTTGTTACTATATTATTAGAAGAACATGTGTACTTTATGAGAGAGTATTTGGTGTAGCATATGTTTTGCATCAGGTTTCTTGCAAATATCAGCTAAACCAAGGACAAACTTGTAGTAACTGTATCCACAAACAGTTTTCCCTGCATTAACCTTCCACCCATAAAGTAATGTTTCGAAAAAACTTGTATATAATGTGTGTATAATGAGACTATACCCAAGGTCTTTTCTGCACTTTACCATTGAAGAAATCCTGCAGTTGTGCTACACTTGCTGTGACAAATGTAGAGGTTTTGCTTTTATTTAAATGATTTACAGGCTGTAATAGCCTGATTAATATATATATAGGCAACTCCATCCGCTGGAATGATGAAAACACCAATAAGACTCTTAGTGAGAGCAGTGGGGGAGAGTAAGTAGTCTACCTGGACGTTGTCTCATTGTGTGCTAATTGTGTCTTTAACTACACTTTACAGTGATGGAGCAGGTGTGGAGCAGAGAGTCTTCATGCTGATGGTCTTCCAGAGGGTCCATATATGAAGTACCTTGTTAAGCTAAGGTGGTCGATATAGTCAACGGTGTTTGTATGTCCTCATTAGCTGCAGGATGTCCCTCAGCAGGAGAGGGGAGGTAAGGAGGCCCTCATCGATGATGAGGTTGTGCATGTGTGTGTGTGTGCGTTTGTGTGTGAACCATCACATTGATCGATCCCACTCATAATCTCCCATGACCCCCTAGGCAGCATGAATTACACCAGTGGGCAGTGTGTTTTGTGTGTGTATGTGTTTGTGAGGCTGGGAGAGTAGGGGGTGGGGAGTCTCTGTAATTACGGCAGATGGAGATAGTATCTGGGGGACCTGCACACAGGAGAAGCTGAGTGAGGGCAAGTGGATTAACTCAAGAGAAAGAAGAGGTGCGGAGGAGGCAGAACAGTGAAGAAGTTCCTCCTGTACAGTCAAATCTGTGCTATGCTTTACAACAAAGCAAGACCCCTTGCTCCTCTAGATTTGATTTTTTAACTCTTACATCCATGAAGTTGAAAGGTTGATGACAGGTGAGGATAAGACAGTCTGAATGTAATATTTAGTGAATAATTTACATTGACGTTGAAGTTGCAGGCATTCTGCTGAGTTGTAGACCACTAAAAGCAGAAGAGAGCGATTTCATTGAACATGTCCCCACTGTTTGCATTATGTTCACTACTAGCAGCTGCAAAGAATGCACATCTACATGCATTGGCATGCAGGTGATGCAGTGCACATTGCTGCTGACAGTGGGAGGAGGTGATGTAACAACAAATGCAGCATGACATCAGCTACACACAGGGGAGAAGAATGTGTGTAATATTTTAAAAGTACAAACCTGCAATGCTGAAACACATGCACGCACAATTTCCTGGTAGACTACTTTGTGACTGTTCAGTATTTCTGCTGTTGATTAAAGATAAAAATAAATAATGCAGAAATAAATAAATAAATAAACTCATGGTACATCACAGGTAATACACAGGTGTTGCACACAATATATTTACACATATATACACACATATATATATATATATATATATATATATATATATATATATATATATATATATATATATATATATATATATATATATATATATATATATATATATGTATAAGCTCATACATCAAACTGGATGACCTTAGCCTATGTAAAATTGGGGACAGGACAGTGTGTGTGTGTGTACTTGTGTGTTTCTGTGTGTGTTCATGTACATCAGATTGTGACTGAGACCATGAACATATCTGCAGTTGCTCTCATATTTTGACTTGTTTACATCACTTCTCACCTTCTGTCTTTTCCTAAGCCTGCTCATTTCTTCACTACCCTCCATATGCCAATCAGGGTTTATGAAATGGTGAGCGTAAACAGAAAGCTGCGGGTGCACTAAGGGATATCCTGAGGTATAGGATTACACTGGTTGAAGATTATTATTGATTTACTCATGAGGCTGTCAGTCTTCTCTGAGCTACCAGGAGCAGGGTGAATGACAGGGACGTGGTTGGGTGGCCCACAGCCAACCAGGAAGAGGCACTCTGCTGGAAGGGCTGGGAAGATGGAGGGAGATTGAGAGTAGGATAACACAGGGATGAGGGTAATCGATGATTGCTTCAGCGGTGGAGCAGGAGGAGGGAGAGGAGACAAGAGAGGGTGTGAGTGAGAGACCTACTGTATAAACAGAGAGAGGGGGGTGATAAATGGGAAATGGGAGAGAAATGAGTAAGTGGTGAGAGCAGAGACAAAGGTAGGTGATGAGACAGACAGACTGTAGGTGTGAGTCTTCCCTGTCTATGCAGAAGATAAACAACCAGAGCAAATAGGTAAACGGATGAGCTGCAACATTAAAAGCACATGCTATATATTTCCATTAGGGCTGAACAATTAATTATCTTATCACAATTTAAGTGAACACAACTTTAAAAAGCAAAAGCTGCAATTAAAATGTTTTCTTTATGCTACAGTAACGAGAGAAGCATTCGTGCATGCTTCACTACTCCCCCCACCTGCAGAGGAAGGGAGTGAGAGTGGAAGAAGGAAGTTTAAGAACCAAACTGCAGTGTTTCTAAGCACAGTGAAAATGGCAAACAGTAAAGTTACGTTGGTCGTTTGGCTTTAAATGAGATGATGCGCAGCAGGAGAAGGTGCTGTGCTGAATGTGACTTGTTAAGGAAGCGACCACACTAAGTAAAACCACAAATGTAAAAAGCTCCACCAGGCTATGTTTGACAAGATAAAGATTACAAACACATCTGTTAATGGAACGTCCAAATCCTACTTGGGTTAGCTGAGCCAGGTGTCAGCCGGCAGAGAGCAGCAGTTTGCATGTTGTTGTTTGTTGGTATTTTCAGTTTTTTTTTTTTTTTTTCTGTTCAATGTTCCATCACAGTTTCTGTTCACACTACAGGGTTTTTAAAACAGTGCCAGTGGAGAACATCAGGATAAGGTTTGTTAACCCATCACACTGCAGAATTATTTTGGCCGATACCCGTTCAACCAGCCTTGAGCTGTGATTGTTGGAAGGGATAAATCTGGCTCAAAACTGGACCTAAGGCTGCCCGTCATCGTTTGTATTGTAGTGTGGACCCAGTCTCACTTGGGGTGAGTAAGTGTTAAAATACTAGCAGGAGAGTGAAACGTGAATCAGACAACAGAGACTGGTTTATGTTGGAAATTTAAAGTTCTTCTGTTAATGCTTTTGGTTGTTTTTGCTACCGACTTGCAGGAGTATTTTCTTGTTTGAGACTGCAGTAAAATACTATTGCAAACATACAAAACACATATATTTAGTTTTATATAAAAAGGTGTGAATATAATTCATTGTTTGAAGTAATTTTTGCAGAAATACATGTCAACATACACACAAAAACCTGCACCCAAAGACAATCAACCCAAGCTCTTGGCCACCCAAGCTTGTGTCCGACATCCAAACTCGCAAACAAAGCATCCCAACTACAACATTAGCCTATTAACATTAAAGTGAGAGAGACGTCTCACCCAGACAACTTTTTACGAGGTATGATCGTTGGTGCCAGACGTAGTAGTTTCTCCATCTCAGAAAACAGACAGCCTAATTAGATTTTCATACACTAAAGTGTTCTCTGAAAGAAAAGCACACAGTTAGCTGCTGTGGCTCTTTCATTACGCATATTTGTGTATATTATACAGGCAGCATACATTTACATTTCAGCCATTCAGCTAATGCTATTTGCTAGAGTGACTTACAGTGAGTGCAAGAACAAAGCGAGAGGTATAGGTATGATATATTGAAAATGATGACACCTTGTTCTCATCTGCAGAGAGCCTCTGTGTGTAAATCTAGTTTGCATGATGCCTCCAGTTTCTCTCAAAGTCCTGCTCCCTGCTCCCCGTTTACACAGAGGCACTTTAATCAACCAGCATTTACTGAAGAGCAACAAAAAAGATGTGCACACGTGCACACAAACACACACTTCAAGTTTCTTTCTCGCAACTATTTCATTCTTGTTTTGCATTCATTTGATTTCCATCTCTTCTTCACACCCAAACACACACATTGTGATTCCCTCAGAGTGCACACGCAGGCAGAAACGGTCACTCTGATATTATTAGACATTGCACTTTAGGAAGCCAGATGATTCATGTTTTTATTCGAGAACCATAAAACAATAAAGTATGATTGCTGCGCCTGCTCCCGCTGCCGCCTCCTGCTGCGGGACAAGACAGAGGCCAATAAATGACAACTTTGATTTCTGCTCACACATTATTCTTTGCCACGTACAATTATCCATAGTCATCTGTAGAGACACAATGGAAAGGGCTTTTAATAAAACACTGACACGTGTATTACACTAATGAGTCCAACATGAGAAAGTGGAAAAAAATAAAACACATTTGTGAAAATCTATACATGTTATTTGAGCTAATTCAGGGCTTCATTTCTTAATTCCTCACAGAGCTACCACTGACTGTTTTGTGTGT
Source organism: Channa argus (assembly GCF_033026475.1). NCBI lineage: Eukaryota > Metazoa > Chordata > Actinopteri > Anabantiformes > Channidae > Channa > Channa argus. The sequence continues at coordinate 11,209,223 of NC_090198.1, forward strand.
GTAGATCTGTGTGATAGAAAATACCACTGTTATCCTCATTTTTAAGATTTGTGACATTCGTCCCCACTTTATGATCTCTGATTTTTTTTTTTTCTTTTTTGCCATATACTGACGTTAACTTCAACAGGGAAGTGTGTTTATTTACACACAGACACATTCCAGGGATTTAATTCATTTAGTGTAGTTTAAATGTCCTGGTATTGTGCAGTATATGTACAACATCCAACTGTCTACTGTGAAGAATATCTGAAACCCAGTCAAAATGAAACAAATAGACTTTAATCAGAAATATAAGTCCAATTTTTATTAGTTATTTTCAGACAGAAAATCTTCTTGAATGATCTTCTACATAGGATTGGCCTGTCTTTCACAACTTTAGCTCCAGACCTGATGGCTGTGAGTGCTACAGCTTCTTCTATCTCATCTAAGTAAATCTAAAGGGCTCCCTTCAGCTGTTTTTGCCACCACTCTGAGCGACGCTTTCTCGTACTTTCTCCAACTATACTCAGATACAAAAACTCTCAGAGTTTCCAACTTCTTGCATTTTCGAAGATGGTGGCCGCTGGGTTATAGGGAGCATTAGCTGCTCAGTTTTGCTGCACTGGGTTTATTCCTGAGAATAAATGATAATATGCAACTCCATATTCTCCAGGTTTTCACTTCCCTCTTCCAGCACATATTTTACACTAAAGGGAGCTGGTGCCTTTCGGCCACACCTCAAGGTTTGTGTGTCACCACCAAGCATACACACTCGCACATACACTCACACACATATACACACAGAAACATCACTAACCCTGACACACCACCGACAACGTGTCCCTGTCCCCTTGTCACACAACCTCTTAGCCCCACCTCACTCTGTCCCCGTAGCCTGCCACTTCACCAGCACCTCCCTCCCACTTACATGTTCATGTGTGCCTGGATGCGTGTGTTGTAGGGTGCACATGTCTCCCACTCCCCGCTAAAATATGGCTGTGTTGGCCTGGACCGTATATATTGACTCGTCCCTTCAGCAGAAAACCTTGGTCTCTGCTGATGGAAGTAGCACTCACCACAAATAGCTGAGACACAGCGCTCTAACAAGTCAACAGGGACATTTGTAGACTGCATTCATGCACTGTTGATCAATTACTCACTCATTTAGCTTTCCCAAAATTCCATTTATTGGATTAACTGCTTTTGGCTAATCCAGTGAATTGAATAACAATGTTGTCTTTTCCAGGTTCCTACCGTCCCTACCAGGTCTCCAAGAAGGCTGGAAACCCTAAACTGCTGTTTAACACATTAGCACAAACAACAGTCAAAACCTACCTACCAGAGACTTCCTCACAGAGACAAGCCTCTCGTTCTCCAGGGAGACCTTCAACACACTTGCCCTGTGCCTAACTAAAACCTTCTCTTTGATAAAGCTTATGGTTAGTTATAGTCATGCTGCTATAGGCTCAGACTGCTGGGAGACCCACTCCCCCATCCACTGAGCTCCTGTCCTCCTCTCTTCCCTCTGTCCTCTCCCCTCACCTCACATTTATATGTCACCACTGTATGACATTAACTTTGTGTCAACCTACTCCCGTAGTTGTCTTTCTCCTTCTCTTTCTCCCTCTCTCTGTCCCTTTCTGCGGGTGTTTTCCAGTGTGCAGCTACTGGTCCTACCAGCCTGCCCAGTGTTTTGCTGTTGTTTTTTTGTAGCTCTATTCTTTTCTCTCCACTTTCCACTCATGCCAGATGGCCGCCCAGCCTGAGCCTGGTTCTGATGGACGTTTCTGTTGAAAGGAGTTTTTCCTCTCCACTGATGCCTAGGTCTTGCTCAAGGGGGATTTGTTGGGTTTTCTCTCCACATCTTTATAGTCTTGAGTCTATTATATAAAGTCCCTTGAGATGACTTTGTTGAGAACTGGCGCTATATAAATAAAGTTGAATTGAGTAGAAGACAGTCTGACCCCTCGCCAGCAGTTTCACAGCCAGGGTTTTACATAGTGGTGAGCCCAACTATATGTAGATAGCACCACTCCGTGTCTTCTTCCCCACCAGAGAGTTGACATTTCTCATCCCTGGGCCCACTTACAAAGCCAGGGATCAGCATGCCCAGGTCCCCAACCTTTCTACCAACCCAGTTTGCAATGCACATGGCCTGGTTCCTATTCCTGCAGGTGGTGAGGCAACAGGAGGGCAGCTCCACATAATCTTTTTCAGCTGTGCTCAATGTGGCCTGATGGGTCAAAGGCCAGTCACCATATCCTCACACATGAGCTCTCCATCTAGAACAGGTTTTCCTTGGGAGACCCCCATGAGCTAGTTCGGCCCAACACAGCTCTCAGCATCCCTGAGATGCAAAAACCTTAGGGGGAATTTTGCAAGGGACCAAATAAGATGAAATTAATAAAATTATACTTAAATTATACTTATAACTGACAACTCTTTCAGTCCCCTTTCCAGAATAAAGGGGACCAGATATACTCAAAGGACAAGTTTAGAACATTAATGGAAAGTTGATTGACAATTTGTGAGAAAATGTGTGTGTTATTTACACAGCCTGAGTGACAGCCTTAAAGGGAAAATGTGATTTTAATGTGTGATTGCTTGCACTGCGGAAAGCAAGATGTTTTAATAAGTAGGGTCTGACTGCTACTGGGTCTTTGTTCTGTCACGTGTCAAACGCATACGTTGAAAGTAGCTCTTTCTTTATAGAAGTGCGGTTGAGTTTGACTTCAGCATGGAGTTGACTTTCTCTTCACTTCACCTATGCACAGTTCTCTCATTAGTGCTCCAGCAGCTTGCTGGAGCTTTGTCAAGAGCACTTGACAGGTCAGTGAGTGTTAACATCTAATGAAAGCATTGCACAGTAATCTGCAATGTGTCACACAGGCTCTCCAGTAGCCTGGTGATGACTGGAGGATGATTGTGGAGGATTATGTAGAAAATGGACCCATTCAGGTAAAGTCCCCTCCAATCTCTCATTTTGTGCTTGGAGTGGTCTGGCAGCTTTTTGACTGATGAAATCAATTATCAGTTTCCTTAGTCTCAACGGTGATGGCAACGACTGAGAGACTCACACCTGCGAAGAACCCAAACAAACAAAATCAAGGAACAATGAATTATTCCATTTGGAAGAGGAGTGTGACAGAACACTATGTGGGATGTGTTTAATGAAATGCAGTAACTCACAGTGCTCGTGCTCACACGCTAGTGCTGTCAACATATTGAACCAAAGAGGCACCCTATATCTCCTATTGCGGCTTAAAAAAACAGGATGCACCATACAGCCTCTCCTGGTGTGTTTGTGGATTTGTCTGACAGTTTGACTGTGCTTGTATTTATGTCCTACTTGCATGTCTATGTGCCTTTATTTTGGAGTTGGCAGACATTCCACATCTCCTAGAAACATGTTGTAAATGTATTCATTTTTAACTCATGTTTACTGTTCTTTGTTGCACCAGGACGATCTGTTGTTTTTAGGGTATTCCCTTGTTGTTACAGCTCAGCAGTGCTAGAGGGAGCCCTTCTCCAATTCACCCACAGACAAAACTCAAGGGCCCAACCCCCCACCCCTCAGACTCCAGGCAGTCAGCAGGGCCACTGGGCCAAGGCCAGTCCAGCCCTTCAGAAACAGAGATGGGCTTGGATGCCCCAGGGGACCAGAGGGGGACCTGCCAGGGCCTGAGCTGTGGTCAACCACGAGAGGGGACAAAGAGCAGGATGCTGAATGCAATCTGACCCTTGTCACTCACTTAGAGAGGCAATGAGAGCAAGTGAAAAGAGGGTAGGAAGGTAGAAAGGTAGCAGTAAAGCAAGAGAAAGACCAGGGGTGGGGGAAGTCAAGACAAAGATTGAGAGCAAGACAGACGTCCTAGCAGGGCTGAACGAACCCATCAATACAGTAAAATTAAGGAAAAGAAAGAGATTCAGGCCAGAAATTATTTTGGGTCGGTAAAAAAAAACCTTGCCACTTTGCAGATTGGGTGTTTAGTGTAAAAACCCAAGGTCTGAAGCACGACTGCAGTCTGGGCGCTGAAAAGCCATTCTCTGAATTCTGTTCTTTAAATGGGAAGAAATATTGATCTGGCTCAGCTGGCCCTGTAGTGCTGTGCTCGTGTGTGTGTGTGTGTGTGTGTGTGTGAGGCTTTGTCTTTTAGGACCCACTGGGGGTGGCGGTGGATTGTTACCATGGATACAGCCTCACCCCACCACCTCCACCATCCTAACACACACACGCACACATATACACACAATACATATATACATGCACGGTTCCACCCAAGGTTGTAGGTGTACACATATGCTTCACTCACACACACACACACACACACACACTCAGACATATTTAAGGCCTCTGGTCAAAAGATGTCCAAATTTCTGAAGGCGTTTTTAGACGTGTCACACTCCTGGACGAACAGATAAGGATAAAAACTGAACCTAGGCTAAAGAAAGGCAACGGAAAGTGTGCGCATACACACACACACACACATACGTATTGAGGTCCAAGGAAACAGACAATCATGGCGAAAAAAAAACTGCAGAACACTAATGTGCGACACAGACTCATCGCTCATCATTTCCTTTCAATTTACCCTCTTTGTCTCTACCAACCTCAATCTACTCCCCCTTCTCACAGGCACACACTCACACCATTTTGTCCTGTGTTCCTGGACATTTCTTTTACCTGTACTCACTTATGTGCACTCAGACATAGCCACCAGCATGCATTTTAGCTCCAACTACTTTTGTGTTTGCTAATATTACATACAAACACCAACAGATATTCACATGCAAATAAGGAGCAAAGTGCTTTTTTTTTCTAAATAATAATAACGTTGATAATAATACATCACAAAGGGTTTCAAGGCGTCGTTATAAGGCAGGAAGTCGCAGTGCTAGCTGACACAGGGAGATCAATAAGCCCAGGGTCAATTACAATATTTAGGGTCACATGACTCCAGCACCAAAATAAATCAGGATGTGAAATATTGTTGGGTGGATGCCGGGATGGGCCTACAAGTGAATGAGCATGAGAGAGAGGAAAGAAATGAGAGGAAAAGAAAGACACACAAAGAAGAGAAGAACAAAAGTTGCAAAACCTCACTGTTCAACATAGAGCATTTTAGTGTCATTTTGATTTGACTGAAAGGACCCCTTCATTAAGTTTTGAACTTGCTTCTTGTGGTTCTACTTTGGGTAGTACATGTGAATGAATGCATTTAAACTTCCCTCTGACTTCCCTATATTAAAATATCTCTCTACTTCTAGTAGTAAAAGGCCTCCAGATGACATCACTTGGAGGAACCTTCAGTTCAGATTATTTCATCTTGTTGCTCACAGTATGGAGTTTGTAATCATGGTCAAGCTGCTTTTCCAGAGCTCCTCCAGATGACTTAATCTGAACTCCTAATGATGAAAAACTCCTCCGGGGGATGTCATTTGGAGAATTTTTCAGCTAGAAGCAGACAAATATTTTAATATAAGGAAGTCAGAAGAAAGTTTAAAAGCATTAATGTACATTTACACCCTATAGTAAAGCCAGAGAGAGCAATTGAAAATTGGTGAAGTCGCCCCTTCACTTGATCCTAGAGTTTATCTGCAGCAATGTCTACTTTTTATTGCAAAGCATGGAAAACAACAATCTATCTTTAGACACCTAACTTTGTTTGGATAGAGTATTGAAACATTGTGTTAAGTGAGATTGTAATTTGTGTGGCGATATATGAAATTCAACCATTATCGAAGATGAACTGAACTCAATTTATCATTCAGCATCTTCTTACTTGAAAAATGTCTGTGCAACAATATAATTAGAGACATTTTGTAAACTAATTAGCTACAGTGTGGCAGTATTACACTCAAAGAAAGCGCTAGTGAAAAATGTGATTATTGTAAACTCTGGCCGTCCACCTTCACTGACATTAGATCATGCCTCACTTATTAATTTCTCCAGTGAGGAGATTTTGTGTTTTGCTGAGTAATGGCGCTGCTTTCCAATCGGACAGCATGGAAAAGCAGAAGAAAAGACAGATGAGCAACAAAGGAGACCAATTGTATTCCCTCTTTATAATAAAGCTTTTAAACTTTTAGCTGGTTCAAACATCCCACAATTCTGTCTTGCTGTAGCGGGAGGAGGGAGTGAGGAGAGAGTGATAGATGGACCTGCAGATTTGTCATCTAAGCCAGAAGCCAGAGCAGAGAAGGCTGCTGTTTAGATCGTAACTGTTGAGGCTGTTTACAGACGCTGTGCTTCCTATTTGTCGTTGACTGATTGTCGATTCACTGCCCCCACAGAATTATATCCATTTCTCTTACGTATGCATCACAGTGCTTCCAAACAAAAAATGTATTAGCTGATAATAGACTCCTCTGATTCTCATGTGTGTGAGGGTACATGCATTCATATGCTGACGTGTGTTTCTGTTTGTGTGTGTGTTTGCGTAATTAATTGGGGATTTCTGGGTCTATTCAAGAAGAAGTGACCTCTGACCTTCTTAACAAGTAGCAGCTCCGCCCCCCTCTGGCCTCTGAGTATCTCAATCTCAGACTGTGTTAAAGGAAATTAGTCACACACTTAACCACACACACCCTGTCCATTGTTAAGTGACTCCTAAAGTGTGTCAAAGAGGGTTTCATGGTTCCCTTAAACAGCTTTCCCTCCCAGGCAGCAGGCACGTTCAGGTTCAACACACAAACCCTTATAGACCTTAGAGCCGAGATACTCCATCTTGGCCTGTGACCCTAAAAACAAAGACCACCGCCCCCCTACACAAACACACACGCACACACACGGCAGTGTGTATCACCTACATTCAGTAAATTTGAATGATGTCGCAACCACCTTACAGGTGTCAAAGCCAATTGAGTGAACCATAAGACCGATAAATAAAATCATGGGTCCCTCCTCTGTAGCATCATGATAAGTGTTTGAGTGGTTTTCATTTTCTTTTTTACCTACTTTTTATTTTTCCTTTTTGGTTGTTTTCTTGTTGTTGACGCTAATTTTGTTGAAACGTATCAAACAGCAGTAATGATCTACCAAACTAGCAATCAAGTGTATAGTGTCAGCAGACCGAAGGCTGCTCCTGGAGATGATAATCCTACCTCTCAAACCCTTTTCAAAACAATTTTTTCAACACAATTAGCATGTATTTTGGTTCATGCCACTGGTTCAGGTCGATTTCCTTAGCCTGTTTTTGAGTTATCTGGAAATCCATGTAGAATTATAGATGAGATTGTGTCTGCTTGTGAACTATTGTTAGCAGGTGAATAATGCCTATGTTTTGACCAAATTAAATTAATTTAATTTTGTTTCGTTTTTTCTATGATTTTATCACAGACAGTAAAGTGACAACCAAGAGAAATGAGACAAAGGTTTCTGTCATACTTGAACCAATATGCTACAATTTATGACCTGCATCTTAACCCCATAAACCACAGGGGCACCCCTATAAATATCATTTTGTGTGGCAAATGTTTTTCTCTGCTTTATAAATAATTTAATTATCCACTTAATTTATGAGAAGTGCTTTTAAGAGAGGCCCATACATGCCGTAAATTCAGCACAATTTCTGCTCGTGGTGCACATGCATGCACACAAATGAGACATGAGGGTGTGAATTTCTGATAGCCACACACCAATGATCCTGCTGATTGAAAGTGTCTGCCGATTATTGATTTCCCAACAGAGAAGTTGCTAAAAGTCTCGCAGCTAATCCTGGCGGGCTGAAGTCGCTGTAGATAATGACGTGTAATGAGCTAATGACTTGCTGAAATATTTAGTAGTGCCTCAATAAGGTTGCACTATTAGAGGTGGGAGAGGTCATTAGAGGACTGTCTGAGGGACGGCCCTTCGATTAGTAACACCCAGGGCCCTTATAGAGTTGCACACGCACGCACGCACACACACACAGGTACATATATGAATAAAAGCATACACACCTTACAGTAATACACACACATGCGGTCAAACACAAGAAAATGAACGGACAAAAAAACATGGCTGTTAGTATTAGGAGTTGGACCATTGATCGGTCAGCTTTTAAGACAGTGACCTTTTGCAGAGGGCTCTACTGGCCTTGATAAATCTGATCTGGGGGCCATCTGTGTCTGGGTGGGGGCAGCCTCTCTAGGATGGGACCCTGGAGAGGAGAGGAGAGGAGAGGAGAGGAGAGGAGAGGAGAGGAGAGGAGAGGAGAGGAGAGGAGAGGAGAGGAGAGGAGAGGAGAGGAGAGGAGAGGAGAGGAGAGGAGAGGAGAGGAGAGGAGAGATAAACAGTGCAGGTGAGGATCCAAAAGAAGCCAAGGAATGAAAAGACTTGGGAGGACAGTAAGAGACAGAGTAAGAGAGAAAAGGTCATAGGAAGAAGAAAGTTGGAGACACTGGGGAGCAGAAACATTTAGAAAATGTTGTAGAGGAGAAAGAAAAATGAAACAAAAGAGCAAAGGAAGCACTGGAGAGGAATAGTTATTTGTTACAGATGCTAACAAGTTGCTAGACAGTGATTGTTAGTTATTCATGTGCCTTACAGTTCATACAGCTGCCTCACAGCTCCTAAAGACTCTGTAAAAAGCCATCTAATAGGCTATCAATGCAAACAGCTTAAATGCATAATGACTATTGACAATAGCTTTAAACATCTCCAGAGTTTAGGGTGAGCTAATAGAGATCTGATCGTCTAAGTTGCCACTCTAATGCTTAAATTGCAGCCCGTCTCTTTCTAAATACAGTGAGCAAAGTGCAGTGAGTGCAAATGAATGCACTCAGTCTACACAGCCATTCTCAGGTATGTTTCTGTCAATATTATGTTTTTGAAGAAAAAAGGAAACTAAATTGTTATAAAGATTGTCTGGCATATTTACCTGTTAATGTACTGAATGATTCAAAGCCATTTAATTGGATGAATTGTTTTGTTCCCACTCCAGCTGGCAGATCACAGACATGACGTATCAGCAGAAATCTGTATATAATTTAACACTGGACCACACCGATAAAATCTGACAGGGAAACAGTGAATCTGCGACTGTGAACATGTAAAACTCCTCTCCTTCAGGAACCAATGTAGTGATTTTGTTGTTGAGCACTGTCATACAAAAAAGGGGGCAGTGCTCAATGACAAGAAAAGGACACACTTATGCTGCTTCTGAGGCTGATTCTTCAAAATCCAGCAGCGTCTCTAAGTTTCACTAATTACCATATTATATCTAAATTGCCCAGCGTAAATCGAACAGTCTGAGCTAAACCAATCAGCTGTCTTTTATAGTTTTATATTGTACAGTTAAATAAGTTGTATCAATCTTCTCATCTAACTCTCAGCAAGAAAGCATATCTCCTAAAATGTCCACCGTTGCTTTAACAACTTACATGTTAAATGTCTGCAAAGCATGACAAAATGGAGGATTTCTTTAACTGACAACAAAGTAGTGGATTCAGTTTTTCTGTTGTTTTTTGAGAGACAAAACATGATCACACTATCTCTGCCGTTTAACTCGAACAAATCTGTGAGCCGATCTGTGCGTCTGCTTCTCATTCACCTTGTCATTTACACATCAAATCCATGTGTACTGTAGATAAAACATGCACACACACCATGCAAACACACACACATCAAACTGTAACCTCACCTGCTGCAGTAAAACCATGTTGACTAATGACAAACCAAGATGTTCCGTACACACTGTTCACTCATACTGTACCTCCAAAACTTAACACTAAAGCACACGCGCGCTCTCACACACCATTACTCTTTCTTTCTCTCTATCCACTAGGTTTCATTCCCTTTGGAAAAGACAGGTGCAAACGTTGATTGAGCCTGTGCCAGATTTAGCCCCAGCTCTCAGTGTGAGTCCAGCTGTACTCTCTAACCCACTGAGATCGATGTCCAGACAGCCAGGCAGCCAGCAGGCAGGCAGCCAGGCAAGCAGCCAGTCAACCAGGCTGCACCCAGCGGGCAGAGGGGGCCTACAGCTTTCCCCCGGCACCAGATACAGCCGCGCTTCACTGGGCTCATTGGGCAGACCACAGCGGGGCATCTCACAGTGCCAAGCCCAATCACTGCACCACTGATACAGGATGTGCTGCAGGCAGGACTGGGAGGGGACCCTGAAAGCTTCCTGGACCTCCACCTATTTTCTCCTCACAGCATCTGCTGAAACTACCTTTCCTCCATGCACTCCCTCCCCTTTTCCTGCACCCTTCTCAAGGCTTCCACCTCTATTGAACCCTCACTCAGTCACTCCCCCCCCCTCCCCCCCCCCCCCCCTCCCCCCCCCCCCCCCTTGCCTTGCTCCTCTCCCTTCCTCTCCTTGCTCCATCCATCTTGGAGCTACTTTGATTCAGGTCTCTCTCTTTTCCATCCTCCCAGCCCCAGCCGTTCTCCAGCCAACCACAGTTTCCTATTGATTTATTGATTGCTGTCTGCCTATGGGAGAGCGGCCGCAGTCTCCCTCTGCTCTCCCCTGCATGGATTTGTCTTCCCTTTCCCCTCCTTTCTTCTCCTTCTCTTTCCTTTCACCCTCTCCATCTCCCCATCGATGCAGCAGCTCTGAAACATGAATTAGAGAAAGCAGGGGAGTCCAATTTACCGAGAGAAATCGGATTCACCTTCTCCTACGCTCATTTCTTCTTTCTCTCCCTTACTCTGTATGCCAGCTTTTCGCCTCCGTTTTCTGTTTTTTTTTTTTACCACATTTTGCTTTCTCCTGCCCATCTTGTCAGTGGAATTTTCATTCTAATGCTGCAGCATTATTGTTATTGCGATGACACTACTAGAGATGCTGGAAAATGCACAGGTTTATCTTCCAACCATAATGAAGAAAGACTAACTGGTGCTGTGTTAGAAACTTGCTATCTGCATAAATGAATCCACTTTATGGATTGCTGCAGGTATTCAGCTTGTGGAGGAAGTCGCATAGAGAATAAATAAAGAATAAATACAATTCTAAACATCCACTGCATCCTCCAAAGTGATATTGACGTGGACAGATGGAGTGTTACTCTTCTGCTGAGATCCAGGTTTTTGTTTGCTTCATATAAGTTTATTGTTTTTACAGCAACAGACACACTGCTCTCCTGTTACTGCATCTTTGTTTTATGCCCAGCTCTGCTGCATTGCAGAAATGCTCCAACTTCAATTATCAATGTTACAGCATCACATGAGCTTGTGTTGCAGGCTGAAGAGAGGCATGAACTGCAGGTTAGTGCAGGTCACCGAGGATAGCATCTGATTATCTGACCTCTGGGGTCAACTGGTAGCTCTGGTAGCTTTGGAACAATAGGATCAGCTGTAATGGATGGACAGACAGAATGACAGAGAGAGTGGAAGAAAGAGGATGAGGCAGAATGGAAGCTTCGTTCTGTCAAACATACCCTGCAATCCCTCCAGAAGTGTGAAATATTTTTATAGCATTCAAAAGTTAAGAGGTGGACATTAACAAAGCCCATTTACTAAGACATTTTCTGTAAACCCATTTGTCCATAAAAAGGTATTTTCTCCATTTCCTCATAGTTTTAGAGTTATTTTCCCCTTTGTTTGGCCAGGCTTTCAGAGATGTCTGTTTCTACCTCAATACAATGGAGGTGATTGGAATTTAATTTGTGGTTGAAATATGACATTTGAAAAATTCTGTGAAAATTTACAGACAACAACAATTCTAAATTATCCGTAAACCTCATGGTCAACAGTTTTTATAGAAAAATTTTTTTGGTTAAAGACATAGCCCCTATGAAAACTGTTGATTGCATGTTTTAGATAAATAAAACAAAACTTGCTACTGCTGAAAAACTTGTTTTTGTTATTTGGTTGGAAAGAAAAACTTTAAGTACAAATTTGAGAAGCTTGTACTTTATCTAAGTCGTTTTAGTTGTATTTTCTTTAATTTTACACTGTGTATTATATTTCAGTACATTTTCCTGATGGATGGACACACACATCAAAGCATAAATAATCTCGCAAAGAGTGTAGATTAAAAAATAACTCAATAAATAACTACAATTTATGTAGTTTTACTTGGATCACCTGTAAAATAAAAAGGCCACCTACACATTAGAAATTTAAAATCTAAAACTCAGTCCTTTTAATTAGTACTGTACTCCTACTTTTGGTGCTTTTTGTTTTGGCTGCTAATACTTAATTTACTACTTCAATAAATAATACTTCCATGCGTTTCCTATCATTTCTGCTAGTAACTGAGTATTTCTATATTGTGGTATTTCTATTTGTCGTTAAGACTTAATAATGATTGCTCCCGCTGCCACAGAAAATTTGCTGGAAATTATGTTTTCTGTCCAGGAAGGAATCTTATATAGGGGCACAGTCCCAGATGGGGCTGAGAGGGTTGAGGAGGAGGGGGGTATTAGCAGTGGGTGACAGCAGCTCTTCAAGAAAAGACTACTGCACTGGTATTGCCTCAGTACACGGCGCTCTTTGTATTGATAAAATCCATACCACTGAGATGTGTCTGTGTGCGACAGGGAGCATGAGATTAGTTTCCTGACTGGAACCTAGTTAATTCCACAGAGGAGAAGAGAGTCCACACCTGAGGCCCTGGAAGACACAGGGCACCGACAAGCAGACGGCAGGGCAGGGCAGCCTATACACACACACTGGACACACACTAAATACCGAACACAAACGTATGGCTGTACTGAACACATAAAAATGCACATGTGAGAGCACACACACATGGATGCGTGGTCCCCCGGTCTGACGCCACCACCCCAATAGGAGCAGGGGGGGGGTTTAGGTGTCTGCAGGCCAGAGAGTGGCAGCACAAGGACAGACGTCTCCCTGGCTGTCTGGCTGCCGACAGGTCTGATCGATCAATATGCTGACTCTCTCTCGTTCTCCCTCTCCCCTCCCTCCTGTCTTCTCTCTCTTTCTCCATCTCTCTTGTTCCTCCATCTTCATCTCTCTTGTGCTTTCTTGCCTCATTATCTGTGTCATCCTTCCTCTTCTTTGCCACCTTTGAATGTTCCACTTCACATTTTCACAACATTCTCTTTTCATTTGTCCTTTCTCTGCTGCTTTCTGATCACTATCTGCTGACCACCGACCCCTTCATCCCTCAACCCAACCCAAAGTGCCCTCCCTCTCATCCTTTACCTCACATCAACCATTCATCACGCCTTCCCCCTTTCGTGCACACATAAACACAAGTCCCAGAGATGGATAGAGAAAGTTTGTTTGAAACACTCATGGCCTTCCTCCACCTGAGCCAAAGCACCTTGTACAATGCAAAGTGATTAGAAATTATATTATTGACGGTAAACCACATCAGCAGAGTTTGGAAAATAAACTTAAGTGGTTCTCCTCGCACTGAGCTTACAGAAACAGCTTTGTGTTGTGAAAGCTCTTTATACGTGGCTACTCTTTTTGGGTGCTCTGCAGGAATAACACTTCACATAATGATGAAAGTGTCTTTTATATTTTGCCACACACACACACTCAGTTAGAGGCACATTTCATATCTACATCTCTTTAATGTAAGTATCAGACATGTGCCTTTCTTTATTTAAGTGAGTAGCCCCATTGAGATCAAAAACATTTTCCTTCAATAGAGCTTAGATGGATTAAAGGAGGGCAAGGATATTGTCAAATATAAAAAGGAATATGAGACTCTACAAAATGTAGATTAATGTGTTGTTTTACTATCAAACACTTTTGCAACTGATTTATGAATATTATTTGCATTATTGTATTTTCTAGTTGTAGTTTTACCTTGTAGCCTCCAAAAGCTCATTTTCTGGTCAGTACAGATTTTTTTTATTCTGGTCTTATGGTCTTCTGGTTTTATTCTCATCTTTTCATTGACATCTAAATAAACTTTCTTCTTTTGTGGATCACTCATGTTAGTTATTTTCTTCCTACACTGGAGAAAGTCACTGTTGAGTCAGTGAGGATTAAGCAAACATGTACGTGTGTGTGTGTGTGTGTGAGAGAGAGAGAGAGAGAGAGAGAGAGAGAGAGAGAGAGAGAGAGTGGTTTGGGGGGCTATTATGTGTGGTTTGGAGTCTGTGATGGTTTTTTGGGCATGATCTCACCCACCGAGAAGTGCTTGTGCGTCTCTAATCTCTTTTAAATGGGATGCCTCACTTTCCCATCATGTGTTTTTTCTTTGTGGCCCCTGGGTAATAAATCTAATGGTCTAAACTTCTACTACATCCCATTGCTATTTCTCCAAAAAAACTATGCGCTTTATGTTCTCTTGAACTTCGTTACCCTGGGCCAAAAAGGAATGATTTCACAGGAAAATGTATATATCGGCTTTGATTTTTGTCTACTTTCTCGCAATATGGGCTCGCTTTAGTGGAATAAAAATTGATTTTTTTAAGCTTTTTGTGCATTAGCTTTCAAATTTGAAATTGTATTTGCAGAACCTGTTTGTGATCAATGAGAAAAATCAAGATTTATAGCTGTGATGTAATATAGGAGGAACAGCAACATTTGACAGGGATAACATCCTGTATTTGGACAGTGGCGAGTGTCTGTACAGTATCCATCCATCCATCATCCATCCATCATCCATCCAACATCCATCCATCATCCATCCATCCATCCTGTTCTCTACTCTGTGTTGTTGTTACCTTTCTTCTCTTATTTACTTGCACCAAACTCTTACTACTTTACTTTAGCTTTTAAGGGCTAAAAGATAAAAGCAAAGAATCCATTTCCTCTCACCTCCCCCTAATTACTCCTCCTCATCATCATCTTCATCGCATGCTTCTTTATTATTGTGAAAGGCTCTTTAATGACTGGGTTTGATGTCCAGGCTGCTTGTCTCCACTTTGGGAGAGCTTCCTTGAAGACCAGCAAGTGGCCTTTCATAAGTACACATACAAATACTGCCTCACACACACACACACAAACACACACACACACAAACACACATACACACACACAAGCACAGACACACACACTGCCCATGTTCCCAACTGTCCATTGTGTGTATCTGCAGCCTTGAAGAATCTTGAGGAGTGTCTTAAAAGCATGAAGGGGGTCCTAAGAGGGACACACAAACAAACAAACACACTAATGGCTTCACATTAGCCTCAGTAGCAGGGGAGACACACACACCAACACACACACACACACTTCACAGGGTCCTTTCTTCTGGGCTTTTTTTTTCAAAAGTGGAGAACAGCAACAGTGTGGGGGGTCCAAAAGACTCCAAAGGACAATAATCTTTTTAGTTATGTTTTTGAAGTAAAGTCAAAACTCTCAAACTCTGTCACTTGTCCTGCAACTTTATGTAAACTAACCCTGCCTCTGTTTGTGCCAAACACAGTTTTCTTTAGCTTTTCTTGAGTCGACGATGCTGAATAAACCTACAGATGTATCAGATCAGATCCAAATGAAAACCACACTCACTGAAAATGTCATGGTACAATTAATAATAATAATAATAATAATAATAATAATAATAATAATAATAATAATAATAATAATAATAATAATAATAATAATAATAATAATAATAATAATAATAATAATAATAATAATAATAATAATAATAATGCAAATTTTAATCTAAATCTTTCAAAAACACCTTCAGTATCTTGAGCAAGGACTTTCAAAGAATTTGTTGGGAAACTGAGTTTGACAAAGAAACATTAATGGACATTTGTAATTTCTGACAGTTGAACAGGGGTCCGGAGCATATTACATTGTAGGTGTATAGGTAAACTGTACATGTAAAGAAAGAGTAAGTATCAGATCTATAATGTGCAACAATAAAACTTTAGGAAGGTCTTAGTTCAAATATTAAAAGCACCATGAAATGTTTTCATGTCCTACAGCACTGCCCATTGCTTCATTTTTAATTTAGATTTATTTGCATATCTACATGAACACACTATGATAACCTGTTACAAGTTAGAACACTTATTTAAAACAAGGACAGGCAAAAAACATGTCACATAATTAAAGGAAGAGGATCTTAAAACCAACACCAGTGCAAACTAAACCACATTTAAACCCACACTGTTGCCAGTAATATATTCTTTAAACAGAAGTTCACACACCTATGAAAGCCTGGGCCAGCAACTATTTATTAACTATTTTCAACAAGTATTTATTTTCAGTGTTAATCAGAGTTAATCAGAGCTCAGCAAAACTTCACTTTATGCAAATATCCTTTGATGCAGTTAAGTTACAGTCGGAAAAGTGTCAATCAGAAGCATTTTGATTCCTGTGAAAACCAAAGCAGGAGATATTATTAACTACAAAGCAGAAAAGCCTGTGGCAGTTTCTCTATAATTAACGATGTGTGTTTAACATGCTATGTAAGTTAGTGGGACACAATAAAACAAGATTGTCCCAGACTGACCGGGAATGGGTCATAACATACACTGTCCCTAGTACTGAATATAAACCGGCATTTTCTGTGAACGTAAAAATTCAGGAACATGCCCCATTGATATTTACAGCTGATTCAGCTATTGTTGATCTACTCTGATCTGTAACTCTGGTTGTGTGTTATGTGATTTACATCCTCTACTCCCACTGGACAGCTCGATCATCAACGCCACTCCCAGACTGTTGTTGTTGTTTTTTCTGTGTCTTCACATTCAGTAGTAAGCAGGTCTGTGTGAGCAAGTCTGTCTTTGCAATACAGTGATGGGCTTTCACTTGGCAGTTGCCTGCACTAAAAATCAGGATATTTAAATAGACTTAAGTTCTCGACTGCCCCTTGAAGTATAGCTGGGCTTATTTTCAATTTGTTTGGCTCCACAGCAGTGCAGAGCTGCCAGAGCAAGTCTCATTCATAATGAGAAACCTGCACTATTTACATCCAATGGTACATTTTCACCACTTTAAAATGAAAATTTGAAGTTATGCTAGGACTAAAAAAAAAAATCTGGATTGCAAACAAACAGATAACAGGGGTTGACCTAAAGACCTATTCTCTTAGGTGAGTTCTGTGTTCAGACACTGAGTTAATGCACAGCTGGTTGTCTGTACGCTGGACTTCAGAAAATGCAGGCAAAAAGCAAAACACAAACTGCATTTTGAAAAAAGAAAGCAAATTAGAAACTTTCCATGGAAACACGGAAGGTTGGAAATGTGAACGCTATTTGCAATGTTTCCAGGACGACAGCACATAGAGCTGGCACACACTTTTTATAGTACTAAATCACGGTCGATTTAAGTCACAAAGCTGGTTTAATGAAAAATGAAATGTTGTTGTACGAAATCCCTGATTTCTACCTTTCAATAATCTTTTCTTTTGTCTTCATGGTGCAGTTTTTGGCCAGAATACTGATTCACTGTTAACAGTGAATTAAATTGACCACTGTTGGATGTTTTAAAAAAGATAAAGTTTCTGCATCTGTGTTGTAAAACTGGTAAAGATGATTTCTCATTTTGCTTGTCTTTTGTACTTTTGTCCTTTTTTGAAGCAGCAGTGCAATGAGCTCTCAGGGCCGGTATAACTTTTGCTGTTTGGTCCATTGGTCATCTTTGTGCAAATAATGAACAATCTCCAGAAGTCTGAGATACAATATCAGTCCCCTCACACACACTTTTCATTTTGTATGTACTTGTTTGACTTTCTGACTCTGAGGTTTGGACCACAAATCAAGAAGACAAGGTAAAGTCATTTTGCTTAGTTCAGGCATGTTTGTTTAACGAGAGGCACTTAGCAAGGACCTTAAAACCAGCTGGGGGCTAGATGAGCAGGAGACTGGTGCAGACTAATATAATGTTACATATACTGTAAAAATCTCATGGTGCAATTTAAATTGTGTAGTGCGTCAGTATGTTGAATTTCCCTTCAGTTGTTTTATTATTTATTTTTTTTTTGGCTATTTCAAATTTCACCACCTAATGAACTCCATGCGTTTGCTCTAAAATGCTCCACACAAAGGCAGGTAAAGACTAGATTTCATTTCCATATAAAGGTTCATTCATTCAACCTCTGTCACTGTCACATATTGTATGAGACATACTGTATATTTAACAGTTATTCTTACACCAAGACTAATGTTTCCTTTTGGATATGTTGTTTCTCTGGTCTAACTGATACATCCATGCTGGGAGATGTGAGAGTGTGAGACTAAATTACACTCTGCTCTCCTCACTCACCGCGGGCAGCTACTGTAAATAATGTCAATACATTCTGAACCTAGTGGTTATATGAGAGTTACACAGTGATAGGCAATTCTCCATTTTAACCCTTCAGGATCACTACCTTTTCAAGCATTCTCTAAAAACTGTCCAACATGTACTGTTGTCCACTTCCTCCGGTGGGAAAAATCTAATAAACTGAACTTTTTCTGTTTTTGGGGTCTCTCACTCTCTGTGTATGCATGTGTTGGCATGTGTACTTGCATGGCCGCAGCCTGCTAGGTTGAGACTGCTCTTGGTGATGGGGGAGATTGATTTTTTTCTCCCCCTCTGTTTTCTCTGGGATTTTGAAAGAATCATAGCACCATGGAAACAAAGAAACTGCTTTGTGACAGAGGAAAACCTTTCATTTCAGCCGGAGTGAATGGCGGCTTGCTGCTGATAACAGCATGGGTAATCACACAGACACACGTACACACATATACACACACATGTAAGCTACTACAAAGTACACACATGTAAGGTTAAGGTATGATTGTTGCACGTAATTGTGAAAATAAACAACTCAAAGGTTCCTTTTCAGTAAGCTGCAGCTCAGACCTACGATCACAGTTATTATCAGACTCAACAGGAATACATGTCAGCTGCAGGGTTATTTCTCACCCTGCGTCACAAGTAGTGCAGATGCATATACCTAGTGATCTGTACTCATCTGGTCATAACTGGAAACTGGATGTAAATGAACCCAAGACAACATCAAAAACACGATTCAAGTAGATTGTTATCCGTGCACTACTGCATCAATTTGAGACAAAGAGCTACTGTTGATTTTTGCTCTGACCCTTTTGTTGTATTTTTAGATTAGAGAGTGTGATTTTATTTCTGTATGCTTAAAATGTAATTGTAATGTTGAGGACAGCTTGGTTATCGTAAGACAGTAAGGTTTGAAGTTTAGTCCAACAGAGCATCTGGAAAAACACTGTCCTAACAGATAGCAAGCAAACCAAATAGTGAAAGTTCAGAGTCAGATTGCTCTTCATTAAACGATTTGACCCCAAAATATTAGATTTCAGAGATTCTATTGCATTTAGCATCTTTTCTATCATTATTGAGATGACGAGGGATCAAATCGATTCTGTGTCAAATTAACTTGAAGAACACCAGACTGCCAGGTTTTCTTTGTGTTTGTGTGTGTGTGTGTGTTTCTGTGTGTTCCAGATGTGTAAACTCTATGAGCAGGCATGTGTTTGTTCATATACACTGTCTTTATATATACTGTGATTGATTGTGTGTGTGTGTGTCTGTGTGTGTGTGTGTGCGCATGCGTGTGGTGTGTGTCTCTCTGCTGCAGCATGCTGAGTTTGTTTCTATTGAGCTGTTGCTGTAATTTGAACAGCTCTACTGAGAGGCCCCCTAACCTGAGCCAGAACAGACGGACAGCGGTCAGTGGTCACTGAGAACAGACAGTTAAAGGGACAATCTGCTCTAAAAACATAACTCACGCTATAGAGGTCACACAGGCCGGGCTGGAAGCTTATGTCTCTGCCATCAGGTTACCTCAGTGTGGTTATGAGCTCCCCTTCAGTCCAGTATCTGAAAATCTGTGTCTGACCTAAATGGAGCTTTAAAAGGGGCTGTGTATACT
Organism: Channa argus; assembly: GCF_033026475.1. Lineage (NCBI taxonomy): Eukaryota > Metazoa > Chordata > Actinopteri > Anabantiformes > Channidae > Channa > Channa argus. The sequence goes on from NC_090198.1 coordinate 11,228,911, forward strand.
TTCTTGTACACTGTGTACACAAGAAAATGCAAACCTATATTTGACTTTAACACACCAAAATAAACCCTTAAAGTGTTTTTTTCTTTGGAATTTAAAACCAGCAACAAGTTTTAAAAAGGCACTGTGCCGTCTTTACCACTGTGTCGTATCACTGTTTTTAACAACAGTCTGTCAGTGTTTGGTAACTAAGGACTCGAGTTCCTTTAGTTATGAAAGCAAAATCTTTTCCCCATTTTGCTTGATCTAAGGATTCTGCTGCTCAACAGTTCAGGGCCTCCTTTGTCATATTTCTCACTTCATATTGCTCCAAATGTTTTCAAGAGTCATCCTTTTGTAATATGTGCAGAATTTGGTTTGGCCTTGTGTTGCTGAAATAAGTAAAACCTTCACTGAAAAATAAGTCATCTGGATGGCAGCATACGTTGCTCCAGGACTTGTATATAATGTTCAGCATCAGTGGTGCTGTCACAGGTGTGCAAGTTGCCCATGCTGTGTGCTTTAATGCACCCCATATCATCACAGATACTGGCTTTTAAAGCACGGATAGCAAGTCGAATGGTCCCTCTCCTCTTTACCACGAAGGACACAATGTCCATAATTTCCGAAAAGAATTTAGAATTGCAACTTGTCAGATGGCAGGACAGTTTTTTATTTTGCCTTAGTCCATTTTAAGTGAGGCGGCAGTGTTTCGTAATATTGTTTATTCATGGTTTTACCTTGCATTTGCGAATGCAGCAATAAACAGTGTATTTCAGAGATGTTCCAGAGCCCAAGCAGTAATTTCCACACAATCGTGTCTCTTTTCAATGCAGTGCTGCGTGAGGGCCTGAAGATCATGGCCATTCAGTATCGGTATTTTGCCTTGTCCCTTGTATACAGAGATGTATCTGGCTGTGGATTCTTTGAATGTTCTAGTGATCTGATGATGAAATCAAATTCTTTGCAATTTTACTTTGAAAAACTTTATTCTCAAGGTACTGAACGCACATTTTTTCACACAGTGATGAACCTCACTCCAACCTCACTATTGAAAGACTGTGCTTCCCTGGGATGTTCTTTTTATACGCAATCTTGATGCTCACCTTGCCAGCTGAGAAATGTTGCAACGTGTTTGTTTATTTGTTTGTAGTTTTTGCTGACGATTACATTAAAATTGACAAAGATTTTGAAATTTAAAGTGAGCAGATATGATCATGTTTTACTATTTTTTGTAATAAAAAATAGATTATAGACTAATACACTAATTCATGCATTCTCTTTGATTACAGTTTACATAATGTCCCAACTATTCTGTTATTTGAATCAATTAAACTCAACTTTTCACAGATTGCAATTTTTGGTGATTCAGAATATGATTTTTATCAGAAATAAATCGCTCCAAAAGATATTGAAGTTCTACATTAAGGTATGGTCAGTACAATATATTTGCCTAAATATAAATAAATATTCTAAACATTTTATACAACAACTACTCAAATTTGTGTTTATTACTTGAAAATAAGTTTAACAACTGACATGGAATCATGTGGCTACTGATTGTGATTAGAATCCTTTAGGAGCAGATCTTACAATCGGCTCACTGGGATTTCTTACATAATGACAGCTGCTTTAAAGACTCACTGCCTGAGCACTGGATAGAAGGTCAACAATGGGTTTGTTTCCCAACTTCCCAACTTTCTTTTATTTCCTAAAACAGCTGGACACTTCAGTTCCCATTATAATGAAGGAACCTGTCATTCACTGCCGTAGGGGGCCTTGTGGATCGGTGGTAGAGCATTGGCTTGGGATGCAGAAGGCCACAGGTTCAAATCCCACCCTGCCAGGTGTGGTCCCGCCCAACCATCAAGGGTGACCTTGGTGCCCACCCAGATAAAAATGGGCAAGTTGCAGCCGGAAGAGCATCTCGTATAAAAACACATGCCAAATCAACGTGCGGTACATGTTCCTCTGTGGCGACCCCTGAAGCGACAACCTGAAAGCCATTGATCTTTCACTGCATTGTTGTGAAGGGCGGCAGTGAACAGTATATTAATAGTCTGATAAAACATATCAGGCTTTAGCTGCACAGCCAACACTTGATTTCACAGGACTGGTTGACAGGATGAAAATAAATCAGCAGTTTGCTTTGAGTTTTTTCTTTCGACAAATTCCAAGTATTTGAATCCAATATGACAAATCTCATTGAACATGCGTTAATATACCTCAGGTTTTGATGATGAATTGTAGATTCATTCTGAGGGAAGGTCTGAATGTTTTGATGTGCCTTTGCTGCATCGCTCTGCCCTGGCCTTTCGAGGATGACTCGTCTCATCCGAAGCCACTCACAGCTAAATGTCCCATCTGGTAACATTTCCACGTTTCTCCGCCTTAAATCAATAGCAATAATTTTCCTAAGACCCTCATGCACCCACACACACACACACAAACACAAGGACACATGCTTAGGTCGCTTCTCTTTGTTTCAGCAGCCATTTAATTTGATTGCTGCTTGTGTGTATCTCCGCCCTTTAAGCAATTGGCTTTGAATGTGCACTTCAGTTTGAAATAAAACAAAATGCCCATTCCTTGATGCACACCGCATATCCTTCTCGTATTTTCATTTCTCGGTTGAATTCATTGATTGTTTCCCCGCTAATATTGTTGATTTGTGGTTCATTTTTTCAGCATTTTGGTTTTCATTCTAATCCATACATAGATGTAATACTGCAGATGCACAAAAGCCAATACAGACATGCACCGGTCTCCATTTTAGCTCACTCCTGCTGCAGATTAGTCTGTGTGATGGCCGACACACAGTGTTTTCAGGTGCAACGCATCAAGGCGGCTTCCTCTAGCATGCATGTCAACACACAAGAATATTATATACACAAATAAACCCCCACTCTCTTTCTCTTTTTTGGTCTCTCACACATGCAAACACACTTGGCTGCACGATGTGATTGATTCAGGACCGATGGAGCCGAGGTAACTGTGAGTGATGCTTCGTTATTAATGTATCCAGATCAGATAATTACTCAGCCCTTCTGCTCCTCTGTTGGTCAGCCAGTTAGTTAAACACGCGTCGGGGATTATGATGTCAGCCAGATTAAATGATCAATTACACACACACGGCAGAGTGCATGCTCCCTCTCCCTCCCTCTAAAGACACACACATAAAAACACACACACAAACACAAGTAAAGATGAACAAGTGAGGAAATTGTGTGTCAGCACATTGTGTGTAATTGGGTATACTGTACATGCGCAAGTTGGTCAGTGGCCGGTTGGTTGGGGGCCCTGGCTTTTGACCTTGAGCTCAGGGGTCAAGCAGCAGACGGCCGGCCAGCTGGACATTTCCATCTCAAAGACCCCGAGGACCCCTCATCTCTCCCGCACAGACACACATACACACAACCTTACTACTTCTATCTTCCCCTCCCTTCTTTTACTTGTATCTCATTTTTTCCTGCTCTGGATGGTTGGATGGTTTATGAGTGCGGAGAAGCTACAGCCATTCATTTCTCTCTAACTGGGGGTCTAATGGAGAGGTCTATGCTGGAAACCTGAGCTCTCACTGAGTAATGAGCCGCCCTTCACTGTCCAGTGGTGTGTCTCTGTGTGTGTGTGTTTGCGCTCGTGTGTGCACTGCCAGCTCTGTGCGGCCAGGCTCTGACCCTGTAAATGATGTCTCTCCTCCCCTCATCCACAGTGGCTCTTTACTGCTAATAACCTCTGATCAGATCTTAGATGGCAGAGCCCTAGACTGGGCCTGAACTGCCTCCAGTTCAACAGCCTGGTAATACGCTCCAATCATCTGTGGGCTTCTCTATTGGAGGTTGATACGCAGGGATCCCGGATGGGTACGTGTTACGCCCCACGCCTCCATGTAGTATCCCCAACCAAAGTCCTGCTGACTACGTCTACCATCTCTAAAGGAGCGGGATGGGGGGTGGGGGTGGGGGTGGAGCATAACGTCAATGTGGACCAGGGAGAGAGAAGGGAGCTAGCCACTTCTCCACAGTCTAATGTAGTTAGGGCAGGGCCGATCAGTCATCCCGACCAATACTAACCATGTCGCTGGGCCTCTCCTCCCATCTTCCACACACAGGAGCCACAGAGAGCAGCACTGTACATTTACCTGCAATTAGATTTGCTCGAGTATCCTGCTGGGAGTGATGGAGGCCCCTTAGATCCAGGGATGGCAACAACTCTTGCTCTTTGTGCGTGTATGTACGCGTATGTATTCAAACACATGTACTGTACATGTACATAGTGTGTGTGCTGGAGTGCATGCTGGTATTTGCGTGTTTTTAGTGTTGTATAATTATTGTAATGTTTAGGAGTTTGTGTACATGTACACTGTACGTGTTTGTGTGTGTGTGTGTGTGTGTGTGTGTGTGTGTGTGTGTGTGTGTGTGTGTGTGTGTGAGTTACACATTAGTGCTGCTTGGTGACAGCTCAGTAGTGTTTGTCTGGCCCTTTCCTGAGGTGCTGGATGGATAATGATTTAACCATTGAGGATTAGGGATCAGATGAATACAATGGAGAAGCTGATAGCTGCCTCTGTCTGTTTGCTCAGTCCCTACTGGGAACAGGACAGATCACACAAACACACACACACAACCACGCACCCACACACACTTACGTTAGTTTGATCCCCTTTCGCTGAGCTCAATGCTAAACTCAATGTAAGCATGCACACGACACAGGAGCGCCTTAACTCGAGGTTGCGTGGCCGTGTATGTGAACACTTGTGGGCGACTGTGTGGACCTGTGCTGTGTAAACACAGCAGCAGTTTCGGAGGGAGGCTCTCTGCCTCGTCAGAATGCACACACACAGATTCCATTCCCTCGTCCCTGAACCTCCTCCCCTCCCTCTGCCCGCTCCTCTTCTCTCCAATCGTTGCTTTCTTCACCTCCAATCTCCCCACTCCTCCCCTCTGCCCCCCGGTTCTCTGTGATTTACAGCTCCTGGCCCCTCCCCACACCTCGACAGCACATTAAGAGCATTTAAACTGTGGCCGTTACTAAACAGGGTTCTTTATGGAGCCGGTCTACACATCTAAAGCCCATTACAGCTACATCAAAGCAGGATAACAATGACTAATGAACAATAGATATCATGAGAGACTGTGCCAAATCAGTATTCACTGTTACCAAGAGGCTGTGTATGATTGTGTGAGGGGCAATCATAGCTCTATTAATTTTTTTTGCTCATGAAATGTGACAGTTTGTGTGTGTCTCTATCTGCTGTATTGGCCTCACATGGACATTAAGAGAATCCTAGTTGTGTAACACGTCGGTAATTGAACTTCACCAGTTTTTCTCTGTGTACGGTATCTGTGAATTCAGTGGTGTTTATACAGCACTTATTGTCTGTGTGCTTTCTACATTTCGTATCCATCTCTATGTCTATAGGATCACTACCAAACCTGCTACATGGAGGACATTTCTATCCTCATACTAAAAGCACATGTAGTCTTTTCTTGGATCAACACAATGGGATCCAGACCTGTAAAAACCCACAAACACCAACTGGCAGCTTAAGCGTTGCACTCCTGTTGACCTTAACAGGACCACCCTCATTCCCTCTCTTGTTGAGGCTTTAAGCGTGTGTGAGAGCAGAGGTATTTTGGAGGCTTTGCTCTGTACTGCAGCATTGAATTGAGAAGGTGGAAGTGGTGTCCGTAATCCCATAATGGCAGGTGCATAATGACAGGGGGGACCCCATGTAATCCTCTTTTAGATGCAGCTATCATTGTCCTTAGTCCAGCCACTTTCCCTACTAATCTCTCCTTGTGCCCCCTCCACAACCTCCAAACACACACACCCAAATGCAGGAACACACCTGTGTATACTATCCTCATCGTCACACATGATTACATTATGGTTAATAGATAATTATACTTTGCACAAGATAAGCACACAAAGGTGAATTTTTACGTTTTGTTAGCTCACCCAAACTCATCGCAGATTCGCCCACGCAGATGCATGTTCTCAGGAGCCACTTGCTTTCAAATAGCATAAATGGCAGGAATCAATTCACTTAATTTCTCTATCTCAATGGTGAAGCCTGCAGTGTGCAATATGTCCTCATAAACCGCATTTCACAGTGATGACACAGGGGCACAGTTAATACTATATGACCAGTCCTGGATAAACTTTGCCCTCAGGCATGAGACCAATAGGCAATGATAAATGAAAAATTGGAGGAGTAGAAACTAATAAGAAATGCTGCTGGAATCAATGAAGTCTTGGCCTCCAGTTTCATGCTGGAATCTTTATTAATATTTAACATTTCTATCAACTGAAACTTCATTCCACTGTCATCAAGCTGTTTTAAGAACAACTACCTTGCTGTTATCAAATTCTATGCTACATTTTAGAAATGTATTAGTGACATATCCTCAATAACCATCTTGTCTCTGAATGGCTGGTGTTGCAGTCATAATTTGTGCCAGACAAAGCAGAGTTTTCACCGAAACACTGAATGTGCTCTTCTACAAAATGTAATCCTCATGTTGACTTAATGAAAGGAGTATTATGAGGAAATTCTCATGTGTGAACTTGTGTCATGATTAGCTTTAGAAACACAGACACCCCACAGCTCACGGTGAAGTCTCTTTCATTCCCACTCCCACACACATACACACCAACGTTCATGGTGTCACACACATTCTCGGACACCTTTTGTGCACACTGGTAAGCCACTCACAACCACACACACTTATAGACACACACAAAGGAGAGAACTGTCTCTTGTTGACATAAAATATATAATCCTTCCCCTTTCTGAAATATAGATTTTCAGGCACAAGTAAAGGACAGCAATCCTTGACCCAACCGCTGAGCGCCTTGTTAAATCTGCACACACTGTGCACTGTGCACACATCACTTTTAACAGGTGGAACATAATTATTAAATACGACACTTCCTGTAGTGTAAGTGGTTGAGAAGGTCTTAAATGATCAGGTGGGACACTGCTGTTCAAAGCATTATTAAAGTTTAAAAAGGAATGTCCACTTCAGAGCTTTGCAGTTGGAACATAATACACAATGCATGACTTTTAAACTGGATTTATGTATAGTTAGCGTATGCTGTAAATAATATTATAAATTACATGTTACATTGATTACATTTAACATATAATTTAACATGTAAAAGTCTTTAAAAGCTTCAAGGCCTTTTTAAACATAGACAGTTAAGCTGGCATGTATAGTGTATAATTTGTTTTGTTGTGGTTCACATAATAGTGTGCAACCAACATACTGTACATAAAAAGCTTAAATTTTAAATATAAAATATTTTAAAGGCTTTGAATTGCACCAATCCATCTGGTGAAAGTGGAATTACCCCTGATTTATAACATGACATGTGCCTATTTCTAAGCTTGATGCTCATCTGTGCAAAACAGTTTAGAATTCCCCTTTTTTTATTTGTCATATAATCATGTCCCCAGTGTGAATCTGCCAGTGCACTGACCATGGAGCCCCCAGGCCAATGTGTCACTGACCCATCACCCCTGACCTCCTCAGCTGGTCAAACTCTAACCCTGGGACAGATGGATAACGGACTCTATGCTTTATCTCCTCCTGACCACACTCTCCTTCTCCCTGGCCTTACCTTAGCCTTTCCTTTCACCTCTTGCTGCCCTTCTTCTATTTTCCCTCATGTTCCCTCTCCTGCACTAGATTGCCTAAACTCTCAGATCCACCCCTGTCACCACCTATGTGCCCCACTTTCTGTGTGTTTTACCATTACTCCTTTCCATCTTCCTATACTCTCACAGTTTTTAACTCATCCATTATTTTGCTTTTACCCTTTTTCGTTTCCTTGCTCTTTGCATCCTTACTCTGCTGTTTCTTTTCTGTGTTTTACTTTTCTGTTTATCAGTACTGTTACAGTCTCCTAAAAACTCCTAAAAATGTGTCCGTTTATTGAGCTGTTTTATTCAAATCAAAGACTTCAATGTCTCATTTAAAAAACAATACAACACTGCGCAAAATTTAAACATGTGGTAGTATAGGCTACTTGCATGCAAACAAATCCCCCTGTGATCGAAATATTAAATACACTAAATAGTAATTGTGGCGTTTAAACAGTTTAATGATATACTCTGTGATCGTGTGGTGGGTTTATTTCTCTATTTAAAAATGTCTTAGTCATGGAGGCGCCCTCTACATCCCTAAATTAAAATTTTATTTTTCTGCAAAAGAGTATTTTATAGTTACATTGTAATAATCGCCCAGCATTTTCGGTCATCTGTGTCAACGGTATTATATGGGATTATTATAAACATTTATGCAGCCAAGGAGCCTCTCGTGCCAAAGGGGCTGAGGCTCAGGCGGATCGAACCTTTCGATTGATACTGAAACAATTTGCATACTGATTCTCTTTCAGTGCGCACGGATCCATAACAACACCGTCCAGCTATTCAAATGCGCCTGCATCGAGTACGGCACGGAGAGAAGCACGGCACCGGAGCAGGAAAAGAGACACTTTTTGAGGGACGGATAATTTGCGTTTGGAAACGGAGGCGCATGCAGCGGCTAAGGATGTCTACCTCGGTCTGGATTTTGGACTCTGGTTGCTCAGGAGGAAAGCTGGAAGCCGGAGGAGCCGGAGGCGGAGGACGAGGGAGAGAGGGTGGGACGGGGAAAACGCATACACACACGGAGGAGACGTGTGGATGCAGGCGCGTCCTCTCCTTTTTGCAACTAGTATGTTGGAGTTGAAGAGTTCATGTAAATTCATGTTCAAGCCCTGTCGTTATGTGCGCTGCGGTATGGGAGTGAGCAGGGAAGCAGTTTTAAAGATGGATGACAGAGCGGGATCCTGCGGTAAAGTCGGGGCCAACAGTGTGTGTGTGCGTGTGTGTTCACGTGTGGCGCAGAAGAAGAAGAGTTTAATTGCATATATTCTGGCACCCTGGCCCCCTGTTGAGATGAGACGTGGATCACACAGTGCTGTCCAAGTCTGACACCGCGTCACACTCTTTCTCTGCAAACTTACACCTGCACGGTTCGACCTGTCATTTCTTTCACTGCCTGTATACAGACGTCAGTTAGTAGCCAAATGTTAGCCAACACTATAGGACAGTGTTATTCGGCAAAGATTTGACTTCATTAAATGTTGCTATAATCATACAGTGTCATACCCGCAGTGGGCAACATTACAAAGAATCACCATTGATTTTCTGCATAATGCAGCTCCGCGTATCTGTGGAGTTAAGCTGTATGATTTCCTAATGCGGGTTTAATGTACAGTTACATTTAATCTGGGACAAAAACTGTTCCAGATAATAGCTTTTGATTATTCTACGTGATCAACTTGCTATGCACTTACTCACACACACAACACACACTCAAACACACACACGCACACACTAAATTAGGGACTCAAATTTAGCCCTGCTGTTGTGTTAGTGAAAGAAATCATAAATGCAATTATCTAAAACACTACATTTGGCTGTAAACGCACACAGGCACAGGAACTGATGTTTATGCTGAGAAACATGATTTCAAGTGTCTTACTGAAAATCGGCCGTGCTTCTTTCAGATGAAAAACAATTAATCCCTAATTACTAGGCCCAAATTTTCAAAGTCCTGCGGTACAATAGTAAATAGTAATTTACGAAAAGTAATGTTTTGCATAGTTGTTTATATTAAAAATAGAGACCTTAAAGCACGTTGTATTTGTCAAAATTGCTCATTTATTCTTGTAAACCCCCCAACTCTTTATTACAATAATCTAAAGGTGTGATTTTACTAAAAGAAGGAAGAGAGATTAGCCCTCACACCCAACCTATAAATATGACTTTACTATACTGGAGATTTACAAAATTCTCTAAAATTCAAAGAGCATTTTTACATTTCTCCAAACTGGCCATTACTGTTAGTGAAGACACCTTCTGTTAGAGTGAGAAGTCATTTGGATTTCAAGTGCACGTTTGCAGCCTCACTGGGTGCTGGTTTGGCTATCGTTAACACGGTTTTGTTGTCATAATTGGAGTCTCACCAAAGTTACAGGGAGTAATTGGGCGACATATGGGCACCTTAATGTAAAGTGATGCCTTATTAATTTCACATGAGCGCACGAATCAGAGCAAGTGACGCGGAATAAAACCAGGCAAGAGGCAGTTGAATCACCCCTGAGCAAGGCAGCAGGTCCGGCATCTGCTGCGCGGTCATGATGGCATTTTTATTAATCAAGGGGAAAAATAAAAGTAAATTCCTCAATCAAATGGAAGAAGATTCCAGTCGATTTATTAACGTGGTTCTGGGGTTTACATTTTTTCTTAGAAAACGGAAGTCCGCTCACGTTGGTTGCTGTTAAGGAGGATTTAAAAGTAGCTGTCGAATAAGAAAATGACTTTTTTGTTGTAATGTAAACATGGTTTGCTGCCTGCTAAGTGATAGTCAGCGAGGTCGAAATAGATTTTTTGTTTTTACTTGCTTTTTCACTCTCACAAAATGCACAGTGAACGTCATTGTTAGAGCTACACTAATTTAGCTTGTATAAAATACGTGTGCTTTCTTTTAAAGAAAATACCTCCTAATTTAATAATCCGCTTATACATATTCAAAGAAATTGTAAAAAACAATATAATGTTAACAGATATATCCTAATCCTAGATACCGTACTCGGCTGCAATGCAACAAAATCACGTATAAAAAACGTATTTTTTTTTCGGTTTGTTTATTTTAACAAATCAAAGGCCTTAGCCTGGGTTCCTCCAGGAATTATAATTTTATTCAGTATTGATTGACGCGGTGTGGTGTGTTTTCAAGGCCTAGACTTCAAATGCTGTAAAGGCCAACCACCAACACTGCAATGCACATTTTTACAAAGCAGCGCAGACAGCAATAATTTCACATCTTATCGAATATTTCAACGTATTTCCCACTCATATTATTTATGTTTGCTGGGAATTTTACTGATAAATCATGGCATTCGCAGACAAACTCCTGCTATTTGTGGGCGCCGGGAGTTAAAAGGTGAACCAGTAAATTGGTTTATTGGTTCAGAAGGATAAAACAAGAGCAGGGTGATTTATTTTCAAAAGGCTAATTCAGTTTTCCCATGTTTGCGCCCTAATTTCATATGGGTTCATCAGCCTAAACTAATCAAATATTCCAAACTCAAGTAGCCTCATTTATAAAAGTTTAGTTTCACCAGATGCCATTTAGCAAAAGCCTACTCCTAAACAAGCTGTAATTGTCATTTTGAACATCTATAACGCTTGTAACGCAGTGTCACTTCGCAGAGCAGCCGAAATATTGATTCACGGTGCTCTCTGCGAGGCATTAGATTGTTTCTGCACGGATATGCTGCTGTGGGCTTCACGGGAATGATGCCGTTGATTAATAATCAGCGTGAAACCTGTGCCAAAGTAATTCACACAGCGCCCACTGCCTGTCCCCACCTTTCAGGCCCATACGCTTTTTTTTCACATGTTTGGGATGTATTGAATACATTAAAAAAAGGTTTTCTCTGCATATCCACATTCGCACATGTGGGCTGAGAACATGTGATGCACTGTACTTGCGCCTCCCTGCCTCCGTTTCCTTTGTACTAATTGAATTCAATTCCGTTTGAAATGTATCCTCTTTCAGAAATGCTCGGGAAAAAAACCCGTGTCCCTTATATTCTCTGAAAAGCAAATGTCACCGGCTCTTAGGACCAGGCCTATCTCCGCACAATAGACATAGAGAGCCAACACACATAAACACACAGCTCAGGTCGTGCAGACATGGCAGGAGCCTATCGATCCGTATGAGAATGTGTAGATGAGGTTTGCTGCCATGTAAGGCCAAACCGTGGCCTTTCATATTCCTCTGTCTTTCTGCATCTCGTCTGTCTCTGTAGGCCTACAGTTAAACAGCAAAATACAAACGCGATCACAGGAATACATACAAATGAAAGTTAAATGATCTGAAGGGGATTTTATAAAATGTGATTAAATTAAATACAGATATGGTTTAAGAGAAATCCTTCTGCCGTGTGGAGCACGTTGGGAAATTGACATGTAATTACATTCCCAGATATTTTCTCGCCCTGTTGTCAGCCCCATTTGCCTGCCCTAAAGTCTATTATGTCCCCGTGACTACACGGTTGGACAGCCACACTTCGAGGAATTAGGCTCCTTTTGTGTGGACACACGTCACACACACGCCGTTGACATTGACTTCACATCAGAGACAGTTTAACTTCTTCTTCTTTTTCTTCTTTTTCAAATTTCCTTTTATTCAAGTCGTTCATCCGAGCGCTGGGTCCATTGTGGAGACCCTGACAGATGCGGGGCCCCTAGCAGGTCCGGGACAGGGAAAAGTCTGAAAGGTTAATCTGTCCCCCCGCAGATGTTGGCTTTGGGAGTCTTGAAGCGTCACCTTTGACATGTCCCCCCATTCAGCAGGGGGTCCAGCAGGACACTGACCGCTGCAAGCTGTCACCTCGGCCGACTGAGGACGCCCTGCGCTACCGCTCTAGTAGGATAAACGGCCCCTGACGTGGAAACAGGGGCAGTTTTTTTTTTCTTTTTTTATAGGATGCAAGTTTTGGAAGGTTGACACTCACGCGGTGCAACAACAACACGAGGACACCCCTCACGTTATGTGTCAGCATGTCATTTCCTCCACTGCCTGGGATTTTAAAGACATTCTGACAGTGTGTTTGTGTTACTTAGTCAGGACTGAATGGATTTTTTAAAATCAAAAATAAAACTGGACTCCACCAAATAAGGGTGTTTTCATTTTGCAAATACCACAGTGTATTGGTTAAATGTTTATGCTCCTGTCGTGCTCCAACTTCAGGTTTACATGTGCATGGGTCCACCCCCTAATAGGACAGGCGTGTGTGTGTGTGCGCACACCGCTGGGCTTGGTTCGTTAAGCCTAATGGCTGAACAATAGACACATCTGCTCATCTTTTTCTATCAAAAAAGAAGGTACCACAGTCTTCTTCGTTTGGTTAAACCGCCACATACTTGGCAGTGAGGTGGGGGCGGGGAGCTGCAGCTGAAGTAGCCTAATAATGAAAGATTTGGCTCTATGGTATATTTAAATACGTAGCTTATTGAGCTGATGGTTAAACCATCATGCGTTGCTGTAAATTCTGTGGCTCTCTTCTGCTTTCTTATGAATTAGGTTTGTTTTTAATTAAACCTTTGAAATTTTTAATTACATACCTCACTAGCTAAAAATCAACTCCAGATGAACCCGGAAGTTTACTTCATTTGAGCTTAATGGTTTAAGGAGGACTGAACATCGGGCCTCATTATGGCCCTAATGATTATTTTAATAACAACTGACAATTAAACAGCTGGTGCTGTATACAACCATGTCCATGGGTCGATTCCTTAAGACTTTCATAAGACATTCCTCTGTTTGCGTTTCCAACATTTCAGTTAAAACTATATGCTGCTGAATATGGGTTTTTAAGAAGAACAGCTTTTAAGCAGGCGCTGTGATACCGCCCTTCCTTAATAAGGAGCTGACGTCAGAGCAATGGGGAGGTGTGTGCTCGCTTGTGCGTTTGAGAGAGAGAGAGAGACAGAAAGCGAGTATGGGAGGGGATGGACGTCCACAGTGCGCATGTGTAGACAGTGATCTCTGCTGCGGTGGACAAGTGGCCGGAGACACACAACTAGAGAGATGGCGCGGCACCCGACCGGAGCGCAAGGACAGCTGGTTGGCGGTGGGGGGGCTTGAATCATATCAACAGAATCAGAAAAATAATAATTTTTTAAAAATACAAGAAAAGGGGAATTGGACAAAGCAGATTCCTTTCTGCAAAGCAGCATCGGAGGTAGGAGAATTATCACATAGGTGAAGATAAAGACATAGAGGTGATAGCAACGGAGGTTGCTGCAAGAAGGGAAAAGCAACAAAAGAAATTTGAACTTTACTGGACGTGACGACTTCTGGACATCAGCTGACTGCAGTAGGTCAGATAGATGGTTTATCCACAGCGCTGCCCGGATCATGAACCCACAGCTGTCGATGGAGAATATTGGCGAGCTACACGGAGTGAGCCATGAGTCCGTGACCGGTCACGGAGAGCTGCTGAGTGGCCACAGTCCGCATTCACGTCCGAGCGCCCGGGGTCTGAGCCACCGAGCAATGGGCATGGCGACCCTGCTGGACAGCGGAGACTATCACCCTAGCCACCCCGGGCACCTGCATCCTGCCATCAGCATGTGTGAAGCCCCCCCAGGCATGAGTGCAAGCAGCACTTACACCACTCTAACCCCTCTGCAGCCCTTACCCCCCATCTCCACCGTGTCCGACAAGTTTCCTCCTCACCACCACCACCACCACCACCAACACCACCATCCCCATCATCCTCACCCTCATCCCCACCAGAGAATTCCCGGAAATGTTAGCGGCAGCTTCACGTTGATGCGAGAGGACCGGAGTCTGGCGCCTATGAACAGTCTGTATCCTGCATATCATCACAAGGATCCGTGCATGGGCCAGAGCCTCTCTCCGTTGTCTGGTTCCGGTCTGGCCAGCATACACACATCCCAGGCCGGCATCCCTCCTTACGCTCATCCCGGTGCCGCCATGCCTGGTGAGAAGATGCTCACCCCCAGCGGGTTTGAGGCTCATCACCCGGCCATGCTCAGCAGACACACGGAGCAGCACATGAGCTCCTCAGCGGGCATGGTACAAATCAACGGCCTTCATCATCACCCGCACGCCCACCTTGGCGCGCAAGGGCACGGCCAGGGGCTGGGGAACAACCGGGAGCAGGCCTCCGGGCCCGGGCAGCAAGGGGGCGGCGGTGGAGGAGGTGGTGTTTCTGGAGGACAAATGGAGGAGGTGAATACCAAAGAGGTGGCACAGAGGATCACCACGGAGCTGAAGCGATACAGCATCCCTCAGGCCATCTTTGCCCAGCGAGTTCTGTGTCGGTCTCAGGGGACCCTGTCCGACCTGCTGAGAAACCCCAAACCCTGGTCCAAGCTCAAGTCCGGTAGAGAGACCTTCCGCCGCATGTGGAAATGGCTGCAGGAGCCTGAGTTCCAACGCATGAGTGCGCTCAGGCTCGCAGGTGAGCGAAGCCTCGGTAAAGCCCCCTTTTTGCTTTCATCTTCTTAATTTGTTGCTGAAAAAAATTGATGCTCAGACAGGGGTGTCCATTCAGCGTGGAGGAGCACAGGCCCTGAATGTTAACTCATTTTAATCAGGGGCACAAGTGGGGTTGGAACCAAAGTTAATCTTGAAGGTTCTATCACATTATCGATGTAATCTGGAAAACATTCAGGGCAAATGTTCCCTCTTGGCTGATGGTTTTTAATCCAAATGTATACAACGCGATTCATCCGCTTGTCTCCAGAACTTAAACATTTGGAAAAGATGCTGAAAGTCAAATGATAGGAACTAAGCAGTGGCCTATATTTTGGTGAACTATAACAGCCCTGGACACGAATCAGAGATTTTTGCCTGGATGGCGTCTTCTGAATGGTCACATTCTTATAAACAATTTGTTTTTTAAAAAAAATCATAAAAGTGCTTCTCCAAGCTGATCCTAGTGCACCAAACAGTGACCTGATATCAGGCCGCATCCCCTCTCTGTTTCTACACCGATTTTGGGTTTGTGTGAAACAAGTGCTCATGTCATTTTACCTCAAAATATCGACCGCTGACTGTGTGCGTAAGATGATCCTTTGCCCAGAAATCGTTAGGAATGTGTTTATTTTGGTGTAGATGGAACTGATCAGCCTTTTGGTGTTGTCCTTGGTGTAAACAGAGAGAGAGAGAGAGAGAGAGAGAGAGAGAGAGAGAGAGAGAGAGAGAAGTTTGTGTGGGCACGTGTTCCAGAACTAAATTGAAATGCCAAGCTGAAGTTATGCATAATTTAGTCGGTGACATTGGATTTGGTAAAATTATAGGCTCTAATTTCCCAGCAGAATCGAATAAAACAGTCTTGAATAAAGAGCATCCGTTTGTGATTTGGTCGTAAACTAGCCCAGACTTGACTGAGGTTTCTCTAATTAACTGATAGACCTCTGTATTAATTTGTCCCAGAGGTACGCGCGAGTCAATTAGGGCGCACAATGAGGCCCAAATCGCACGTGCTCGTTCACAGGCACCCCAATAGTTTTTAACGTTTACAATCAATGTCCTACAAATGGGATTTTTGGCTTTTTGAAAAGTGACTACATCTGTGGAAAATGTGTGCATTTGCCCGTGTGCATATGTGTGTGTGTGTGTGTGTGTGTGTGTGTGTTGGCGCGTGTGCATGTGAGTGTAATCACAATTGATTACTTTTCAGTTTTCCCATCTGTGTGTGAGTGTGTGTGTCCTGCTGAAGATGAGATTTTATCACGGACCTTGGCAATTGTTTAAAGATTTTATTTAAATTTTGCAAACAGAATTTGTTTTCGATGAACATTTGATAATATTAATATTAATATAGCTGTAATTGAAACAAACATCGATTGTTATGTACGTTGTTTTAAGGAGGAGCGAATTATCCTGGCTCACAGAGAAATGTATCAGGCCCGTTGTGCTCATATTTTACATCTCGTTTGTTTTATATAAAAACGATTAATAAAACCAGAAACGTATCTCTTTATTAACCATTTTAAAATATAAATTTGCTTTTTTTTGCCTAAAACATACAAAGCAAATTAAAAGTGAATGACTTTGAAGAGAATAGGCTGAGCGGCATTTTATTGATATGGTCGTTCCCATGTGAACTAGATATGTGATCGTGTACTGAAGTAGATGTGAAATAGTTATTGATTTTAGACTTGTGAAATTAATCTAGGTCCTTTTCTGTTTTTTCCCACGTACTCAATTACCTTTGTAGATTTGACTGAATAGAATAGAATAGAATAGAATAGAATAGAATAGAATAGAAAAGAAAATTAAAGAATAGATTAGAATAGGTTTGTAAGGCAGAAAATTAATTAATTCAGACACGAGAGATCAATGTAGACTATGTGAAAGTGTTCTAATTGTAAAGTGTTTTTTATTTTTTAAAAAGTTGATGCATACTAGTCTGCTTATTAGGACGCAGTACTCGCTACAATAGTAAGAAGCTCCGACTTCTAGTTGAATATTTGCAGCATTTTCAGCACAGAGGTCTGTTTGTTGTTCTCTTACTCTCTGTGAGATTATGAAACGAAGGACTATCGCCACAGTATCAGTAGGTCCAGTGTGTGCACTGGATGTTTGAGTGTGCGGAGTTATCTGTGTGTTTGTAATGATTAGCCGGGAGCAGCAGCAGAGTTTTTGTGTATGGGTGTGTGATTAGCCTGATAACGAGGCCGTTGTTATGTCCCCTTGGTCC
This sequence comes from Channa argus, assembly GCF_033026475.1. Lineage (NCBI taxonomy): Eukaryota > Metazoa > Chordata > Actinopteri > Anabantiformes > Channidae > Channa > Channa argus. The sequence continues at coordinate 11,246,191 of NC_090198.1, forward strand.
TGGGAAAGCTGCCTCTCTGGCCGGGCCTCTGAGCCGGGCCCGGGCCGCGGTGTGGTGGCTCCTGCTGTCTGAGTGGCCTTCACTCCCACTGATTTATTGCAGCTCTTACACGAGGAGCTCAGGCTCTCTGTTAATGTTTACCAGCACTGGAGACACTGGGCCGCTCATACTCACAATTATACTCTGGTTTATGGTCATACGGATGAGCCACTGCACTGTACTTAGTACACATCTGAGAGAATGTGTGCATCGGCAAAATGTGAAATATCTAGATCTATTTAATAGGCCTAATTACTATATTTACAGACATCTCTCCACAATGGCGCTGAGGATTGCTGCTGCTTTAATACAACTGGTGTTGGACAGTGATGTACAGCATATAAATTATTTGTGTAACAAAACCTAAACCTGGTCATTTTTACAGCGTAGTAATGTGCCCAGAGAGTGATTCCTGTGTCCGTTTCCTCCGTAGTTTGCTGTGTGAAGATTACTTTATTTGTTTAATTAGTTTACATTTCTGTATTCTGTGATTTTCTAAAATAAATGTTTGTATTCATCCGTGCATTTTGCAAAATTAAACAGTACGACTTTAAAATTTGTTTTTGTGGTCAGAATATGCCTTCATCCATTTCCCCGAGTCCATACTGGGCCTTGCTGCAGCAGCCCACGTCTGCCCCCTCCTGGTCTTTGCCCACTTATGAACTTCATTTTGACTTGCTGGACTAATTCTCATAAATAAAATAACACAAAAAACACGATCATTGCAGTGCTGTTAAATTGTTTCTCTACATTTGTTTTTTCCTCAAAGCTTAAATGATCTGTGGCGGATTTTACCAGGGATGTAGTATATTGAGATGCGCTGTTGTTATCAGTACCATGCACAGCGCTCACTGTTCCCTGACTGGCAGGTTTCATGTGGGACTGTTCTCCACAGGACCCACTGCTCAGGTCCATAGCCCAAAGACTTGGGGTTTATGGGGTGCATTGGCGTTTTTGACAAAAGGTGGAAGAATTTAACTCTGTTATTATTTCCCATGCAGAATAGTGGGGTTTCCAACTGAAGGGTGCTGTGCCACTTAGAACAAAAGTAGAGCTGTATCTAACTCAAGCTTCTTTGAGCTTCAATCTGTGTACACATAAAATGTATTCTTAATGTAGTTGACTAGTTTTAGTCTAGCCTCCAGCATTGCAGAAGCTGTTTTTAACCAATAATTATATCAAACATAATTTTATTCAATTCAGTTGTTTACATTTATGAGATCCATATTGTCTTTTACTTTCTTTAGTTTCAAAAGAAAAGAATGTCTTTCTTTAAGACTTAAGACATAAACATGTTATACCAAATGCTTCTAATTTGTTCTTTATGCCAATTTGGTTTTAAATACCAGTTAAAAACAACAGTGCAATCAGAACGACTTTAACTGCTAATGTTTGAAGGATTGTAGAGTCAACATTTTGTCATTTTGGTTTCTAGAATCACATCGTGTTACACAGTTTTCTAATTAGCAAGACAGTCTCAAGTAAAGTGGTTTACAAACTTGTTCAAAATGCAATTAATGAATTGTATACAACCATGTATCAATTAGATTAATCAGTAAACCTGTTTTGCACCTGCAGTTGGAATAAAATGGACTAGAATTTAGCAGACTCACTATTAAAAAGCATATTATTGTGGTGCACAGGGAGAAACCAGTGAGATAATTCCTGGGCCACTTTATGCAGTGGATTTGTGGATTTATTTACTCAGGATTTTTTCTAATCCAAGTTTTGGATGTGATACAGAAAAGATTCTCACATTAGTTTTCTGCTCTCTCACTTCCTGTCTGTCTGTTTCTTTATTCAATTCCCTTACAGCATGTAAACGTAAGGAACAGGACCATGGTAGAAGTGAGCGGGGAAATGTGACCAAGAAGCCCCGACTGGTGTTCACAGATGTGCAGCGGCGGACGCTCCACGCCATCTTCAAGGAGAACAAGCGTCCATCAAAAGAGCTGCAACTCACCATCGCCCAGCAGCTGGGCCTTGAGCTGGCCACAGTCAGCAACTTCTTTATGAACGCACGCCGCCGGAGCCTAGATAAGTGGGTGGACGATGGCTCCGGTCACGCAGCCAATTCTGGCCCCAACACCTGCACCAAAGCCTGAAGACAGACTGATTTGATTAACTCATGGACTGATTTAACCTCGGTGGAAAAGCTTTAAAACTTAAGAGAAACAAAGAGATACTTAAAAAAGACCTTGAAGCAACATTTTGCCCTTAAACATGTACTATATTGATATTTATAGTATCCAAAGATGAAAAAACAAACCAAAGACTTCTTGTTTGACCTGCTTTGAATTGTTTGTTTCAGCCACACATTTATGTGTAAAGTACTGCAAAAATACTATAATTTTATTCCCCCTCACACACACACATACACACACACACACACACACACTTACTGTCACTGGTCTCTAGCTTTACTTCCCCCTTCCCTCCCCTCTTCATCTCCCCACCCAGTATGAATCTGTCATTTACCATCCTTATCTTTAATCTGATTGGTTGGTTTTAATGATGGAGGTTCAATCAGCTTTTTGGGAGTCTGATCTGCAGCTGTCCACACCCTTGAAAAACAGCCAGAATGTGAAGATCCTGTGGGATTGATCAATCATCTTTAAAGAAAAAAAATCCCACAGGAACAATTGGATTGCTGCGCAGCCATTTTTTGGATCAGTGGTGGTGGACTGTCTGTCTAACTGTCTGTCTGTCTGTCTGTCTGTCTGTTTGTTTGTCTGTCTATCCAGCTGTCTGTTTTTCTATCAAGCATTCCAGACAGATGGGGGAATTGCCCACATGTAGGCTGCTAACCCAAAACCAAAATCCTAACCCTAAACCAAACCAAACTCCCAAAACCTCAACCCACATGGTAGTGCTTTCTTCTAACATGCTGAAGCGTTGAATAATTTAACAAAGAGAAACCAAAGCCTTCTTCACCCCGAAGCCTCTTATGCAGCTTAGAAAAAAAAACACTTAAGAAAATGCCATCAAGTAATTTGACCAAGGAGTTCATTTTGTTGCTTATAATCTTGAGAGTAATTTTACCTCATTTCCTCCCTAACCTCTTAACACAGTCTGTGAGTCAGGCGCCAAGAAGAGAAATGTATTTCCTTTTGTCCATACAACATTTTGAGCAGTCATATTTAAATTTATGTTCCCTGGAAATGGATATATCGATCATAAACCTGAAAAATTATCTACAAGCATTTGCCTTATAGATGCCTTCTTGAATCAAACTAAATTATCCAGTTTTATCTTTGCAATCCATCAAGTCAATCCTATTGTAATTGCTGTTTGTGGAGATTAATTATTACAGACACAACCTTTACTATAAGTCTGTCTTTCTAAAGGTTTACTTCTAGGTCAAGGAATGTGCCCAAATGTCAGCAAATGGTAAACAAAGACAAATCTGCTCAGTAGTGTTTTCTCTGCAAAGCTGAAAACATGAGATGCTGGCTCTGTATGTTTTCTTGGCACTATGACGGAGACATATGCAGCTGATGTTTTTGAGTGTGTTTTTTTTTTTTTACAGTATAGGAAGCATTCAGCACCACAATGCGCTTCATTCGTATTTGAATTTATCACCTCATCAAATATGTTGGATAGCAAGGATGATATCAATGATCAAATCACTTTCAGGCACTTACACAGCAATGTCAATTCATCACCTGAATACAAAAGCACCCCAATCCCTGGCCCACCCCACCTCTCATTCCTGCCTCCACTCCCCTGGTAATCTATGCATTTCAGCACTAAGAGGAAAGCACTATACCCAGGGCAGTGTAGCATTAGATTTATTTAGCTGGCCCCTTGCTGTCATCCTCTTCATGACCAGGGTTAGCAGCTCTACATTCATCAGAGCGAGCTCTGAAGGAGAGGCAATAGAGAGAGAGAGAGAGGGGGGGGGGGGGGGGGCTGCTTCTTCTTCACCTCTGAGAGAAAAACCAAAAAGATGACAAGAAACAAAACAAAATGTGTAAATGTGTCAAGACCTGCTGATGTTTTATAGTGTGAACCAAAGATGCTACCTCACTCAAGTTCCATATGTGATTTCTATCACTTTGATGATACCAAAGATAACCAAAGATTTTTTCTCTTTGCACGGCCTCTATGAGTGATGTTAAAAGATGTTGTATGTCTCCCCTCCCCCATGTCCTCTCTTTTCCTTTCTTCAACCCTTTCTCCCCCTCCCACCTGCACTCAACCCATGCACCCCTGCTACATGTGCTCTTGCTTCATCTGTGCTCTGATTACAGCTCCATAGATAGTCATGCTGATGTAGCTATAGGCAGACATGCTGATCTAGCCATAGATACACACAACCGGCCATGCAGGAGCTTTTGGGGTACGGCAAACTTGCTAGCAGTGTGATCAGTCCTTGTTCTGCTTGTTAGCAATAACAAAATCATTCATATCTAACACAACAAAAGATAGTTCATATGTAAAAGTCGGCAATGGCAAGATTTATTTAAAGTTTGAGTTTATGAATCATTTCAAAATAATGGGTAATAATGGTATTAGTAATAACTGTGTTAGTTTAGATGGAGTGCCCCGCTAAAGAGCTCCTTTAATGGGGCAGTTTTATTTCCACTTGGCCCTGCCTCTGAGTGTGTATCTATAGGTGGCTAATATTGATCGGTCCCACAAATAGGTCAGACATCTTCATGTGACAGTAGACAGACAAGCTGACATAGCCATGGGCAGAACTGTTGACTCAACTATAGGCAGACATGTTCCTGAAAGTAGAAGCAGACGTGTTGCAATCTTTCTAAAACTCCCAGGACGAGTGCCTTGCTTGAACCAAAGTGTTAAACCGCTGTTGACCTCTCACCTTTGACTCTGTGAATACCTCAGCCTGTAGAAGGGCCACTACTGAAGAAACAAGGAAAAGGTTTTTTTTTAATCACACCGTGGTGCTTTTGCCAGCGCAACCATGCAATGAAAACATACCAAAGGAATTTCTGTTCTGTCCACTTCTACAGATTAAACCAAAGGTCTTTGTTTCTCCTCTCCCTGGCTCCCCTTTCCCCCCATTCCTCCTTCCCCCAGTCTCCCTTGTCTCTCTGCTGTGTGTAGGAAGGTCCAGCACTCTGGCCGTGCATGTCTTTACCAATGTCTCTGAATACCTCATAGTAATAATTCCTTTGAGTTCTGCATTGAGACGTCTATCTGGGGTTAAGGCAGAACTCCACTTGTGTGGTAATTGTTATTGTTAACTTCAAAAAGCTGTATGATTATCTATTTTGAAGTTTTTTTCTTTGTTTTTCTTTTGCCAAAGTGCTCTGTTTCAAGTCATGAAGGACAAGTTTCAGGGTTGATGTATGAAACCTAAGAGATGGAGGGAGAAGCGTATTTTTTATCAGACATTGGGTTATTCCAATATTAAATGGTGGTAGACTATTGCTTTTACAGGGTAAAACCAACTGCTGTGATATTGTGTTCATATTTTCTCTTTTATCTTTTTCTGTGTTGTGACTTTAATTTAATTGCATTTTTGTATTGGTTAACCACTGCTTTAATTTATGCATTTGTAGAAACTCTAGATTTGTATATAGTAGGTTTTTGAAAAAAAGCAAACAAAAAGACCGTCTTATGTTACAGCCTTATTTTCCACGCTTAGATATAACAAAGGTGTAGTTTGTATTCTTCTTCAGCTAAATCCTAGCCGGCATTTCAATGTGTGTTTTAAACACTGCCAGAAACCCAGACAGTTGATTTGCCAATGCAGACAAAGTTATACAGGAGCTACTTTGTTGAACAGCTGGCAAAAAGCAGTGTGTGTGTGCATGTGCGCGTATGTGTGTGTGCCTGCGTGAGTGCGCACGCGCGAGCGTGTGTGTTTTCTATTCTTTTGACTTTTTTGAAAACAGTTATTTTCTGGGTATTACTGCACATCCAAAGATTTTTAAAACAAACCAAAAATTGGAAAAAAAAATATGTATAATGTTGAAAAGCACTGGCATTTGTGAGGTAGGACTTGTTGAGTTTTGATTTGCCATTCGCACGGGTATAGAACATAGAAGGCGTAGGACTGTGTAGACAAGCTTACTCTACCATGTGGGGAATCTCCTGTTCAATGTACAATCTGAAGCATTTCGAACGAGGGCTGCAAGTCCCGCTTACTTTGCTGACTCATACACGGAGTGAGGTGGAGCTGAGGTTGGGCAGCCGGTCTGCTAGGGGCTGTGCCATGGAGCTGGGTCTGTTTTTATTGCCATGGCACCGCCACCTCGCTCCATCTAGTAGCTGTTCTTTTGGTACGTACTCGTGTAATGACTATGAGCAAAGTCTAATAAAACTGCAAAGAACATTATCACGGAATCAGTGTGGGAGTGTGTATGAGGACGATTACCTGGATTTCTTATCTTTTTTTCTATGTGTGGTGTATTGAGAGTGTATGTGTTTGTGGAACTTAAGCATGTCAAGCAAGTGTGTGTTTTTGTGCTCAAGTGCTTGTCTTTCTTTACTGAATGCTTGGCCATTGTTTAATCTGTTCCTACTACATTTTTTCAAGCTGTTATGTGGTGTGTGTGTGTGTGTGTGTGTGTGTGTGTGTGTGTGTGTGTGTGTGTGTGTGTGTGTGTGTGTGTGTGTGTGTGTGTGTGTGTGCATGTGCGCGTGTGTGGGTGAGCTGACTGGTGCATCAGCAAACTGGGGGAGTCATATTTGCAACAGTAAATATGACTCCCCCGGGTTGGCAGAGGCCTTGCTGTTAGTACTGCTTCCTCTAGGACATGTTCAGACAGCACAGTCTCCAGTCACAAAAATGTCCAGGATAGATTACATTGGCATGTTCAACCGAAAGAAGAAAGGGAAGAACAGGTGCATTATAAAGGCCTGTATTAAAGAAGGAATCGATGGTGCCGTCTGGACCTATGTTTTCCCGATTCTCATTTTTTCTGTTTATTTATGTCCGAAGGAGTTCCCATATGATGGGTAGCTTGGCTACAAGTCTCGCCTAAGACAATCATCTGGATTTCTTATGCTGAGGAACTGGTTTCTCACCCACAGAGGGGTGTCCTCAGCTATTCATACATAAAGATGCTCGAAGGATTTTGATAAACAAGCATATTTGTTGTCATAGACATTTAGGAATAAATTGCAGTAGTCTTCATCTTGCACTTGCATTTCAAAATAAAATCTCATAGCTCTTGTCAGCCTTGTGCTCTGACCTCCTTCTCGACTCACAATGCTTCTTTAGTTTTCAGTATCTGCGTGAGTGTGCGAGTGCATGTGTGTGTGTATGTGTGTGCGTGTGTGCGAGTGTGTGTGCCGGAGAGGCAATGCTGTTGGTGTTAGTCTCAGATGTAAAACTCCATGTCTCATGACTTGATTTGTTATTGCTGTTTCCCAGGTTTTGCTACTGCTTTCTCAGTGCCGTGCAATATCATCTGTTGTGATTGCTAAGCAAATAAAAAAAGAAAGAAAATTGAGAAGCAAGTGACGATGTCATCCAGCTTTTTTCAGTGTTCAGATGTTTCAACATTTCTGTAGTCACAAAAAGTAGAAAATAAACTGTTGGTCTTTCCAGCTTCTGAACTCAGACTCTAGTATTTATTGTTGTGCTAGCTTGCATGCGTTTTGTCTTTTCCTGCACAGACAGGTAAATTGAATCAATATTACATCAACTCAGATAAGGGAGTAGAGGAAAAGATGAGCAGACTTATGAGTCTGGCTTGCATGGGAACCTGCATGACAAGTAGCTTCAGAAGATTATGTCATGTAGGCTATACTGTCAGGGTTACAAAGTTCATCTGCACTGGGGGCCCCATCTTCAAAATCCATCATTTAAAAAACACAGTTTGCATATCAGCAAACATTTTCACAGTGTAATAATTGTGTATTACAACCTATAAAATATGGAGCAAATGAAGGGAATGTGTATTAAATGGTACAAAGTGAACTGAATAAAGTGTTTTTTTTTATGTGCTGTATAACTAAACTAACAAGATTTGACAATAAAAGCACTGTAGTGTGCCAGACACACGAGGGACGACTATTTCTGAATGTACTTGCCTTGACAGTGACCTAAGAGAGTCCAACACCCGACAGCCCTTACTGCTTCATTTGTGCCTTTCAGTCTCTACAGTTGTGGCATTGTCATTGCTGCATCGCTCGTATTCTGTCGCTAGATGGGGCTGTGCCCTTTTTCTATGGCTTTTCCTGAATACAAGGACTCAATTGTGCTGTGTTTAGGAAATGCTACTTCCAGCTGGAGCCTTATACGTGCAGCTCATTGAAAACTCACAGCCCAAAGTGTTAGTTGACACGGACTTTCATTTTTAATGTATAAATAGCCATCTCATACTAATAGAATGGGTTTTGGTTCTGAATTGCCAGTTGTAGGCCCATTTAAGAGGAAACAAATTTTAATCTTCAAACAGCAATGCAGCTTTACCCTGATCTTTATACTTCCCCTACCCACCAAGCACGTCATTTCTAAACCTAAAATGGTCCAGACTTTTTTCTCCCTGAGGTTTGCAGGTCATTTCAGTTGCAGAGGTCTGTCTTCATTGTGCAATATCTGTATGCAGTGCTTTTTAACTTCAAATAAAGAACTGCTTATCATTTTTACAAATTAAAAGTACTTTGTACAATGTCACATAAACAATATCTGCAAACCTCCTTTTTACAGTAGCTAATATTAGTTTTAAACCCTATGTCATGCTGGTCTGTTGTCAACATTGCCGCAACTATTCAGGAACAGATGAAGTTTTTAGCCCTTGGACAACAGCTTACCAATGTGTCTGACACAACATGTCTAACCCCTGTCTGCTGCCAGCAGTAACCCAATGATGTAAAATGCATTAGACTCATTACAGAGTGTAAGAACCACAGGGTTAAACATAAGCTGTTTCTACAGCCTAACATCATTTTGTTGTAAGTCTATATGTTACCTTTGTTCCTTTGTCAGAAAAGCAGCCTAGCAGGCTCCACATTCACCGGGTCACTTTTGTCCTTTATCAGAGGGAAAATCAGTCGATTTAAAATTCAATAGGCTTCAAGCAAATAGGTAGCAGACAGATAGGCACCAATTTCAACCGCTTCTTTTTTTCACTTTTTTTTTTTTATCTTTTCAGCAATCTGTACAAAAAGACAATAATTCCAAAACTTGGACCAACTCGGTGAAATCCCAAAGCTGTAACCACAGCTGTAAAGCAGGTTTGTAAATCTAATTATTGTGTCCACATTTTGGCCTTTGCCTTTGTTCCAAGAGGGTGAGTCAGAGGTGAGATTGCTGAGGAAGAGCTCCCCCTCCGAAATAACAATGGACCACATCCTGGATTTATAAATTAAAGTTAGCAGAAGTACTGCTTATATACTTTAACTACAAAGTGTACTTAAACTCCTTTAATGTTTTCCCATAAACTTGCCTTGGGGTTAATTACTATATGCTTAATGTGGGGCTCATTGCCGGCCTACCATTGTTTATTTGATTTTGTAAAAGTCTCATAACTTTAACCTACAAAATAATTTTTAAATACAATATATGCTACGAGTTATATTTTTGTTCAATACATTACATTCGGAAAGTAAAAGTACTTCAAAAAGACTAAAAAACGATTTTTAAGTAGCCTAAATAATAAACTAGTCAGTTGTGTGGTGCGTTTTGCCAGGACCGTCTGAGCCCCCAGAGTCAGTCTGGATCCTGTCCCACCACAGATAACATGGGTATCTTTAAACAATAGCGACATTTGGCTTTACGAAAGCCGAGCGGGCAAGAACAAAATGTTCACCCCGGGAAAAAACGAACCCTCACGTGCGCACGTGAACGCGAAACGAACTCCACTAACCAATCAGGTTACAGTGAGTAGCCCGTCTTTTGTTTGTTCCGTGTCCCTAATAAGACCATTGTGGCCACTGTGTTCCAGAACTTTAAAAAAGAACTCGGACATCTTTTTATTTTCATATGTTTTTATTTTCATATGACACGATCCGTCCTGTCTCCCTCAGAACTTCTGGTATCACTTCTAACTTAGCGGTTGCTGTGGCTGCGAGTTCAAGCGAGGCTGGTCGAGAGGGAAGTGACGAGTTTGGCTGTTGTTGGGACACGTGACTGGAACTGCACTGATCTGTTTTGACAAGCAGTAGGGAGGCAAGTGACGAGGGCAGGCAGACCGTGAGCATCACGACAAGGAGGACTCTTCCGTTCATCTGCATTCCGCTTCAATAACATTTATATCGATCTAGTCCTGTAATTTAAGTAGTCAGTTGGCCTGTCGGTGGTAAAATAGCGAGAGACACTTCGAAAACGTCTGCGGGCAACGTTGCTGTCGTTACCGAGACGTTGGAGCGGAGTCTTGCTAGTTGTTGTTGGTTTGAAAAGTTTTAGTTCGAGATCACAAAGGGGGTCAGCACAGGTGGGGTTTCTAGCGTTAACCACATGGAGACGGTCCGATCGCTGTGCATGGACAGAAGGTGGACCATCGCCGTTTGATATCATCGGTTAAGGTTTCGTGAGAAGAATGATACGCTGAACATGCTCACTTCGTAGCGAAAAAAATACCGAGACCGTCCGTCATCGGTATCGGTGTTTGTAGCTGAGCTGTGGCTAACTACCTGAGCTACATTGGGGTTTGGGTTGTTTGCAGGTTCGTATTGACCAATGGACGCGTAACCACACGGTAACAGTAAGGTTATTTGGTCAAGTTTGCTATATCGCTAACAGTGTTGAGTTAGCAAAGCCCACCGTTCTGGCACAGTGTCGTGAGGCACCAGCGGTACTGGAGAGCAGACAGAGAAATGCATCGCGACGTAACCATGGCTCAGGTGGTGGAATTTCAGACTGGCTGTAAGAGTAGCCAGCTTGCTAGTTAAAATACTAGTTGTCAGATTGGTTTACTCGATAGCAAGCCGATTGACAACTCCATTACCTAACGCTAACTGTATCAGGCATCAGCTGCCTTTGTGTTAGTCATTTGGAGATTACAGTGCGACTCGATGGAAGCATACAGTAGCATGCTAACAAAGCAATGCTTTGTTGTTGGATAGGGGGCGGCTGGCACCAACACACAGGCTTCACAGCTGATATTGCTTAGCTTATACAGCAGTTCTCAGCCAGAAGCTTTGGAGGCCCAGACACCGTTGTGTTGCTGTCAAGGCTGTATGTGATAGAAAAAGAGAAAACTGAGAAGAGACTGCGAAGACACCCAGAAGACAACCTGATGACACTGGACAACATGAAGCCCGAGCGAGGTATGTGGCGAGTCAGAAACAGTCAGAGGCGTCTCTAGGTGGGCTTGATGCTTAATGTGTGGGCAAGCTGTGCGTGTCAAGCTTTAATGGGCTGATCATTCTCCTGAGAGAGAAGAATCGAGCCAGGGAATTACATAACAGCTGGTCAGCCTGGTCACTGGTTATGAAATTAACACGGTCTGACCTGAGTAAATGAGGATGTGTACATACAATGCATATCTGTTGCTCTCTATTTTACCCCAATATTTAACCAGCAAACCCCTCTCAAGCCAACTACAATACCTTTTCTAGTAGGGGGGCTGGGGGGGAGCACCCTGGGTTGTTTCCATGTGATAATGCTAATTTAGCATTCATTTGTAAAGGGAACCTCAATACCCCAATCTCTGCCCTTACACAATTAACATTAACAGAGTTTTAAAAGACTCGTTTTATAAGCTAAATACTTGCATAATTGATGCAATAGTTCTTAGTCATGCAGGGTAACTGGTGACTTGATTTGTTCATCAAAACAATAGCATTCTACTTGGAACCAGTGAAAGGCCACTGTTCTCAGTCATGATGAGATTACTTGTCAGTTCCAGAAAGTCTGTGTGTTTGCATATGTTAGGAAACAGCAGTCAGGCTGCTGGCTGACCTGAGTGAGCTCTTCTTTAGAGCACAATATGGCAGAAATGGGACTCCACAACAAAATAAACGTGCCCTATATGGGCCTAGGCATTTAACCATAGCTTTGCCTACAGGGCCCTTTATATAGAAGCACTCACCCAGACATCGGTGTGATGTGACTGTCCAGAGTAGAGGGCACATTGACTGACACTGCACAATGTAATTATAGCCTAAAAATATGGCACTGCATGCTGGGTCAGTTTTTAATAGCAAACAGCAACACTACAATCATGTGTTGTACTATTGGTTGGAATAATTGCTTTCATTTTGAGACCATCCTATACTGTGTGTATGCCTGCTTTAATGAGTATAAAAGACTGAAAGGTGTTGGCCTGAAGCACACTACTACAGTGCTTCTGTTCTTCACCCTTCACGGATTCTCACCATGTCAGGCCAGATCTATTACTTTCATGTTCTAATCATGAAAACAGGTGCCAGCAGATGCTTCTCCACAGCCGTAGCTGCCTTTTTGAGTAGCAGTTACTGTTGTCCCATTGTTATTTAGAACATACTGTACCACTCCTGTGGCAATGATACCAGGTTACTCATAAGCCAGATTCCTTTCTTCTCTTGCCTCTGTGCTCTTTCTGCTCTTAGAGAAAGAGACTGCAGTGAGAAAAGCTGTTTACTTGGTAGCCTGAACTCACAGCAAGGTCAAGTTAAGCATTGATCAGGCAGTTTCTCAGCTTTAATGCAGAGTTAGGGTTCTTACGAGAGTCTAGCCTTGTGATGTGAGTAGAAGAGAGCTGGACATGCACAACTAACATTAACATCACTGTGACAAGTCTCTAAGGCTATGACCCCCTGATCAGGTGGGTGTTAAGTCAATCCAAGGTTTTGGGTGGGTGATGACCTGATAGAATCAGGCTGCAGAATGCCACATATTGGCTCTAATTCCATCTTCAGCACCCTGAGTGGGGGCTATGGGAGTTTGGGATGCTAAAATCCAAAAATACTGAATCAGTGTTTATGTCAATGTTGTCCGTAATAAACAGATCCCATATATCTATGATATTATCAGGGCCTGACATTAATGTTTGCCCGCTTCCCCTGAGTAAGGAAAACATAATTCTAAATCAGGCCCTTCAGTTTTTGGATCACTTATCTTGTTAAATATAAAGTGTAAAGTCAGATAGAAATGTTACATTAATGTGTCATATACACATTTAATCAACATGTTATATTTCTGCTGTTAATCTCATTGTCTGGTTTTATTATGACCTGTAATCTGTATTTGTGCTTAATTAGTGTGTCTGTCTTTTTAATTAAATAATTTAGTTATTTTTAACTTTTATAACAATGGCTTTAGTATTTTAATAATTGTGAAAACCAGGGATTACGTATTATCGTTAACTCAAATTGTCAAATCTTATTATTGTCAAAATCTTTTGAGGTCCACATTTTCTGTTTTGAACCATTAAGTTTATGGCATTCAAACTATGTTTTGTTATAAAGGGAGCTGAGGATCACTTATGTTCTGCTTAGGGCTCTAACCACAGTCATCTGACCCCCTTGGTTTTTTTTTTTGTTCTTGTTGTTTTTTGTGAGTTGAGCTGTGGGTGGTGTGTACGCGTGTGTCTGCATGTGAGGAAAGAGTGAGTTTGGCAAGCGCTGTACAGTTGAACAATGTGGCTCAACTGACACCTTTTACAGGTCCCTTAAAGAGCAACTATGGAAAACCGAATGTAGAAAACATAGCTTGTCATATCAGATTTCAAGCTGTCTTTACTGAAGTGTGGTTCAGCTGTTTTCTTAAAAACATAATTATATTTTAGTGCGTTGTTTCCACGTGTAAAAGTTCGATTCAAGACCCACTGGAATTGTTTACTCAATAAAAATAGGCTGTTTTTGCTCAACTGTGTTTCTCTTTACAACAGAATCACTGAAGGGACATTGCAAATAGCCACATGGTAAAAAAGCTAAAAGCTAAGAACAGTGATCAAGTGCTTTGCTCTTAAAGGCCTCAACCAAATTCTCACCCTCTTTCAGACAGACTTTAAACAACATATATGGAAATGACCCCAGGGTTGGTTATGTTGGAAAGGCCCCCTCAACACTGCTCACTCTCGCTCTGTAATGTTATTTTAGTATGTGTTTGTTTGGTGGTGCTTCCTGTTTGGAAATGTTATTCCTTGAACAAGGTGATAACTCCCCTTCTCCCAACACACACACACACACAAAACCTGTCCACCGTCTGCCTTCTGCTTTGCTCTCATCCAGATTACAGCTGTCCTGAGATGTCCCAGACACATGCCAAAGCATCAGAGTATACACTCTCACTGACAAGAGACACAGATGACACAGGGTGACATACACTGTTGTCCCATACAGCACTTGATTTACCCCACACTATTGCATGAGGCAGCCACAACAGGTTCTCTCCTTTGTTTTACTCGTCTTGCATAGTCTATCTGTACTTTTTTCCTTTTTTTTTTTTATCTTTGACTCCTGTTTTGTTTTTTGTTCTCAACACTTTAAGCTAAATCGCAGCTAGTATAGATTGGTAGTACTATCTTTTTGTGACATTCAAAATACATCCTTTCGCGTGACATTACTAACAGTTATTTATCAGGATTGTAGGTAAAAACCTCAAAACTGTGATGCTTTGTAATGGCCATAAACAGTTTTCACATTTTGATGTTCAGGCATACAGTTCTGCAATTAGTCAGTAATTTCGTCAACTATCTTAAGTCAACATGAGAGCTTCTCCGTTTTGCCTTTTTAATAAAACACCATGGCTCTTTGCTGACCCAGCTGTACTGAAAATGGATATTGGACTCCCCCATTGTACAGCGGGAATCACAGCTGCCTCTCGCAATGAATACCAATACCGGGTAGGCATTCAGCTGTTGGTTGCTATCCTGGCCCCCGGAGTAATCAGGGTAAATCAATGCTGTCGTGACAGGTTTAACTGTAAGTAGCACAGCCTTGGTGGCATCCTGTATGGGATTGAGCACCCAGTGTTCCCAGTCCAGCAAAGTTCTTGCGTAATGCTGGAATGTTTTATTTAGCACATCAGACCCTCTAATGAGTAAGGTCACAAACTGTGAGCTGTGTCCCCCTTATTTGCACACAAAGACATAAAAGCAAGTGCTGAAACAGAAAGTAGCAGCATGGGTTTTATTTTTGCTGCCAGGGTGCTACTGAGCCAGTGATGTCATTCCTTCTGTGTTCGTCACATCCTCTCGCCCCTGTGGCTCCTCATAGCCAACCAGCAGCCAGCTCCGTAGGAACAGGAAAACCCATCTGGACCTGGTGGTTTTTCTTGGTGGGGTGTTGGTGTACTGGGGACAATAATTTAAATCAATATTTTCTGTATTTCACTTATTGAGTGACTTCAGAGTTTGTTTACTGTTAATTGTTTGTGGGCCCTAGTAACCATTATTTACTTCATTATGTTAGCTTTTTAAAGAAAGCTTGACAGGGTTGTGTGTACAATATATAAAAAAAAGTCGAATTCATCACCATGACCAATTAATTCCTTGTGTCCATTGTAGTGCATCCCTTCTTCCACTACAGCATTTATCCTTGTTGTGACATAACTAGATCTGCGTTAAGCTGTAAATTCTGAAGGACTTAAAGCCTTGTGCAGAAACCAAATAATACAGGGGGAAAACTTATGCAGCACTTATGCCTGGCACCTCGCGTTTTGAGAATTTCTTTGATCCGCCACTATGTCTGATATATTTATTTGTCAAAACCAAAACGAAAGCTTCTTGCTAATCTCAGCAGTGTTTTTATTGGAGTACATCAAGGGACAAGAGATTATGGTTATTCTGTAAGGAGGAAAGGCCATGTACTGACTATGTTGTGTCTCTCTCTCTTTGCCTCTCTCCTTTGACCTTGTAGTGAATTAACATTCCCACTCCTCGCTCCACTGGTCTTCTTTTAAACATCCCATTTTCCTCTCCTCTCATCTCCCCTCCTCTTTTTGTCCCTCCTCTTTGAGTCTCATCAAAAAAAATCCTAACATATTTCAACTACTGTAACACCTCAGAACTTAACAACACTACTACCTCTATACTTTCATAATATGTAGACAAAAAGGAAGTTCTCACCGTCTCTAAACAGATCCTTTTTTTTTTAATTTGCCAGTTCATACTAGGTTTATTTATGTGACCCAGCCGTTTTTTAAATGCCAGGTATGAATGATGACTTGGCTTTGTTTCGAGTTTTGGTTTAAAAGTTGTTTGTGTTTTACTGATATTTTCTGTAAAAGTGCAAATGTATATTTTTCATAGAGATACAATAAGTGAAAATGACCAATCCTTAATCAGCCCGACATAAAAAAATGTTATGTTCTCAGCCGTTTCAATGGCCAATTTTCTTTTAAATAAGGTCAAGCCATTGTTCTGTTAGCTGTCAGTAATTTCCTGCTACGTTGCCACACAGTCTGGATTGACTCTGAAGATGGTTGAATCCTCTTCAGGTTTTATCGTCCGTTAACAGACATCAAAGCAAAAGAACCTCTGGCGTAACCCCACATGTTGTCATGGTGCAGGGGTGCAAAGATGTAAACTGAAAATATATACATTTTAAAATAACGTGGTTCAGCCTGTAGCCTTGAGGCCAAAATTTATTATATTACAATAAAGTTGTTCGACAGTCTGCAAGCATTGCTGGCAGTTTGATCTTTTCTGTTACCAGACACCACACATCTTTGGTTGCAGAGGGTGTTACATAAGCAGCACTTTAATCAGGACCACACATGACTCTCCTCTTATCTGTCTGTGTGTTCTCATCCTGACAGTGTGTGCTGTTGTGGCGTGGTGCCAAAAAGTCATCCTAGATGATTCAAAAGTTGGGTTTGTTATAATAAACTAAAAACTGGGAACTATTCTTCTAAAGGCTTTTACACAAAAGCACACACTTCCAGTCTCTGGTAATTGATGGCACCTAGGAGGCTTGTTGAAGAGGCAGAAGGGGCATTGTTCATTAAGAAAAGTGTGAGATTAAGTTATTTAAGACTCACCCCAACTATTCCCTTACCTTTTCTCCATTGTCTTATCTCTTACAGGGCCAACAACAGACCTCAGTATTAAGTCAGGGAATTGTGCCCCTTTCCATCGTCCTCGCACCAAGCCTCTTGACCGTCATTCTATCCTGTTTAACGGCGTTAACGTTCTGTTTTTCTTTACTCAGCAAAAATTTAGAGGGTTTTGTGTTAAACGCGGTACGTGGCTGCTGAAATGTGAAATGACTTCAGGTCAAAGAGCAGAACCCACCCTTCACATCAGCTGACATGAGCTTTGTTTAAGTGCACATGTCTCTTGATGGAAAGTTTCTTCCCAATAGTTACCACATGGTTTTGTGAGAGAAGGAAAGGTGGCATGTCAGTCAAATGTGTGTTTGTTTGCTGTGTGATACTAATACAGCTGAGTTCACAAAACAGCATAAGGGTTCTCCACAGCTGGAACTGTAATGGCACTCGTTGGCCAATCAGGACTTGTTGCTATGTGTGCTGTGAATCTGCCCCTTTGTGTTGCAGAGAGGGACACAAACACACACGTCATCAGCCCATAGTTCAAGCTCCAGTGGGAGGAAACTCCCATGCACTCCTAGACTAAAACAGTTTCTGGTAATAAGTAGTAGTTGATTGGTGAGGTATCTAGAAGGCCAAGTTAATAGTGGAATTTAAAATACGCTTTATCTAGTCAATTAACAGTAACTTTTCATCAACACATCCAGTTGAACCTGGATCAGCTTTTTGTCACCAATGATCTTTAACTATTCTTTGCAGCCTTTTGGCAAAAACATGGCAATATCTTGCCAGACTTTCCAGTATTTTTGAATCTTGTAACATGGGATAGACAAAAACAGGAAAGGTGAGCTGGAAGAAATGAGTGATTCATGCTATGCAACATAGTGGAAACATGGCTAAACCACAAATCATTCTTTTATTACAAGTAATGTTTGGAAACAGGGAAAACAAAAGATGGAAGTGTGACACCCCCAAGACACAGCTATACAGACAGGACACATAAAATGTATTTAAGAATGTGATGCATACTTTTATATGGTGGCTCTGATGCTAATGCTTATTTTGCTATCAGCACCTCTTGTAGAAAGTCAAGGAAATGATAAATGGCAGTAAACAACAGATATCAGGGAAATCAGCTAGATTGAGAGCTCAAAACAAGCATGGCTTTAGTCAAATTGTTTTTACACTTCTCTCTAATTCATAAGGAAATCACTTGAGATTTAGCCATGTGGGATAGTCTCTAAAGCTAATAGCACAGGAAAATGCATTACGGGGTATTTGCTGGCAGAAATGATCACCCAGGAGTCTCCTGATAACGAAAACTTAGAGGAAGAGTTGTTGTGCATTGTTACCAGGTTGCTCACTTTATCGTATCATAAATCCTGCTGCAGTTTTTGCTTTCTCTAGAAATGAATCCCTGAATGTCACCACACGTGTGTTGCCTAAGTGGATGTTTTGCTCGAATTTATCAGTACAGTTAACATGTTGGTTACTACTGTGTCAAAGTACAGCCAGTATACTATATCTCTAATGTTTGCTTGTGCAGTAGTTTGTGTTCATGAACATGATCAATTATAATCATCATCAAAACGATCATTAACTTAAGCAAAAGACGACGCTTTTCTTTTAGGGGGGGGCTGTAGCCCAGTTAATTAGGTAGTTGTCTACAAACCACAGGACCAGTGGTTCGATTCCCAATCCCTCCTGCATATGTGTCAAAGTGTCCTTGGGCAAGACACTGAACCCCAAGTTGCTACCGGTGGGTCATGTGAGCACCCTGTATGGAGCCACCACCATTGGGGTGTGAGAATGGTTGAACAAGATACAACATTGACTACCTTTACCTCTTCCTCTTACATGTTTTCAACATAGGAAGTTGAATACAAAATATGCTTGTAGTCATGACAACACTACTGATAGACAGTTGACTACAAATATTGACACAACAAGACTTCTCAAACATTATTATTTATTAGTTATTTCTGCAATTAAACATTAGACAAAAGCTTTTTTTTTTTTTTTTTTTTTGGATAAACATTAACTTAACAACAAAATGTAAACGGCATTACACTGGCTGTGTTACCCTCGGTTATAACAGTGAACAGTGTTGAAGTTTACCTGGACCAGAAATGTAATTGTAGTGTATGGTACAGTACAATTGTAGTACTGAACCGTACTAAAGTTAAATGTTAGAGTTCCTCTAAACAATATTATAGGATAGCAGCAAACAAAAAGAGCTGGCAATGAAAATTTAAGAAAGCACTTGTAATTTCAGATAGTTAGGTGGAGATCCAGTTAAATTAGCCAGGCATTCTTCAGATATAGTCTTCAGACTATACAAC
Source organism: Channa argus (assembly GCF_033026475.1). NCBI lineage: Eukaryota > Metazoa > Chordata > Actinopteri > Anabantiformes > Channidae > Channa > Channa argus. The sequence goes on from NC_090198.1 coordinate 11,265,412, forward strand.
TGGCCTTGGAGCAGAAAAGATGACATTGCAAATAATTCCTTTGGTGGCAGAAATGCTGGTGCGAGAACTGCTGACACTTCAGATCTGCCACCCTCTGTGCTACCACTGCATTTGAAAACTTTGAAACTCCCTGTGTGCTTTTATAGACTTGGGATAGAAACATTAGTCATCAGACAGTTTCCAAAATCCATGGGTTTGGAAATAATAAGAGTAGTTTGAGCTATACTTTGGTAAAATGATGGTACCTCTACATTAAAGAGTTAGTTTAGCCTGCTAGCTCTTCAAAAAATCAAAGGAGCACAGTATGTCATGTTTGTCAGAATTAAAGTAACTAACTTATGGCTTTTGGAATTTTTATCACAGCCTTGCAATTATTTTTTATAATTTTATAGTGTATGACTTCAGGCGTTCACTGCATTAGCCCATTTTAACATGAGCTTTGCTGGCAGACACATCACAAAGTTATCAAACACTTGATTGTAGGAAGCTTTGAAATCAGAGAGAGAGAAAAGAAGAAAATGAGAGCTACCAAGTTGTGTCTATATTTATCTCACCGGGGGCTGCAGTGAGGAGATTTAGCATGGAAGAACTGTCAGTGTAATCTCCCTTTCTGCTTCTATATAGCCTGTATAGAAGTCCTGCTGTATTTATGCACAAACTCTGTGTGTGTGTGTGTGTGTGTGTGTGTGTGTGTGTGTGTGTGTGTGTGTGCGCGTGCATGGGCTCTATTAGGGCTCCACATCTCTTGATAAAATTAGTTTTGTCTTTATGAAAGAAAATTATTGTTCCAGTAATCTTTTTGAGCACAGGAGACAGTATTACGCTGCATTGTTTTTGAGAGACGTATATGTTGCACCATCCAAGCAATATATCATATTTGTGTCGTACTTTAAAAAAAAAACACGAAAAGTCATTTTAAATATTGATTTGTTCACTCCACCCATGCACAGTTTGAGTGATATCGAGTCTTATCAGTTTTTGACAAATATGAAGTACTTTATCTTATTGCAACTGATTGTATAGCTCTGGTAATATCTATATTACAGAATCATTGTCATGTAAAAATTAGGCTACAATTGCATAAAGGTTTAAATGTCAGTGCACTGCCCTGATGTTTACATGTACTAAACCTACCTAGCCCCAACCGGACTTCAAGGTCACGTTGTCATTTAAACAAAACTAAACTTTTTTATCATTGTGCATTAAGCAGACAGACCTCAGAAGACTGTTGCCACTGTTGCACAGAGGCAGCCTGGGAAATCCCTTAACACAGCTTCCCAGCAGAGGGCTAAAATGAAATGAAAGTCTTGATTTGTGTGAAATTAAGACCTAAAAATGCTTTAAACACAGAAATTTAAACAGGATGTCTCAGAAATTTGAAATACACTCCAGTGTCTTGACTAAGTTGTTTTTCATTAAGAAATTGCTCCACTTTGATTTCTTAGTTCATCTTGCTGGAGCAGTTTGGGCTTTAGTCTTTTATGATGTGTTATTCACTTTGGTTTATTTAAAAAAAATCTAGAAAACCCTCACAACCCCTTCTTGATTTGATCAGTTCAAATGTTTTTAGATATTTAAAATACTAATGTAAAGGTGCCCGCCACAATCTATACATATACATCATGAGTACCCAGGTTTGGGGGAGAGAGAGATAGAGATATAGATATATAGATATATATATAGATATAGATATAGATAGATAGATATATAGATATATATATATCTATCTATATATATATATATATAGATATATAGATATATAGATAGATAGATAGATAGATAGATAGATAGATAGATAGATATAGATATATATGGTTAATTATGTGACTTCCTGTCTGGCTTCAAACTAACTGTGTGTATCCTATCTGCCCTTTTGACTACTCTGTGATGTGTTTCTCTCAAACCTTCTGTCTCTCTTCCTCTGAAGTATTTCTTGTCTCCCCCGGTTACTGCCCTGCAGTATATTATCTCATAATATCTTTGTGTAACTCTAACTTTTTGATAAGCAGCAGTCCAGCTACAGGTGAGCTCATCAGTGATGTGTCCCTGCTTAGACTTTGATCTTTGGTTTTTATTTTATTTGTTTTTGTTATCTTTTGTTAGCTCCCACCACATGCATCATGGATGAGCACAGAGTGGCAGTGCTCTCCACTTCATTTGAACAAAGCATGGTCATAAACAAATGAAATGTATAGTGTGTGGCACTGGATGAGCATTGAAGGTTGGGAGTGTTTTTTTGCCATATGGGTACTTGCACAGCATTCAAATAAGCTGGATCGTACGTGTGTCTGAATGTTCATGTTTGCACAGAAGAACTTTGCCACATAAAGAGGCCAAGCTACTCAGTAACTGTGGTCACAGTGCACGGATTATTAGGTCAGCTTATCTGAATGTGTTTTGTGTGTGTGTGCGTGTGTGTGTGTGTCACTTTATGTATCTCTCTTGCTCTCCTTGTGTCTATCTTCCCATCTGTCTCGCTGTTAAAACAACACAACTACGCAGTGATTCAACAAACATTTATTCATGTTATTGTCAGAGAGAAATACAAGTGTACAGGAATTTAGCTTTGTGTAATTGCACATACAACACAGATCATAGGTAATGACAGTGGTGGAAAGTAACTGTAGTAGTTTTAATTAAGCTTACTTTGACTTTTATTCCACTACATCTAAGAGCAAATATCTATACTTTTTACTCACATTTCATAATTTGCCACTTTTTTCATTCATTTTCTATTAAAGCGAATCACTACGAGACAGTAATATTTTCACTAAACCAGGCACAGGCATGCATAGTGTCAGTTCCTACTTCCTTCGTCTGATTTAAAAGACTTATTTGACATATTAGCAGTGCTTGAAGTGAGCCTGTATGCAGTAATTTTACTCTTTGCTGTGTTGTGCTGAGTTTGACCTGTCCACCAAGATCTGCATTCACTGCACAGCTAAAGTGAAAAGCTCCAGACTAAGGGTCTATTTTTAGACATAAAGCCACTGAATTCATGGTAAATGTGACTTTAAAAGCCGAAAGAAGGAGATGTAAAGCAGAGAAAAGCAAGTTCTTGTTGTTGTTTATCCTGCGCTGAGAACTTTGACAGAGAGCTGCCTGCTGATATGATTGATTGACTGAGGCATTTTTTTATTTATTTATTTTTTTGTTATTTTATTTTAGGGCAGCCACATGCACTAGTGCACAGTTTATGAGCTATCATCCACTGTGTTTACTTGGATTACACAAGGTGCAAATAACAAAATAATGCTACCAAATAACCACATACTTTTACAGTCATATTTTCTCTTTGTTAGGGGATTTATGTGGCTCTTTAATTCTGTGTATCCTTATGTGGTTGTGTCACTATTCTGTACTTGAAATTTCAGTGCCTGTTAGTTGGGTTGTTAAGTAGTTTAGAAATAAAACTGCTGAAAAAATACATCATATAGCTAAAACAAATTTAAGTACTTTTACTTCTAATGTTTTAAATAAAAAATAAATAATGTACCTACTTACTTTTACTTAAGTACACATGTTGGTGGGTACTTATACTTCACAATTTTTTGTGTACTTTTACAGTTTTTGAGTACTTCCTCCACCACTGGGTAATAATGAATCATACCAAAGTGTGTGACGGTGTGTACCGCTGTGTGATCATTCTGCCTATGGAACCTGGTCCTTGACTCTTGTCCTGGAGGCCTTTTTCCATTCCACATGACTGTACTGATCTTTTGGCCTGAGGATATGGAGACAGCTGAGGTGTGTGTGTGTGTGTGTGTGTGTGTGTGTGTGTGTGTGTGTGTGTGTGTGTGTGTGTGTGTGTGTGTGTGTGTGTGTGTGTGTGTGTGTGTGTGTGTGTGTGTGTGTGTGTGTGTGTGTGTGTGTGTGTGTGTGTGTGTGTGTGTGTGTGTGTGAGCACACACAAACATGCGTGCATGTGTGTGTACAGGCCAAACCAGCAGATCTGTAGGCAGGACTCCAGCTGCACTTAGTGGCATGCAGTCACAGGTCTAATAATAAGATGCCTGAATTTAAATCCAACCTGTTACATAATTCACATCCCACATTATTGGGAGATGGAATAGAGGCCACACATATGGCAGAGAGTAAGATCAGTGTTTCATCAGGAGTTACATATTAAGGTTTGGATGAATAAACTGCAGGATATATCAGTTAAGCCTCTTATTTAAACACTGGGCCTACACTTGATTATTTTTCCCTGACTGAAATAATTTCCATTTACCTTTATTGAGCAGTACTGCTAGTTGCTGTTGAATATCTGTAATTAATTGCAAAACCAGAACAGAAAGGGAAAAATTCAAAAACTAATTGGAGATGGTAAGGAAACTTTCTCACATGCATGTGCATTTATAAATTGGTGAGATGAAGATTTGACATTCATTCCTGCCCATCCATCTGTATGTGGTGATGGTAGGACATGAATGAAGTGGTCACAGTCCAGTTAGTCATAGAGGAGTAGGAGGGGAAGGAAAAGACAGAGTTTAACATTTGTACCCTGGTTGTAATGCTTTAAAACTGTGAATAATGTGGATTATTACATAAAATTACAAATACTAACAACTTGTACTAAAGGCAGGATAAGAAGTGTTACTCTGCTGATTTTAGCATACGGCATTAGGCTAAGATATTACAATCAAATATTTTGTTTAGATTATTTTCCATCCATCCATTATCTGTAACGACTTATCTTATCATTGCAAACCCACAGCTGTAGCTGTGAGGTGGCAGCACTAAGTACTCCCCATTCATCCATTATTTTAGTCTTTTATCTTGTAAAGGGTTGTGAGTTGGTGAAGACAATCACAGCTGTCAGTGGGCCACAGGCAGGGTGTACCCTGAACAGGTCTGCAGTCTGTCTGTGGGGCTTATACAGAGACAAACAACCATTCACTCACATTCATATCCATAAGCGGTTTAGAGTTAACCTAACATTCATGTCTTTGTACTGTGAGATGAAGCTGAAGTACCTGAAGAAAACTTATGCATAGATAATTTTAAGTTGTTGAAAAAAAAAAGGGAAATCTGTGTGTTCTGGACACTGTAAATGTGCCGCTCTTTATTAAATGTTTATTTTTAATATATTTGTGTAGAATTCCTGTTTCTATTTTTTATTTTTTTTTAACTGTGGTGTTTTGCATCCTGATCACCTCTCAGCGTCTGTTTGGCTGTGTTTCTTTGTGCTCTCTTATTTGTGCAGGCTTCATAGGAATGTTCTTTTCAGGCACAACACCCTAAAGAATGACAGTCCTCATCTATGTGTACGCAGGCTGGGCCAGTTTAACCAAAGCCTCCATCACTAGTCCTTTGTCCTGCATTACTTATGTGGGTGTGTATGTTTTTGTTGTCTTTGTATTTTGTATGTTTTTAGTGTGTTTATGGCTTTGTTTGTGTACATAGCTGTTTTTGTCATATATGCTCTTGGGATGTTTGGAAGTGTTGTTTATGTGTTTCTAGGTTTTGCCCTCCTCCCTTTGCCGTCCATGATTCTTTTTTTTTGTTTGTTGGTTTGTTTCATTCCTTGACTCTTTTTCACTACCACCTTTGCCTCCCACCCCCAAAATAAAACAGATTTTTTTCAATGCATACTAAGAATTGGGACTGGGATTATGCACTAACCCCAAATCACTATATCCAGTACATTCATCATGTAATAATTGATCGACCTTTCAACATTGAGTGTTGACTTTTATCATATAGTTCTCCCTCGCGTCTATTATATATCCCAATACTTTTGGTCTCTTTGTCCCTTTGTTCAAGCCATTCTGATTCCAGCCTATAAAGAAAAGATGTTGCCTCTGAATATAGCCTCCCTCTCCATCTTTTTCACCCTGTGCTTATTCTGCCTGGAGCTGGCTAACAGACCCCCTCCCCTGCTTTCTTATGTTTTGTGTTGGACTGCGCTTCTCTCCACGTGCAGAAGCACCAGCAGCTCATAGGCATGTAGGAGGAGTTCCCTGAGAGGAATGTGCGTGACTGGCTGGCTGACTATGATCTATGCACACACACACACAGACATACACCCCCACACACATACGGCAGCAGCAGCACTCCTACAGAGCCAGCTGAAAGAGACTTTGTTCTAGCTAACCCTGTGCTGGGTGGATAAGGACAGCATGTATGTGCTCTTGTACCTATCTCTTTATGGCCACTGGTATCCTTCTAATAATTAAAACATGAAAGGATGTCTACATAATCGTGACCTAATATTTGTTGTTAAATGAGGGCAGAAGGAGGGCTTGAGCACCACCACTGTTTGCTTCTGGGCCATAATGAAAGAAAGCTGTGACTCTGCTGTATATGAGCTGACCTCCTACGGGATTCTGAGAGTTTTCTCTGGAGGAGTACAGGAGATGGAGCGTTAAGACGGGCTCTTCAAGTTCTTGCTAAATTTACCCAACTCAACATCAAAACTTCAATTGCAAGATAAACAGAGCAGTAATTTGTTAATTGTGTTGTAACAGGAAACGACCTATGAGCCACTGCTACATTTTAGTAGCATTTAAAAAAATAAAAAATAAAAAATTCAGGTATTGTGAATGATTGTCTACCATATAGTGGCTCAGCATGAGTTATAATTTCAGTGTGACAACCAGCTTGTCTATATTCTTTGTCTGTAGTCTTTTTGCTTCTTTTTTCCTTTTTGTCAACAGTGTAAAGTTGTTAGAATCCCGCTCTCTGCTCCCAGCCCTGCTCAACCCCACCCTAGCAAATTTGGTGGAGCACTGGGCCATACAGCATGATTGTGTCATTGCTATCCTCTACTGTCTTCATGTATTGGGTTGAACTTTTGTTTGTGAGTGGTTTGTCACTGAGTGTGAATGATGTCACAGTTAATATTGCCTATATTTGTGTGTGTACTGTATAAGAGAGCAAGCAGACAATGTGTGCCTTCCCTCTTCAGCTCAGCTGACATGCGGGGTCTAAATATATGCATGTGAAGCAGCCAAATTGGAAAAGTTGTGTCATCTACTGGCTTCCCCCATGCCCCTCCTCTAACCAAGCTTTTCCAGCCAAAGATAAATGGCCATTTCAAGTAAAGCAAAAATCTAAACAAAGACATTTAGGCTGTCACTTGCTTAGGGTGCTAACACAGGCTGCTTTCTGATTGAATTTCCCAAGTATCAGTCACAGGATATGCAAGTTAGGAGTTTGACAGCTCCTTCACTCTAATTTGTTAGCCATTTTCTTTTGGGGAGGTGGCTGTAGCTCAGTTGGTAAGGCAGTCGTCCACAGACTACAGGGTCGGTGGTTCAGTCGCTGGTCCCAGCTATATGTTGAAGTGTCTCACAGCCCATTCCCATCTCTAGCTGCACAGTTGGGGAGGGTTGTGTCAGAAACGGCATCCGGCATAAAAACCGTGCCAAATCAACATCCAGACACTGATCTGCTGTGGCGACCCTGAACTCACGGGATAAGCCAAAAGGACAAAAAACAAAAAACTGTGAAGTGATTTTGAGGAGTATGCTGACCTTGTGTTTATGTGCTCTGTATAGATGCAACAGAGGAGTTTTTCGAGTATGATGCAGAGGAGTTCCTGGTGTTCCTGACCTTGCTAATCACAGAGGGACGGACACCAGAATATTCTGTGAAGGGCAGGACTGAGGGGCTGCACTGTCCACCAGCCCAGTCAGCCATGCCACCTCTTTACAAGCATGAATGCAGCGACAAACTGCCTCAGGTAGCACTAGCGCACACATCTATGTACACAGCCAGTCTTAGCCTCTCCTAAAGTGTAAACAACGGGATGTTTAAGTGGGGCCTGCTTATAAAATGGGACACACGTTTGACATTCTCTTGAATAAAGCTATTAGTAACAATTCTGCTTTTTCTCTGTTTCCAACACAACTTTAGCTGAACAGCCAACCCTTATTGTAAAATGTATTAGAAACATTTAAAGGCAATGCAGCTCAACAACACACAACTACAGCCTCTGAAATTATAAGTTTAATCCCTTTTTGAAGCTTTTAATAAATGTTAGGATTTACTGCAGGCATGTTGTTTTAAGGTATGTGTAACTCATGGAATACAGAATACCCTATATACAGTATTTTTTCTAAGCTGAAAAGATATTTAATATTTAAAACATTCTATTAAGATGCTACCTAAAAAAAGAAAATGCATTTATATTCCAGACCCCCCCCCCCTTAATATACATGTCTTTTTTTTTTAGTTTCATCTACACTAAAACTCGACATTACACATGAACACTAACTGTGTGTGTGTGTGTCTGTCCATCCAGTGTCGACAGGCAAGACGAACCCGTTCTGAGGTGATCCTGCTTTGGAGGAACAGCATCCCCATCATGATAGAGGTCATGCTCCTGCCAGACTGTTGCTATGGCGATGAGTGCCCACCGAGTGACCCTATCAGTGATCCGGTCATCAAACAAGATGCTCTGCTGCTGGAAAGATGGACCCTGCAGCCAGTTCCAAGACAGTAAGATGCACATGCTGATCTATAAAATGCTAAAATAAAAATATAATATGAAATAAAATAAAGATAAAACTAGGAGGAAAAAAAAACGATAATTGTTTTGCACTGTGGGGGTTAATTAGCCAAAATTGTCCCACTTTCACACTTTCTGTTCCTACACGTGTGTAAGAACAGAGAACACTCATAACCCTGAACTGTTTTCTCCTTAACCTGACATACTGGCACATTTCCACCTCTTTAACTGTGTTTTTAATAGAAGCGGGGATCGTTTCATTGAGGAGAAGACCCTGCTGTTGGCAGTCCGCTCTTACGTCTTCTTCTCCCAGCTCAGCGCCTGGCTCAGTGCCTCCCATGGCATCGTCCCCAGAAACATCTTGTACAGGTCAGACATAACACTCAAGACTTGTGACCCACTAGTGAGCTGAAGGCCTTTCACTCAGGCTGTTGGACATGATTAATGAAGCTGCAGGAACCTTGCAGAATTTTCTCTGTTTTGGCATAAATATGACTTAAAACCAGATAAAGGAACAAATGACAAATAATAAATTAATTCATCCAAAGACAATTATGCAATCCAACATATTTTTACGTGGCAAAAATATGTGAATATTAGCAATGTATTTTTAAGAGAAATTATGTCAGGTTTTTCAGTAAGTGGAGTGACAATCAAGTGTCAGTCCCGGAGGCTCTACCCTTTGTAAAGAAGATATTTTTTTTTCATTGTAACATTCTGAAGTGAAGAACAAAACCTGGGTTGTCAAGATTAGATTTTGATCTCTGCATATTTTTTTTAATCATAAATAAATGCTGTGTAAAGTGTTTTTTATTTGTGTTGTGGTTTTCCTTAATCTAGTTAAAAATTTTGGATAAATAATGATAATAGTGTTGTACATCGTGCTTATTCAATCTGTCTGTCATACAGGATCAGTGCTGCTGATGAAGAGTTGGTGTGGCAGTTCTCCCAGCCGCCTTCAGAACACATTTTCCCCGTGCCCAACGTGTCACAAAGTGTTGCACTGCAGGTTCGTGTCCAGTCACTCCCCCGACAACCCACCTATCCCACCCTAGCCTGCAGCATCCATACCGGCCTGCCTCCACTTTACAGCAAGACCCCCACCCTCAACCCAAACTTCAGCAGCCATGGTGGCCAACCCACCTTTAAAGCGAACCAAGATCCTAACAAAGGCAACCTCCTTCACAGCTCTAACATGTACAGCAAGAACGCCAACTCCATGTCTGGCCTTCTCCTCAATGGATTACCCACTCCTAATCTTCCCATCAATAACATCCCTATTAATACCCTTCCACACACTGCTGTGCCGCCTCCCTACAGCAAGAAGACCCAGGACCCTGGTGAAAACCACATGTATCAGAATGGAGAGCTTCCTCAAGTCAACATCCCCCAACGCCAGGGATCCCCACTGTTTCACAGATCATCCAACTCCCCCACAGCCTCCCGCTCCCACTCTCCATCTCCACTTCCCACAATCAAAGCAGGAAAGTGGCTGTACTCGGCCCTTAATGGTTCAGCTGACCCCCTTCAAGTAGAAGACTATGGGTCTGGTACCAACAGCAGTGAGAAATCAAAGAGCCCTATTCCTGAACCCCTAAGAGCTTTGAAGAATTTTTCATTGGCTGAACCACCCAACTGCCCTTCCCCAAGGCCTGCTGCAACTGAAACAAATCCCCTGATTGGCTCCTTGCTGCAGGAGAGACAGGAAGTTATTGCCCGCATTGCACAGAGGCTTAACTTCTGCGACCCCACAGCACCACCACTCCCTCCCGGTCTCTTTGTTTCTGAACCTCCCAAAGCCATGTGGGGCAGTAATAATGATGACATAACTGCCAATAAGACCAAAGAGCCTGAGGTACCACCTTATGAGTCTGTTGGACGTGTGTGGCCCAGTCCCTTCAACACACCCGTAACTGACACTTCCTTCAGCAAACTGGAGAGCTCCTCCCCCAAACCTGCAGCCTGTAGAAAGCTTAAAATGACTGAGGCAAGAGACAGAGAGGAGGACAAAAACAGAGAGAGGGTGAAAGGAGTGGAAAGTGAGAGAGACAGTTCTCTTATCGCCCAGGCAGTGCAGGATATTACTAGACTTATCCAGGAGAGACTGTCTGTCCCGTCTCTGTCCCCCAGGCACAGCAGAAGCGGCAGCCCTCTGCATCAAACTCACAGGACAACAGTCACACATACGGTGCGCACATACTCACACACCACACACATCCCACAAGCCTCACCCACTGCCACAAATGGGTACGCCAATGGCCACACACCCAGCCATGAACCTCACAAAGGCAGCGAACACAGCGCTGCCACACAGGCATCCGTTTGCACAGAGAAGCTCCGAGTGGATCCAGGGACTGAATACCTTTCTCCCGGGGCCCAAAATGGTGCTCATTATACACTTGAAGAACCCTTATTTAAAGGCCAGTCCCAAACCCAGGCTGGTCAGCGTTTACGACCCCCACCACAGGAAAAGCTCAGAGTCAGGACACCCAGCAGCCATGAAACGCCCTCTGCCTCTCCCGTCCACGAGAACAATCCAAGCAATGCCCAGTTTTTTAGTTGGACTTGCAATGAAACCAGCCCAGCCATGAACTGTAACCTAAGCCACAACCACAGCAAACCTCTATCCCAGGTGCAGATGCAGAACTGTGTGCAGGCCCAGGGCTCTGCCCTTCAGGATGAGAACCAAGCACCCTCTGAGTCTGGATGCTCCAGCACCTCCAGTCCTGACATGACTGTACTGGTAAGAGACTGTCCAAATACTACAGTGATAGCCCATTTAGTTACGTACACTTGTCCCATTTGTCCTATGCTTGGGAAATGGAGGCAATAAGCATACAATCGTACAATCATTTGGCAAGTATTAGGCTGTGATAGACAGAATAAATTCTTTTTTTCAAGTATTTTATAAAGTAAATGAATACGTCCATAAAAAGTTTGTCACAAAATGTTCAAGTTACCTGCTGATTTCTTCAAGTTTCCATTTCAGTAAAATGTTCTTGCTGTAAATTTAGATGAGACATTAATACCACTTTTATGGCACAATACCTAGCTAGGGCCCGCTGCTGTTTAGGATTTGTTAATGAATGAGTCTTAAAGCTGCTAGTAGGTAGAATGTTATTTATGAACCGACATAAAATGGTGAGGAAAGAGGTGAATAAGTGTTAATCTATATCTGTTTTTATTTGCATGCCCTGGGTTAATTTCTCTTCATCTCTGTGCTCCAGCGTTCTCACAGCCCCTCCCCTCTGCGTCCCTGCAACAGTTGGAAAAAACACAATCGCCACTCATTAGATGCCACAGCAACCAAGGCCTTCCACCCCTGCACTGGCCTGCCTCTGCTCTCCAGCCCTGTAAGAAGCACACAGACACACACATATAGACCATACATTTTCATGGTGAAGCTCACAGCTGCTGTCACTTGCTGCTTTACTGCACTTGTCAAGATGACACTTTCACATACAGACTCACGGGAACACTTACTGTCTTAGCCATAATTAGTAGTCATTGTCTGTATCCATGCAGTTGTTTATCACAACACCACCGTCACTCCCTTTTATTTTATGCCATCTTTCACCAGTGTAAGTAGTTCTGTCAGTGTTTGTCATTAAGAGATTTTGAAATATCTGGCAGCTGTTTAATGATGCTGGGCTACTGAGTAGTTAACAAGGTTAATGTACACACACAGATAGGTAAGGCATGTTACTCATCTGTGTCTCATCAGCTACAGCAAGTCACTGTGCTTATTTTATCTGATTAGCACACTCCTAATCATCACAGTTCAGTGTCTTCTGATCAGTCTCACTCATATACACATAAATTAAAAAAAATAAAATCTGCTCACAAATGCAGACCTTTCACATTCTCACCAACACATAAGGTCACAGAGTACATTCACATTCACATGGCTTAAATTCTGCAAAATGTAGTTGTATGTTATTGTTTTTAATTCTGTTTCTCTTTATGACTATTTAAACTTCTCTCATGTGATCCCAAACATTTCAAATTGATTGTGCCACATACATTTTTTTTTTAAAATAATCTAGGGTCTTCCTGACCCTAACTTTTAAGGTGTCACGGTTCTTCTGGGTTATTCATGTTCTGTTTGTCTGCTGCAGGTTCCTCAGAGGAAAAATCAAACAGGCTACTTTGACCTGGACAATTCTCTAGCTGCCTGTAAGGGTTTGCCTTGGGCATCTGGGAAAAGGTACGGACTTTCTTACTTGCGGTAGTTACCAGATTGTAACTCAGTTTGCCCACATGTGTAGGCTCAGAGCAGTTTGGTAGGCTTAAAACAGATTTAAAGACAATAAAAAGACAAAGAATTATTTGTTTTTACAGCTACCTCCCACATCCTCTGTTGATTATGGTACCATCTGGACCAAGTTACTCATAATATTAATGGTTTTAAAACCTACAAGTTTTCTCAATTTGTAGCAATGCAGCTGTGGTTATGTGTAATTAAAAAACACAGACAATTCTATAATAATTGATTGCTATAATGTATCTAAAGATAAATTCTTACTTTTATATCCCACTGTTGATTCAATGCTATGTCTTCTTTAATATAATCTCTGATATACTCTCTAACATATTCTCTAATAGAAGTATAAAAAGTAAGAACTAAAAGTAAAACCATAAAAGTAATGTCTTTGTGTTGAGCAATAAGATGCAATAGTGTTGTTCTGGCTTTCCACTCATGCTGCCACCTGCTGAAGCTCTGCTGTACTGTGACTCGCATTAGAATCACACACATTCAGCTCAAAATGGCAGACACAACTAACTCGCGTTTTCCATACACAGAGCTTTGTCGCACTGCCCACAGACAGCAGATGTGGGTGGTACCTCACTTCTACTTTTGATAAAGCAGATGTTCCGAGAGTTTGGCAGCCAGGTTTAAAAATGTATTTCAGCCTGGTGAACAAATTCTGGCGTATTTATGACCTTTTTTTTTAATCTAATCAGTTTTTATCATTAAAAACTAAAAACTGTGAAAAGTTGGTATGTGTGACGAAGAGGCACAAAATGCATTGTTCTTTTCATTCCATCAGAGAATTAAGATGACAACATAACATTTCAAGATGACTGATACACATAACATAAATTCAGTTTGAGGTCATTAAACCTCCCTGGAAACAAGTCTATCCAAACATACCAGGAATGCTTAGAATGTAAACACCTTAAGGTGCTCTTTTAGATACCAGAAAATGAAAACAAGTTGATGAAGCATGTGTGTGTTTTACCTCTCAGGGTGTGTCCAAAGAGAGAGGGGTACACTGATGAGTCACAGCAGCTATTCAGTGCCAGTGCTCCACCTGCCAGTCTTAGTCTGCTGGGAAACTTTGAGGTATAACTCACAACTTATCCCTAGTTGAAAGATTTGAGTGTCTATCCTGGATAAAAAATTCAAAGGGCAAAGATAAAATCAAAGATGTGTCAGGTTGCAATTAAAAAAAGAATTACAACTTGAACCTCGTTTCTGAAGGAGTGTGTACTGAACTACCGTCTGGAGCCTTTAGGGACTGTAGAGGGTTTCACGGCTGAGGTAGGAGCCAGTGGGACCTTCTGCCCCAGTCACCTGACACAGCCTGTGGATGTGTCATTCTACAGCGTCTCAGATGACAACGCTCCTTCACCATATATGGTGAGATAATTATTTAAACAATCAGTCATTGATTTTTTATTTTTATTTTTTTTAACTGTGTGACTGAACCTTAAGCTCAAAGCAGAATCCACAACTATCCTTGTCTGTGTCACAGCTTCAGTGTGTGTATAACCTGTTTTTTTTATCTTGTATTTTCTCACAGGGTGTAATAAACCTGGAGTCCATAGGAAAAAGAGGCTACCGTGTACCTCCATCAGGAACCATTCAAGTGGTGAGGAGACTTTTTTAACAAAATAGATATTTGAATATATTTACATCATTGGAAACAATGGGATTTTCCTACTATCTTTACAATATCAGCATCGTAGTGGGCAAATGGTTAAGAACAAAGAGCAGATTACACCAAGTGACAACAGGAGAGGGGAGACCCCTAATGGTTATAGTGGGAAGGTCACCTTGTTCCTTATAGATTCAAAATAATTCTAAAAATGTAATGTTTATGTTTTATTTTTATTTTTATATATTTTTCACTTTACATAACATTTCCAGCACTTAAGGTTGCTGTTGTGTCTGCATCCATTTTTTAAATCTGATGAGTTCAGGTCACAATGAACTTGCCATCTAAATCCTGCCGTGCTCTCTGGTTGTACCACTCAGACCTTATTCAACCCTAACAAAACGGTGGTAAAGATGTTTGTTGTGATGTACGATCTACGAGCCATGCCAGCTGGACACCAGACCTTCCTACGCCAGAGGACCTTCTCTGTCCCCGTCCGCCGTGACACAAACAATATGACCAGCAGAAAGCCCCTCACCCTTGGACAGGGACGCACTTTGCGCTACCTCATTCATCTGAGGTGAGATGACCATCATTTTGTCTTCAGCCAGCCACACTGACTTTTCTCCTCAATTATTCATTCTCCCCTCTCTTTGTCTCTCCCTTTTTTTTATCTTCTCTTCCAACCAGGTTCCAGAGCTCCAAGTCTGGGAAGATCTACCTCCACAGGGACATCCGTCTGCTGTTTTCCAGGAAGTCCATGGAGGTGGACAGCGGTGCTGCCTATGAGCTCCAATCCTTTACAGAGTCCCCTATTGACCCACCATTCTCTCCCCGTTGCTGAGCGTCAGTCTCACCTCAGCACCAGCCTGGTGGCCTACAGCTAGTATTTGAAAAGAGGATGGGTTCAAAGACAACAGCCAATGCGACTTACCTGGCTTGTGAATCTTGAGGTTCATCCCTTCTGTGATTCAGAACTGACATAGGGGAGCTAAGAGCCCGGGAGACTGGTCAAAATGGTCCCTGTTAAGTGCGGTGACTTTTCAATCAGAGAGCCTGGGTCAAAGTTTATAGTTGTTGGATATGTTTCAGATCCTATTCTCGTGGTTAAGAAGGCCCCACCAGATGATAGGTAATTCTTTGATATGCTGTTGTGTTATTCCCTTCATCAGTCTTTTAGGAGAGTAGAGACTAGTGATTTTCTAAAAAAAAAGATGATCGTCCCTCAAATTTTTTCAAAGGCTCAGGCAACTTTACTCAGTTAATTGGACTTTTACTTCTTCTTTTATTTTAATGCTAAAAGAGTGTGTTTTAAAGCCTTGAAGATTAATTGATTGGACTGAAGGTGAACTTTAACTTTGACCCTGGGATTCCTGAGCTCAGAGCAGAGCGTGTGCATAAGGGAGAAGAACCGAGTGGCAGACTGTACTGCAACGCCAGCCCCTTGTCCAAAAGACTATCACATACCATGGACTACTACAGAGGTTGAACAAGCAATCAAGCTCAGTTCACCTGAAAGCATCACATTCGAACATCAGAAGTGCACTGTGGATTTTTTTTTCCTCATTATAACTGGAAATGAAAGAGAAAATAGTAATATTCTAATACTTTTTGTACTGTTACAGAACAACTTTATTGGAAGTGTTGCAATAGAAAGAGTAACATTAGTTTAGTGTTTACATGTTCACGTTCAGTTTACTTACCATCAGATTATTTAATATTTAAATTAATATTTCAGTTACTACTCGTGATGTCTGTCATGCTAAGATGATGTAGTGCAAACTGTATATCATAGTATGTATTTTTGACAATATTATTCAAATCTAAAAAAATATATATATCTTCTAAAGCAATCTTGAAATCTGCTCTCTGTCTCTGTTTGTAATTGTTCCACCATCCCTCTACCTCCATTATTCAAGATCAATTTAAAGTTCAAATAAGGAAGAAGAGAGTAAATTATGACTTGGTAAACTATAATCTACACTCTTTGCACATGAGAGTAATAAAGCATGAGTGTGACAAATTATTTTCTGCTCTTGAGTTAAACATTGTCCAAGTGTCTTGTTGATTCAGTGCAAAAAACAGGGATTTAGTCTTTTATTTAGTTTAACCTCACTGACGCAACTGGAGTGGACAGATGGTAAATCATTTCAGTATAAAGCACCACAAATTAAATACACCAAAGTGAACAGTTTAATCAGCAGTGTAAAACACTATGGAACATTCTCACCCTCATGACAGATGTCTTGCAAGACGCTATATAGGCCTGCAATCATTTTAGTGATTTGGACCTAATAATCGGGCAGCTGACTAAGATCCATCACATGTGTTGAGGCCTGTTCTGCTGCATAGCAGGAACTGGCCTATGCACAGAAATTTGACTTCAGTACCTTTTAAATTCTATTAGTAAAAGTAAACATTACAGGATCTTCCTATTTCTTTCTGTATTGGATCATTAAAAACGGGATCAACAAAAGAGTTCACCCTATATTAAAGGTTTTTAAAGTACATTTTAAGTTTGGATTTTAATTGAAAGAAAACTGGTACTATTATGAGCAGTGCTATAAAATGACTGTGGCTCTGTGTGTCTAAGGGTAATATACTGTACTTTAATATACTTCATTCCAGTTTTCTCTGAGTTACAAATATTACAAATGTCACAAAACTGTATCCATCAAAAAAGCAAGTTTCACTGGACTGAAAGCATAACCTTGATATTTTTCCCTGAATTTTATGGTGGGTGGTACAATTTGAGCTTACTTGTTTACGAAACTCAAAACTAAGAGGTTGTGTCAGGAGGCAATACCAGGTGAGTATTTTTGTCAGTTTGGCTCACAGAACAGGTGGTAATGGTCATTTTAACATGCGTGCCGCTGGCATTATAAACGCATTTGCGCAGCGTCATTGCATTTGCATGCATTATTTACTTTTTGCATGGTGTCAGTCCGGTTGTGGGTCAGTTATCCTCATAATGTCTGTTATGTGTTTTTTGCTTGGTGAGCATACTGCTATCAGAGTTCATCTAGTCTCTGCAATAGAACACAAAGCATGAAGTAGTTGTTTGGAATTAAGCATGGAAAACTAACCGAACCCCGCCAGCGTCAATCGGATCCAGAGCGGAGGATTTATTTGACTTAAGGCTGGATTTGTAAAACCGCACAATTGTCTAACAGCTGATCGGTTTGTTATGCAACGTAAATATCCAGCATTGTGTGCGCAGGTGCACGGCAGGAGTGCCCGAACGTGAGCGCGCATGGAGTCTCCGCATGTGACGTAGTATTTCTGGTGCGCAAGTGAGCGCCGGGATCGGACGTGTGGGCACAGTAAGTCAGAGCGGGGGGGGGGTTTGTGGATCACTTGGCCAAGTACCGAGCGATCTTTTGTCGAGATCACCAACTTTTACAAATGTCGGGGGATAACGAAGAGACGCAGATGCTCGAGGAGACATCAATGGAGGAGAAGGTACAGTTAACGTTACAGTATTTGATAAGCAGCGCCAGTGACTTCGTTGCGGCTTCGTTACATGTTAGCTTAGCTTCATCGTCCCCCTCCCCTCGTTATTGTTGACATGTCATATGAAGCCAGCTACTAATCCCTGATGAGAATAGTTAATGCTATTTCCTAAAGTTTGTAACGACAACACGTTACTGATTCACTGACCTGCCTTGTCTGTCGTTAATGGAGCGAGTTTGTCGCCTGCTTGGTGTGAATATTAGATAACGCACCGCTAGCTAATGTTAGCAGCTCGCCACTTGCTAAGCTAACTGTTATGACATTTACACACTGGGAAATCCTCGGCAATAGTTAGCTCAGCTGCTAACGTGGGTTTAGTTCTCCCCAAAAAAGATTCTGAACCATGGTTCTACGTTTTCGAAATTACAACTGGATGTGGAGGGTGTAAAGCAAACCGGCTTATTTTATTTTGATGTAAAAAAAAAAAAAAAAAGCAGAAATTTGACCACAACCCAGCCAGACTAATCTTAACGTTTGTTAATATGGTTAACCGCTCATTGTTACCCTGATTGTTAACTGGGTGTTGACGTGAACGATTTAGGTCTTATAAGATCTGTAAGGACAGATTATCTCTCTAACGTTACCGCAGTGACATCAGCTGAGGGATATTTGAGTGTGAGCTTGGTAGCACATGGCAAATGTGTTCTGTGTTGCAAAGTCTGTCTCTTATCCTAAAGCTCAAATTTCTGCCTGGTTCCAGAAGCTTCCTGAGAAGGGGATCAGTCCAGAGAAGGCTGAAGAGGCCAAACTTAAAGCCAGATACCCAAATTTAGGAAATAAACCTGGAGGCTCTGATCTGCTTCGCAAACGACTTCAGAAAGGGGTGAGTAAATCTCCTGTGTTTGTCTGCAGGGCATTCAGAGTTTAATTCATGGCAGTTGTTTTAGCTACAAAGGACTTCCGTGATTTACATCCTTATTTTTCGCCTCTCAGAATAACACAGTTCGAATTCCCAACACCACAAAATAAACATTGAACCTTAATCAACACCTAAGCTGTGTCAACAAAACCTGAACTTTGTTCATCTTAAGTGTTTATTGTTTTAGGGTCTAGTAACAGACCCTATAGTTGGACTTTTTTCAAATGGGTTCCAAGCCTATTTGACTTAACTAATTAATTTGAAAAAGACACATTTACATTTAAGGGTGCTAAAATGATACGTTGATTAGTCAAAAACTTGAGTGAAAGAATTTTAATCAAGTAATCTATCAAATACAGCAAACATACCGAACTGTGCCAAATATAGCTGGCTTTGCAAATTACAGTTTGCTTTCCTACATCGTCAGTTCATCAGTTCAAACAGAACTGAATGTTTTCAGATTACTTAATCTGGGTAAGAAGAATTATAACTCTTTATAAAATTACAATAGTTAGTTGGTTATTGTTGGTTAGTGTTTTTTTATCAAACATATTCTGAGTATTCTTGCAGTGTAATGAATGTGTGGGGTTTGTTACACTTTTATAAAACATTATTGTGATTCCTTTTTTACTTGCTGACACTCCCTTTTTCTGCCTCTGTTAGCTACTGTAGAACAGGGTCTCTTTTATTTTATTTTTTAATAAAATTTTTTCTGTCTGCAGCAAAAGTACTTTGACTCAGGCGACTACAACATGGCTAAAGCAAAGACAAAGAACAAACAGTTACCAACAGCTGCACCAGAGAAGACCGACATCACAGGGGACCACATCCCCACCCCCCAGGACCTGCCTCAGAGAAAACCATCTCTAGTGGCCAGTAAATTGGCAGGCTGATGCACACGAAGTCTCCAACAGCTACTGCAGCACCTCCCAGCCCTAACCCTCTCAACTCTAGTCTCACAGCTGTAAATTAACATCTCCCTCTCTTCTACACTCTGTCCCCAGCCTCTGTCCCCAGCCCAACCCAACATTATCCCACAACTAACGTCTTGCATATTCTTTTTGTTTTTGATCTACCTGGATTTGTCTCTAATGCCTCATATCCTTTTTTTCCCCATCTCACTACTTCCCATCACTCACTGACAGTACTTCTTTTATCTTTTCCAAGTCCCTTTTAATGTCCTCTTTACTTTTGGGTAGGATACACTGAAAAACAGCCAACTAAGTGGGTGTAAAGAGCAGACTGTGACTCCTCTTTTATTATTAGATGACCGATACAATGTTTTACTGGCTGAAGACAGTAGCAAGTAGCAGATGCTGCATCTTAAGTGGTTGGAGGGATTTAGTATGGCTATCAGGATGCCTCATTTTGGAAGTGTGTTTGTGTGTGTGTGTGTGTGTGTGTGTGTGTGTGTATATATATATATGTGTATATATATATATATATATGCGTATATATATATGTGTGTATATATATATATATATATATATATATATATATATATATATATATATATATATATATATATATATATATATATATATATATTTGCTTTTTGTTTGGCACAGGGGGCAGATGCCAGCCTTTTAAAACATTTATCAGATTTCTATCGCTCACTGAATGTCCTTTTTCTGAATTGTGTTGTCATTACGCTTGAGTAATTGGCTGAATATAATAATACAGATGCCAAACTCTGTTTTGTTAACACTTTGATTGTTGGACATGGTAAAAGCCATATTAAAGGACCACAGATGGCCAGAGTGTCAGGAACTGCATGTCTGACACTCTCAAACACAGACCTCACTAAGCTCCATTTTAATTTCTTAGATTGCACTGACCAGCAGGTATTTAAATGGATGCCGAATAGCTCAGTCTTAACATAAAAGCACTGGGTTGCAGTTACAATTTCAGAAGAGGCGATAGTGTTGATGGTTATTCTGAATATTCTGGGAAATATTACTGTTTTTGTTGTGCAATGGGTTGACACAGATGACGACAGAGTCCTCTCCTGGACTGAAAGTTTCTAGCTCCTTGTTGTTATGAATGAGGCATTATACCCTGCTAGAAGCAGGGCAGAGCTATATACCGGAATTGAAAGACACTTCTGTCTCCAGGATCTTTGTGCCCTGTACAAGTATAAATCTTTTGCAACAAAATGTTGGGGTAGCTCTGTGCACTGGGAACAAATTGTGTTATTGTGTAGAGTTTGGGGAAAAATCTTGATCTAAATTGTCCTCTTCTGGTGCTATATCAGGGTCCTTAGACTGAAGTTTACCTGCATTGTGTTAATAAGTAGACAGCTCAGACTGTATCCGTCTCAGCTGTGCATGTATATGCCTGCCCTGATGTCATTTTGTGCCATTTTGTTTTGTAAATAAAATAGTTTTGCACAAATGGTTATTTGTGTCACAAGTGTTGTTTTAAGAAATGTCTGTTAATTTATTAAAAAGGAAAAACTGTAATATTACCTTTTCCATAGTTATTCAAACCCTTTGTGGCAACCCTTGAAATTTAGCGTAGGTGCCTCTGATTTCTCTTTGTTTGTTGCTTGTCTAGAGTCCAACTGTGGTAAATTAAATTGATCGAACATGATTGTGAAACGTATGCACCTCTCTATAGAAGACCTCAGCTGAGTATGCGAATCAGAACAAAAGCCATGAGGTGAAGAGAACTTCCTGCACAGCTCAGAGACAGGATTATTGCAAGGCAGATCTGAGGAAGGCTACAAAAAATGTCTGCTGCACCGCAGGTTCCAAAGAGCTCAGTGGCCTCCATAATTCTCAAATGTAGGAAGTTGGTTGCTGTGCCAAACAGAGCATTTAGGGGAGAAGGAACTCAGCAAGAGAGGTGATGGAGAACTCAATGGTCATTCTGACTGAGCGCCAGTGATCTTGTGCAGAGATTGAATAAGGTTTTCTAAGGACAATCATTACTGTAGCCCTCCACCAATCTGGGCATTATGGCAGAGTGGTCAGGGTTGAGGTAAACTGAAAAAAGTACAGTTTTTCTCAATGAAAACTTGTTCCACAGTCCTCAGGCCCTCAGACTGGGCTGTAGGTTCGCCTTCCAACATGAAAACAATCCCTAAGCACACAGCCAAGATAACACAGGAGTGTCTTAGGTGCAACTCTGTGAATGTCCTAGAGTGGCCTGGCCAGAGCCTTGAACTTTATTGAACGTCTCTGTAGAGACCTGAAAATGGCTGTTCGAAGGTCTTCATCCAACCTGACTGAGCTTGAGAAGATTTGCAAATAAGAATGGCAGAATATTGTCTTTGCCAAAAAGACTTGAGTCGGTTATTGCAAAGTGCTTCACCAAAGTACTGAGTAAAGAGTCTTAAATACTTTTAGACTACAGACATTTGAAAATTCTGTTTTGACTTTATTATTCGGTACTAAGTGTGGATTAATAAAGAAAAAATCTGACCTCACAGTTTGAGCAGTTGTAGTATCAGGCTGCCGAATAACAAATTGAAAAAAGGGAAGGGGGTTTTACACTGTACATGAAAGAACTCCAGCCTGAGCTCTTCAATTCGACCCATTTGCAATGGTATTGTAGTTGCATTATACTAAGATGTTCCTGCATGTTATTCCCATCCATGCATTGATTTATCTTCCACCCTTGTGGAAGATCATGCATTTCATGCATTAGAGAAAGTCTGGTCCGGATAAAGAAAATTTCCACACGTCCAGGTCCGCAGCATCATCATGTTTAAGATGAATTACAATTACAATGCTACTGTAATGTAGATAAATTAATTGTATTGTATAACTCAATTATATCACCGTGTGAAGTCAACGACTGAAATTAAACGAAGAAAGCTATAATTTAATGTCATTTCAACGTGTATTTTCTGTGGAACTCTGGAGTGTAGTTGGCTTTAAAATCTGTTATTTTCTGTAGCCGAATCGCCACTGCCACCGTCTGAGATGAGACCCCGCGGTTTTGAGCTTCCTACCAGAAATTGAACATGCGGTTTTCCGTGAAGCCATGACACACTGATTTACATTTCACCACTTCTTCTTTCACTTGTTTTCTGACTTTATATGTTTCTCTCCCTGTCACTGTCACGCCGCTGTTTTCAATCGGAATTCAGGTTTTCCGCGCCTCTATTCAGTGAAGGCCCGCCCTACTCTGCCTGTGATTGGCTGACATTCTCACCTTGACTAATCACAGTCTTCATGCCTAAGCAACGAGGACTGGCCAATCACCGACAGGTAGGATGTCCCTGTTGCTGAGTAGCGGGGTAGAAACAGGAGTTGACTTTTTTTGTTGTAGACTTATTTGAAAAAGCTTTGTAAAAAGTTTTGTTTTGTCCGATCACGTCATACTTGCCCCTGCTCTTCCCACCGTGAGTTCTTCAGCTGATGTTGTGCTAACAGGAGGCACTGACCTTTCCCTTTTTTACTGATGGACCGTTTGCTGAGCAAGCATGGTCTTGGAGTTACAGCAGGTCCTCCCGAAAGTTGTATGCTGTTGACCTGGATTTGAGACAAAATAATAATAAAAGAAAAAGTCTTATTACAAATAAATAAATAAATAAATAAAATAAAAAAGTAACAAAAGTCGCCGGTCGATATGTAATCTCGGCCACAGCGGAATAAAAACTCAATGATACGTCGGTTCCGGCTCTGGCTCCGGACCGTGGTTCGCCTATTAGTGACCGCTGCTTTAGGATATCCTGATATCTCAACATTTGCACAATTTTATTTTTTTATTTAAAAAAAAAACTTAAGATAGGATCAATCAGTAATGCACCCTCTACCCCAATCCCTGAAAAAAAACGTTGCAAATTAAAATAAATTCCAGTAATCCAAGTAAGTAAACGATATATAAACATACAAACGGGCTTTTTATCAGAAAACAGGAAAATTAGAAAAGAAAAAAACAGCTGTCAAGGGCAAATACTACACAGTGATTTATGAGGCAAACTTAAAGTTAATCTAGCTAATGGGCCTGGACAATATACAATATAAGGTTCCAAAAATCTGAATGAATGGTTTTCTCAGGAGTTCAAATTACAAGTTAATATTAAGAAGCAACATTTGTATCATGTGCAATCTGGATATACGTGTATTTGGAACTTTATCAATTTTTAATGAAGAAATTATAAACTCAGGACATTATTTCAGGTTCAAAATTGTAGTTCCAAATTAACCCCAGTAGGTTGGTGATTATTCTGATCAAATCTGTTTGAACTGTTGCTGAAATATGCGTTCGGTGTAGGATAGACACAAAAAATAAATCAAAAAAATCCATATTTGAGTATTGTTCTCGTATTCTTATTAAACCCTAAATAACATAAAAAATACTGATGATGCTTCAAGTGGGCCACCACTGGGTGCCATGACAATTTACAGCAGAAAGACAGTGACATGAAATACTGTACCCTTAACATTATGTTACTGACAAAATTTTGCAGAAGAAAAAGAAACACATCACATCACGTAGATTAGTCTTTTTTTTCTCAAGAATATTATTTGGCATTATTGTAAAAGAATAGCTGTTCATTATCACTGTTGACAGCCAGGGGGCGCAGATTCCCTCGCGGCTGTGTTCGGCTGAATCATTTCATCCATCATACCCAGAATGCAAAGTGAGACGCCGAAACCTCAGCAGCCTCTGCTCGTCAGGTTATCATGGCGATACGAGACATATCTTCACCTTGAGTCCCTGCAGCCACAAAGGATTACTTCCCCCGCCTTATGAACACAAACGCTCGGTCCTATGCAGTGCGGAAACCTGCTGGAGATTTAGCCCAGATTGGAGAAAGGACATAGCGTGCGACCGTCATGGCAGCATCAGAGCTGTACACAAAGGTAAAAAAGTATCTATTTTTGTGTGTGGCAGGGTGCAAGCATATCGGCTAAACGAGCCCAGATTCAGCCGCCTGTAAAATACTGCCAAAAATAAATAAATAAATGTATGTTGTTCATCCGACAAACGAACGGACAGTGCTACTGAAATCGGGTGTTTCTATCAGCAAGCCAAGTGATGTGCGCTTTTACAGCTAAATGAATGGAGGCGTTTTTAAAGCACACAGAACACGCAGGGTGGTGGTAAAGATGGTTAAATATAGATGAAATGCGTGAAGCTGAGGAAAAGAGAGAGCGAGGCGCCCCATTTTGGTCATCATCCATATTTGATAAAGTCGCATTTATTAATCTATTTTTTGGGGGGAGGGGGAGGTTGTCACCTAGCTTGTTGACCAAAACAATATGTGTCTCTCTCCGGGCCTAAATATTTTGCATCATCTCCCACTGGAAGCTAGTGGGCTGGGATGATGCAAAGGCGGTGCCAGCCATCATGGAGGCTCTGGTTTTTATGCTTATAGAATTAATATTTGGCTTAACCTCAGACTTTTACATCTGTTTGACCTTTAGTTTGACATTTGTGTTTGTACTTTTGTTTGTCTTTGTTGTAAAACACGTTTTCTTTGGGACGTGAGCCCAGTCATTATAAGGTTGGGTACCGCTGAGATGCTGCAATGAGCGCAGCATCCTTTCTTTAGCATCCATTGTGAGTAGACTGGTAGAGGCCCCGAAGCCTCAGTGTAGCTATCTTTATATGTAGCTATACACTCACCAAAGACACACAAGCGGGTGTTGCTGTTTTTTGTCCGTGGTTGCAAAGGTAAAATTGTGTATGCGTGTGTGTGTGGAGAAGGAGATGAGTCACCCATCCCCCTACTGTGACAGCTGGTGTGTTCAGCTTGAATAACAGTAGTGTTGGAGAGGAAACGTGACTGTCTGTGTGATGAGGGCAATTGCCTTTTTAAATCTGCACTACACTTTAGCACTGGAGTTTATTTGAAATTGAACCACTCTTCTGAGGACCAGGTATCTCGTGTTGATAGCTTTCTTTTTTCCCCAGGGTGTTGTATGTGATGAGTGCTTTTAAATTAGTTTTGACAAGTGGTCAGAGATGGTGTCCTTAAAGCAAATGACACTGATTTAAACCTTGTGTCAGCAAATGGACAGTGCTGATATTTTTCAGTCTTTGACAGCTCCTGGGGTGCTGGTCTGCAGCTGATCAAAACCTCTGACCTTTGTGAAGAGAGCCAAAAAAATGGCTCAATAGTCTTTCATTCATTTAAAATTAATTTTGTGGGAGCCCAAAAGCATTTTTTATTTGAAATGGTTAATGGTTGCTGCCATTCACCCTGCCATGAACAGGGAAACTTTTAGATGTTTAAGTTAGCGTGACTGCTGGGAAATCCAAAGTTATTTTCTGCTTTGAATGGCACAGTGTGTTTTAGCAGGAAGCCTCTGAAGTCAGACCCCTCTCTGTGATTTATTTTTCCAGACAGAAGGGTGTAACACTCTGCCCTTTATGCGTATGAGTCAGCCCTATAGAAGGGTATTGAGGAGGTCTAATCTGCTCGGTTAACATGTACACACACATGTGCAATATAAGTCTTGAGTTGGCTCCTGTCTGACCTGACCACCACTGGAACGAGTGGTTAGTCAGAGGTGAAGACCTTTTCATTGGACCCGTGTTAATCTGTTCCATTAACTTGATCTAAAGTTATAAGAAACTGGGATCAAAATACAGTAGGAGCTGAATGTGCACGAAACAGTGCTTTGTAACAAAATGGAAGAGAAGGAAATTCTCATGGAAATAAACTTGAGCCGATGCTCCATTAGATGACTCAGAGCTGAAAGCTCTTCCAAACACAACCCAGAGTTTCAAAAATACATACTGCATTTAAAAGATTGTTTTACAATGACTGTACTTGTAGATGCTGTATTTTTAGAATGACTAGACTCAGCATTGATTTATGGGCGAAACTAAACTAAAAGAAAACGATTTCTGCAGATTCCTAATCACAAGCATCTTCTGTAGGAAATGCAGAGGTGCTTTGGCTCTAATTGCAGTTCAGAGTTTAGTTTAGCTGTGATTGAATGTTGATCCTCAGGAGGAGGAGCTGGTGACACACTAATGAACCTTGCAAACCAGCCTCATGTGCTCTATGGTTTCAAGTAAGAATGAGAATGGATACATATTCATATAGTAGAGCTTACTTGCTTTGTTAATTGCTCTGAGTTGGATAAAAAGATTGACACCGGCTGCATAGTCATTGTAAAAATAGAGTTTTATCAAACCATTTCTTAAGTCATAACACTTGGTTTAATGCCCAAAGCAATGACTGCAACACAGCACTTTATATTCTGCATCTTTGCCCATTAATGTATTAGTTTCAAGCCATAGAAAACAGTGTAGTCATGCTTTTAAAATGTCATTTACAGTTTAACTCATGAGAGAATTAAGGCTAACTCTGACCATCAAGTGCCAAAAGTCATTTATAAAACAAGAAAAGCAGAAAAGCAGTCACTTAGTGCTGGGCCACTAGAAGCATCATCAGTATTTTTTATGTTATGTGGGGTTTAATAAAAATATGATAATATTGCTTAAATATGAATTTTTACATTTTATTGAATGACTGAATACATTTAGGAGAGATGAATAATCAAATCAGGTGCAACCTTGATGTAGACCATATAACTCTAAAAAAAAAGTTAAACATTTTAATCGCCACAGTGTAAAAATATTACAGTATTTGTAAACTAAATTATATACCTGGAACCTATCTTGAGACAATCATAAATATATGCTTTGTATACAGAACACAAAGCAGCATTTTCAGTTCAAAAAACTTAATTTTATATTTGTAAACTTCAAATATTTACTGTAATATATATAATATTACAGTACAAATATAATAATATATTTGAAATAAATACAATATTTGTGTTTACTTCAAATATTGTAAATGGCATGTGGTCATTGCCAACACAGAAAAACGAAGGCAGATCCACAGAGAATGTGTAGCAGTCGTTCATTTATTGTGGTATTGTGGTAATTAGTATGGTTTGATAAAGCCACTGTTATTGAAGATTCTACTCCTCTGTGCATCTGTCTGGCAGTTGTTCTTTGAACTCATGTCAGTGGTTTGTGGGAAAGGCCTGGGAGTCTGTCTGCCTCAGATCTCATGTGACCACGGAAGGAAGCCCTTGTATGATGATGGGATGGCCAGTTATCTGTCACAGGGCGAAGAACCTTGGAGAGCGTCTGTGAACGCTGCTTGTGTCTGCAGACACAATGGGAAGGTTTCATTCACCAGTGAGCTCTCGGGCTCAGTGCTCAAGCACTTAGAAACTGTTCTTGTGGCCTGTGTGACTGGAGGTATCGGAGAGCCAGCCAATACGCAGCATGAGCTTATAAGCTTGATAAGCCAAGACAAGATGAACCAGGAGTTGGAGTATATGTTTGTCCAGGTATGTTGTTTTTATTGTAAGTTTTTTTTAATTTTGCCCTCATCCCTCCATTTGCTGATGAAGTTGATACCGTATGTAACAGAAAATCTCATGTGATATTGTCAAAAAGAGGGACTAAACTTAGTGTTAGAACACGTGCTTCTATAAGTGATCTTAAGTTCAATGTTTTAAATATGGTGCAGTACCTCTCTACTAGCGAATATGGAGCCCTAGTCCAGACACACCCTTTTCCAGGATTAATCTTTGTAGAAAATGTGTTTCTGTGAAAACATGAGAGTTATATGCGCTGCTGGTTAGGAACAGATCACATCTTGGCCTGAGCTGCCTTCGGTATCAGATTGTCCAAATGTAATCAGTAGTAGCCTTAAGTAATATATTTAGGGTATGTGTATCTTTTAACTGTTGAGTGATGACCTGTACTGTTAATGTACAGATCACAAAAATCTTTTTCTTTTTTGGGTATCAGAGGTTCAGCACTGGAGAGAACATGAATGTAATGTTGAATGTAGCGTCTTTCATTGTGTTTTATATTAGGTTTTAGGCCTTTATGTTTGGCACAAACATAAATCAGAAGCTCGGCTGTGTGCTAACATCCTCTTGTGCTACATTGACATACTGTAACGTGCAGAAGTGAACTGCACCACTTCAAGAGTTAGCACTGACTAAAGTAATGTGATTAGGTTCTGGGCAGCATCACTGCTTCTTAGTAGAGTCTCGTAAGGTAACACTACAGGGTGTAGTCGAACTGTGGAGGTTCCCTTCTACCAGACTTTCCACCAGCACTAAGGTCTGTAAATCCTGCTGTGTCTGCCCAGCTGAGCAGAAAAACAGCAGATTCTCACATGAGTGGCATCATGTGACGAGGCTTCTGCAGTCTGGTTCTACATTGACGGCTTTACTGAGAATATGCAGGCAAAACACTTTTCACATACCAATGGGGGGGATCTATTTGTTTCTGCTGGTCCATAATTGTAATGGTTTGTAAAAGGTTTAATTTCTGTCTGCTTGATTTTGTATCTATATTCACATTGTTCTTAAAGTTTAAGAACAAGATTATTTCACTCATCATTTCTTCACCACAGAGAAGAATTATTTTTGCAGGGTTATAGCGTGGGAACGTTAAAACCATACTGACTTGCTTTCATTCTCCCTAACTGGAGTTTTAACTTTTACAAATATTTTAAGGTATTTCAGAAATAATTTCCTTGAACGTGGTCTGACAGGAACGCGGGTTCTCAGAAATTAAAGCAGAGCGCGGAGGCTTCAGTGTGTGATTGAAAGTTGGGAGCTCAGTATAAGCAGGGTGAAGTCCCTCTAATCTCTCGACTAAGCATAGATTTGTAAACACCTCTTATGAATGCCTCGCCCTGCAGTTAAAGCCCTCCACCCCCAAGAAAACATTCACGTATACAATACGTTCACATTTACTGTTTCCACCGTCATTTCAAATGTGCTGATCTGTGTGACCTCCAACCCTCACTCGTCTGTCCCTAGGTAGCAGGAATGATCCAACACCCAGAGGAGTTTCAGTAGAATCAAGAGCTGGAACAAACAAGACTGAAATCTGCCAAATCCTGCCAACCTAAACGATAAAATTAAGTTTGCCCATCTCTCTGTGTATTTTAAATGGGAGCAGTTTAATCTTGAATCTGTATTATTTAATATGCATATTTTTTTCGCCCTCTTCTTACTAAGGTCTTTTCAGTTGCTTACATTATTTCATGAATCATAAATAAATAAAGGCAGTTGACCATGGACCACAGGGTCAGTGGTTTGATCCCCACTCCTGCCTACATGTCGAAGTGTCCTTGGGCAAGACACTGAATCCCAAGTTGCTCCCAGTGGGTCAGGTGAGCACCTTGCATGGCAGCCACGGCCATTGGTGTGTGAGTGTGTGTGTGTGAATGCGAATCAACATTGTAAAGCGCTCTGGATAAAAACGCTATATAAGTGACTATTTACCATAAGTTATTATTTTGTCAGCATTTGCCGTAGGGCTAACCTGTGCCATATGTTGGTGTAATAAAATCACGGTGTATTTTACTGGAATAAGATTAGCCATTGTTAAACCCTGAGTTAGCCTAATCAGGCTCTGATCCTTTGTCTCAGTTAAACTGGGATTAGCATCACCACAGCCTTTCCCTTCTGTGAAGTGACCTGTTGACTGCTACTGTGCACTAAAAGCCCACCGAAAGCCCAGAGCATTACTATTTTCAACTTTAGGAAATGCAGTTGAACACAGCACAGCATATTGCCACCTTTAGTCTAAAGTTATTAACGAGTTGCTTGGATAGAAATATATGTTGTAGATTGCCCTATTGCAGTATTTTTAGCCCTGGGATCTGTTCATGTAAACGGAGCACTCTGTCAAGCTGACTCGTCATGATTAACCCTGCTCAGCCTATAAAACAGATCTATAATGTGTTGTGTGAAGGAGCTTTTTAAAGCTTTTTGTGAGAAAATTGTGCTAGTGATGTCATTTTTGCTCAGAGACAGTAAGCCTGCCTCACAAGGTGAATTTGTTGTTATTAGACCCTCTGTCCAGTAAATGCACCAGACAGGGTGTCTAACAAAAGACTATGACAAGTTGCAATTAGAATGACAAATGTGAGGATTTGCTGCTTTTCTTTTTTCTATGATAATAAACCTAAAATCTCTGCATTTTGGACAGTGTGCCAGATGAATCACCCTGGACTCTTATGTCTGAAATTTTATACACCAAACAATTCACTGACAAATTCAACGTAGATTGATAGTAAAAATAATCATCATTCATTTTAAAGGTTTTGATACTTTCTTTATATTTTAGATTTTGTATTAAATTGCTGGAGTAATAACAGTTAAAACAGTGTAATAACCAAACTCACAAGTCACGAGTATTTGCTGCTTGCATTGCACAAAGGAAAGCAATTAAATATACTCCGTGTAAGATCCCACTGAATACACTAAAAATGTATTGCTCTCCATATTATACCCCTCCTGTATGTAATACAGCTGCTAGTAGCTTTATAGGTTCATCTCAAAACCCCCTTTATCACTGCACACAATTTACATCACCGCAACATCATCACAGAGCAAGCAAAATGGCTTCACAATATATGGTTTGGTTGCTTGGATTAACAGATTGACTAGTGTGTGCACCTGCATGTGGCATATGTGTTAAGCAGGCTCAGAGATATTTGGTCATGTGATTTCTTAGGTCGCAGTTGCTCCGATGTCTTTTTCATCACTCTTATCTTTATTTTGCCATCCGTAATACTCCAGCCTGACCATCATCTATCATTCGGTTCGACCAACTGAAGGGCGGCAGTCTGACTCATCACAAACTGTTTTTCTCTCCAGCTTTCAAAAGCTCCATTTGTGTAGCTTGTGTTTCATTGTGGAGGGTGATGTCCTTGAAGCATGTAAATGTCTTGTCAGAGTGTGTGACGGAGTTTATCTTGCATCCCTCCTCTGGTTTCTCAACTCAAGGGAATCTGTTGGTCTATAAATATGATTCATTGTCTTTGCAGCTACACTAAATTGCTGTCTTTTGATTTTATAGTTAGGTACACACACACACACAGATTTGTGTTGGTGCAAGAAGACAGTGACAAATAAGAAATGTGTTTGGCAGCATGTTTCAGTGCAAAGTAATTTATGATAATCGTGCTTGACACCTGTGAAACATGATGTGTGAAACGTGTGTGTGTGTGTGATGATGATCAGGATGTCTGCTCAGTAGCACAGCGTTGTCTCAGAGAGGTGTGATGCTGCTCAAAACTTGCAGTTTCTATATTTAGCCTTTGTCCTCCTCCATCATTCTCTGTGTCTCTCTCTCCTTTTCCTCTCTCTTTCTCTGTTGCTAGGAGGCTGGCTTCTGGGATGGTCTCCTGTAGGGACCAAAAAGGTGAAAAGACTAATAAAATGGTGAAATGTGAAGAGAGGGAGACGAGCACAGGAGTGATTCTTGCTGTAAAAGTGAAGCAGCATAGGTTTCTCATTTGTTTCCTTAAGTAGTTTTAAGGTTATTAAAATCATTTCACAGCATGCAAAATCGTATCATATACTAGCCACTTTTTTGGGTTCAGCTGTTTATTAATGCAAATATCTAATTAGCCAATCACATGGGTGCAACTCAGTGCATTTAGGCATGTAGACATGGTCAAAGCGATCTGCTACACAAACCAACCATCAGAATAGGGAAGAAAGGTTATTTAGAGACTTTGAATGTGAGATGGTTGTTAGTGCCAGACACACTGGTCTGTGTATTTCAGAAACTGATGATCTACTCAGATGTTCAATCACACAGACAGTTCACAGACAATACTCTGAAAAAAGAAAGTACCCAGGGAGCAGCAGTTATCTGGGCAAAAATGCTTCGTTGATGCCAGAGGTCAGACGAGAAAGGCAAGACTGGGTGCCACTCCTGTCAGCTAAAAACAAGAAACTGATGCTACATTTCACAAGAGCTCACTGAAAGTGCACAACAGAAGCCTGGAAATGCTACCTGGACTCATGAGTTTCGATTTCTCCTGAGAGATTTGATGATGGGGTCAGAATTTGTCGTAAACCACATGAAAGCATAGATCCATTCTGCCTTGTATCAACAGTTCAGGCTTGTGGTGTAATGGTGTGGAAGATATTTTCTTGGCACATTTGGTTCAATTGAGTATCCTTTTAAATACCACAGCTGAGTATTGTCCATCCCCATGACCTGAGTGTACCCATCTTCTGACTGCTACTGCCAGCAGGTAGACACGCCATTTCACAAAGCTAAACTTAAAACTGGTTTCTAGAACATGACAATGAGTTTGCTCAACAGAAATAGCTTCCACAGTCACCACAACAGCAACTGCTGATGCTTCCGAACAGACATTTCTGAATAAGACATTGATGAGGTTTTTGGCCTCACAGGTATTTTGGTTGCTGTGCCATCATAAACCATGCCACGTACTACCTAATCACACTGATCCCGCTTTTTGGTTGTGGAGACAGAGGATCAGGGAAAACTTTGAACCACCTGAGGGGCATGGCAGGGGTGGAGCTTTCAAGAAAAATATTTGGATAGCAAGTAAACAGGATGTATTTGTGTTTAGTCTGTTTAAAATACCTAGAGTAATATTGTAGGATGTAGGAAAAGAAAATTTTCTTTCTCTCTTCTTCCACCTCCAGCTGCCATTTAACATTACCGCCCTTCTTAATACTAACACTAAGAGACAGACTCATTAGTGAGCAGATGAGGGTTAGTGTGACCATGATGTCATGATTCAAATGATCGGTTATGAAGCAGCAGAATAAATGAAGCACTTTATCTCCCATTGCGCTCTTCTACAATGACATCTTTTTTCTTTGTCTCTGTTAAAATGTCAGCAGCTTATGTAAGGAAGCCATAAAATCTCAGTTGGATTTGCAGGAAGACACTCTTTGCTCCTGATCATATGCTTCTGTTACTCAAGTCCTTTGAATAAAGATGCAGTTTAACACATTAGTGTAATAGTGCTTGTGTGGTTGGTATATGAAATAAATGAGGCCTGGAAGAGTGAAAATCCTCCTTGTTGGGATTATAACACATAAAGATTTTAGCGATTTAATCCTGTAGTGATTTGTGTGGTTGTGGACATGTTTTTACTCCTAGTGAGTAATGTTTAACAGAGACAAATGAGCAAAATATTTGTCATGCTCTTATTAATTTTTTTTTTATTGAAGGTTAGGTTAACCAGTTTCAACACTTGCAACCATTAATTAGTTAGTAACAGACCCTGAACACAACAAACCGTCTCAATGTTGTTGGACCACTGACCTAGGTCCTTACCAACCCACACACACACACACACACACACACAGACACACACACACACACACACACACACTGATCCAGCAAGCGTATTTTTTGGCCTGTGTCTATGCATTAGCATGTCTACGTTTGGGAGCTGGATTCCTCAGCCATGTGACTGGGAGTGTTCAACTCTGTTTTTCCAGATCCGTGATCAGCTCATTACCTCCAGTCACAAGTCCATAAAGACCAGAAGCAGTTACATAGTTGTGTCTGTGTGTGCCTGTGTGAAAACACTTTGGCTAGTCTTCACAACTCTAAAGGGCAGTTTCAGTGTTAAAAATTGGTTTTAGGGTTAAGGTCAGAATTAGGTTTAAGGTAGCTTAAGGGTTGGGGGGGATTATTCAGTTGTGATTTTTAACATTAGGGGCTAGAGGCTCGTCCTCACAAAGATAGTAAGACAAGTATGTATGTGGACATTTTAAGTTTTGACCATGCAGATACACTAATGCACTCTTCAGTCATAATGAGCTCCTGTTTGTTCCCACAACTTTACTGATTGTTATGAGCCATGTTCTCATGACTGTGAAAACACAGAACCCAGTGTTTTCTCTAAGGTCATGCTGTTTTTAACGAGTAGAGGGAAGTATTAGTATTCGTCCTGGCATCCATCCATCATTTTAAAAGACTTTTAGATTAATTGAGGTGTAGGTCCAGACAAATCATCACCTAGTTTATTGCGTCACGATGAGTAAAACATTATCTGTTACAATGAGAAAATATCATTTGGCAATGTTTTTTGGCACTTTTGGCTCCCGAGTTGTGGAAAAAAGATGTTGGACCTAAATGGAAATTTTCCTGGCCTCTTAAACAAAGTAGGGTAATCTTTATTTGTATAGCACATCTAGGAAAAAAAAAATAAAAAACTCGAATTAAAGCAAAAACCCTGGATTGTTTTTGTTAGTGCTGTTTGTTAGTGATGTCTTTTGATTTAACTTCTTTTTTCCTCTGTCAACTGTCTCTCAGTGTGCTCGGGTGTGGATTCCCGATGCAGAGGAGGTGTGGAAGTCTGCTGAGCTCATCAAGGACTATAAAAATGGTGATGCCTTCCTGCAGCTTAAGCTCGAGGATGGAACAGTGAGTATCAATGGAAGAGGCGCGGAGGGATCGGTTTTTTCTATACTCAGGTTTCTCCTCTGTCTCGCTCTGTCTCTCTGTGCCTCAAACACTTCAGAGGGCTGCATCTCATTAACAGATATTGGTTTTACCATTAGCACGTTCCACAAACGGGACCTGGTTGCAAAAATGCTCCAAGGAGCATTTTAAATCAAAATGAATCATTGGGCTTGGAAAACAAACAGCTATCAGTGTACAGTACAGTTGTTATTTTCTAATGCATGTTAATTTATGCATGCTAATAGCAGAAGCATCTGCCATATTGCCCCTAGTGATTTAATATTCATATTGCTCATATGTAAATGTAACCAGCTGCAGTTACCATTAAAAAGGATTTAGGTTGCATGTGGATGTCTCCAGCGCTTTATCCCAGGTGTAGATGTGGGTTGGTTTAAACAACTTTTTTATTTTTGCAGCTAAATATTACATTCCATGTCTCAGTGAGCTTTACAGAACCAAAACAGAAAAAACTACCCACAACCTCTCAAAGAGGACGAAAACATATTCTAAAATTATTTATTTGCATTGTAAAAGTTATGCATGTTTATAGTGTTTTATGTTATTGATGAATTACATCCAGGTCCAGATGTAAATTAAATGTTTCAATATTTTCTAAATATATTAAGTTATTTGCAGGCTCTAGCCCACATATTTATGTGGGAATTCATTCTAGTGCTGAGAGGTGTCTAATTAAAGGATATATTTCACTCGTCATTTGGAGAGCATAAACTTTGCATGTACTCGTTTGGCCTTATTAAGAATGACTGATGTTTGTCAAGTACCTCACCTTTTCTATCGGTTAGTTAGATAGAAGTTAGTTAATGACAAATGTGTTGACACCTCAGACATTTAAATTATGTTCATCTATTGTTTCACCCTAGGTATCACTGTCTCATCTTATGTTATGGTATAATATAAGATGTTATATTATGCATGTGATGATTTTCATGTAAGTTCCCCGATTCGTTTTGTAAAAGATACAGGTACACATCATGATACACTGCTGCCAAAAAAGTGTCTTAATATTTATTTTGTTAATTAATAAGTAATGTGATCCTAACACACATATTTACACTGACTGGCTGTGTTTATTAGAAGATGTAAAGAATGTACTCTTCGTCTATTATGACTGTCCTGATTTGGGTTGTGTTTCTGGTCACCCCCAGGACATTGAGCACAAGCTGGACCCTAAGACAAAAAACCTGCCTTACCTGCGAAACCCCGATATCCTGGTGGGTGAGAATGACCTCACAGCGCTCAGTTACCTCCACGAGCCAGCCGTGCTGCACAACCTCAAAGTCCGCTTCATTGACTCAAAGCTCATCTACACTTACTGCGGTAAGAAGACACAACATTGTGTATGTTTTCAATGTTTTGATTGCATTATAAACTCTTCCAAATAATCAGTGTTTAGCAGAATAACGGTTCATTAATTTTTTCTCTAAAATGGTATTGTTCATAATCAACTTGCATATGTGTATGTAGACATTCAAAACATGCAGCTGACCCCAAGCTGTACCTAGCCCCCCTACTGTCCACTCCACAAGCTCGTCTGTCTTCTATGGGGGCACTCAGTCGCTCTGCCCCCCATCTCTAAAATTCCCTCCCACCAGACCTTCGATCCATAGACTCTCTCCCCATGTTCATATCCTGTCTTAAAACTCATCTTTTCGGTCTTGGCTTGGTTAGTTTTTCTTATATGCTACTATCCCTAATGTGTTTGTTGCTTTATCTTACGTCTGTAAGGTGGCCTTGAGTGTTGAGAAAGGCCCCTATAAATAAAATGTATTATTATTATTATTATTAAATTGTATTGGATTTATTTATTTTAGTCAATGTTGCAATTTAGATTTACCATGCATGTTTTTCAAAGTTCTTGTTCTGTATTATTCAGTGCAAATAAGCTATAAATGATAAAAATACTCAGCATTGCACAGATTCATAGAAACTACTTTTTTGCTTATATACAAGCATGTGTGCATGTGCACTTAAACACAGTCAAAAACATCACCTAGACTCGTACACCTTTTAAATTTAAGTGTCTCCCTTTCTATCTTTCTCCGTGTCGCCCGTCTCCGTCTCACTTAATATTTGGAAATTGCATTAGCAGATGCATTTTTAATCATTAACCTGTCAAACACAGTCTGATGGGGCCTCATTTACATTTCTTGTGTTACTACTTGTGTTTTTTCTTTAGCACAACACCTGCATCATAGCATTAGCATTCACAATTAGCCATAAATCCCACTTACTTCTTCAGCAGCTTAAGGAAAGGTCAGATATGTGCATGTGAAGCCTGCTGGGAACACTTCTCTGGCTGTTGAATATATGCTTTAGAAATGTACTTGAATTTCTTCTTTTATATTACTTTACTCTTAGCCTTTCATATGGACATAAGTATATTGTTGTGATACCCGTTTCATTTATCAGCTTCCAGCAGCAGGTCAGTTCATCCTCTCCCTCTGTGATTTGTGGCATAGGAATCGTTCTGGTGGCCATCAACCCATATGAGACACTGCCGATCTACGGGACAGACATCATCAATGCCTACAGCGGTCAGAACATGGGAGATATGGATCCACATATCTTTGCAGTAGCAGAGGAGGCTTACAAACAGATGGCTAGGTGTGTGTGTGTGTGTGTGTGTGTGTGTGTGTGTGTGTGTGCATGTGTTACCCGAGCAGCCTTGTTGCTCAGCCCTCCCTTTCTCTGAGGTTTGTAGGTCAAACCTGAGCCAGAAATATCGTCGAGTGGTCTCTTTCTCTCTCTCTTTTTAATTATGCTCAACACTTAATTTTCATATTTATCCAGCAATTTAGCAATAATGGAGCACATATTTCCATAAGTCAGAATGTTTATAATTATGGAGAAATAAACTGTTTGTTTACAGAAACTTACCACAGTTGGACCAAATGTATATATTGGAGATGTTGATACATGATGTACACTAATCATAGCACTTAATTAATGTCAACTTTATTTACATGTTCATAGAGCCGCCAATGTTTTGCATTGTTGGAGTGGCCTTTACACTCACACAAAATGTCCATACCCAACACACAAGAAAGAAAATTCAAATAAAATAAAGGTGTAATGGAAAAAAACAATCAAGAGAAGAAATGCAATTATTGTTTTTTCTTGTATCTAAATAACCTGAGTCTTCTTAAATTTTTCCAACCTGTCAGGGATGAGAGGAACCAGTCAATCATTGTGAGTGGAGAGTCTGGAGCAGGAAAGACGGTTTCAGCCAAGTATGCCATGAGATACTTTGCCACAGTCAGTGGCTCTGCCAGTGAGGCCAACGTAGAGGAGAAAGTTTTGGCCTCCAATCCCATCATGGAGGTAAACATATGATACTGTCTGCAGATTTCATTTACTAACTGGATCCTACTGATACACAATGGTTGCTTCCTTCATGAACACATTAAGTATTTAAAATATACAGTAATCAAAACATTAAAGCTATTTTGTGCTATTTTTCAGTTTTTAATTGATTAACTGTACCGATTTATACATTACTCAACAGTATATTCTCCCTACCTTAGTTGATTTGCGAATAATATGGGCTCATTGTCAGGCAGTCACTCCTGCATTCCATTCCCACTCTTCCTTCTCCACTGTCATTTACTTACTTCCTTCAGCTTCTCCATCAGAGAGTCTTTCTGGCCTCAAGCTGCTTTCTGCTCTTTTAACACAGGTCTTTTCCTTAATGCCTGTATTTGTGTATTTCTTCGTGTTTTCGAGTCATACAGGCAGGAGGGGTTGCAGAGCTCTAATTTGCCCATATGCCAGTACCTTATTTCCACCCCCTTCTCTTCCTGCTATCCCCCACTGCTCTGCTTCTGTCACTCCTCTCCTCCCAGCCACCAATTTCTACTCAAGCCAATCAGAGACTAACAACCAGCATGAATAGAAGCTTTCTCTCATCACACTGATGTCACGTCAGCCTAAATGCAGAGTAGATGCATTCAAATGTTTCAGCATTTCTGGTGTGAGAGAGGGAGAGTGTTTTTGCTTGATGTTTGTATGTGGCTGAGATTGAAATACGTGCTCTGCTGAAAGATTCCTTGTCAGCAATGAATGATGGTGTGTTTAGCTTTATTCAGCAAGAGCCCTGTGTGTACACACATTAACTCTCCTCAAACTGGATGGTTGTGCAGCTGCAGTCCTCTGACAATCCCCCATCAGTCCATTCATCAATCCTGCATATTGGACCAAGGTTGCTGACTGCAGATTGTTTTTTTGTTTTTTTTGCTGATGTCTAGTACAGCAGCTGAGCAGGAAATGTCTGTCAACTTATAAGAACAAGTGGGTGTCATAACAATCCTCTAACTACCATCTCTAAAGCTCACTGATGGAAAAATCCTCTTGTTCATTTATACAAAAAATAAAATGTAATGTGGCATAATGAGTCTTATAAGCTTGATATTGTTGCCTTCAGACAAGGCCAGCATATAGTTTTCTCTTGTTTGTGTTCTTAAAGACAACTGAGATAACTAGCTACTGGCTGCAGCTATACAGTATTAACCATGCACACATGAAAGTGATATTCATCTTCTCATCCAACTCTCTGTCAGAAACTGAGGAAAAGCATGTCTCATTCAATGTGGTGTTAAAGAGTCATATCAGCCCTTGAAATCGATTTCACTGTGAAGATGAGTAATCTGTTTTCTCCTTCAACAAAACAAGTACTATAGCCATAGAAAAACATTCCCTTAAACTCTGCTGTTGTTGTTTTCTGGATCAACTGGAAGTACCCTCTCCTCGAAGTAGATTTTAAACTATTGTGTGTACTTCTACACCGTCTGTCAAATTTGAACATTACCACTTTGTAAATGTTTGTCTGTTGTAGCATTTGTTTTTTATTTTTCACTCAGGCCATTGGAAATGCAAAGACGACCAGAAATGACAACAGCAGCCGTTTTGGTAAATACATAGAGATCGGCTTTGACACCCGCTACCGTATCATCGGCGCCAACATGAGGACATATCTGCTCGAGAAATCCCGCGTGGTGTTTCAGGTGAGTGCACAAATTCACATTCAAATTTGCAAGAGTGCGCACACACAGACACAGGGAGGCTTGTGTGCTTGTAAATAAACACACCAAGTTCACCTTGGTAAATGTCTACTTCGTATTCTTAGCACGACTCTTTAAGCCACCATCACACATTACATTCAGCGTTAGTTCATCAACTGACCAGTTTTCAGTTGGTAGTGTTTATAAGTTTAGTAGCAGTGGTCCTTCAGCCATATTACTTGGGCTCCTAATAGCTGATTTCCTTCCCTCCAAAGTGTCATTTCGTATGTTCTTGATCATGTTGTTCATGAAGACTCGGGTTTTTAACTGTTTTCACAATCTACAGTATCTTTTTGCAGAGCATGTTCTGAAGGGTAGTTCAGTATGAGGGCAGTTGTGGTTAGAGCATTTTGCCCACCGATCGTTGGGTTTTTAGACAAGATGCTGAACCTCGAATTGTTGTTTAGTTTGTTTGTCCACCTCAATTGTAATTCACTGTGGATAAAGCATCTGTCTTATTACTAACTCCAAATACGAGTATTTTCTTTGATTTCCAACCGCATTTGTCACCACTCTACTCTGTTTTGCTTCCCTAACATCTAAGGTGTCACTAGTAATTTATTTACAGCATGTACTCAGGCCTAATGTAACAAATGCAAAGTCACAACAACACACACAACACAAAAAAATCACAACTATCATCAGAAAACTAAATCAGGAAATATCCTTTGGAAGAAAGGTGTTTAATCTTTCCTGTAGATTTTCAGGCACTTGTAGAATTAATGCCAAGGCACATTAAAGCTATTCTGGTTGCACGTGGTGGCCCATCACCTTTCTGAGACACTTTATGTTGGCATTTTCTTCATTTGTCATCGGTCTAAGCCTAATTTAGTAGATAATAGTTGAAGATTTCTACAGTCTCTTTGTGGATATTTGAATCCCCTTTTGAATGTTTCAGACACACACACAAATATAGTGTGCTACCTACTGTGACATCATCACTAGGATTTGTAAAGCACAGAGTAACTGTAAGTCTAGCCCGGGTGTCCTTTAAAGCAGACCCAAGTATGCAATAAAAACATCTTTCTTCACAAAGACGAGCAGGAAAGAAACCAAAGTGACTCCATCCCTCAGAAATCCATTTGTCACACTACTGTGTGTTACAGCATTGGCACCTCTTTTCTCTTCCATCTCTGTCCCTCCTGCAGTTATTTTGATGTCAGGCCATAGATTCTTATGTATTTACACTGCTCACAAAAAGTTAAGGATATTTGACTTTTGGTGAAATTTCAGAATCCATCTAAAATGCACTTCCAGATGAACCTTTCCATCTCTAAAATTTTGAATGCACATGTCCAACTGTTTAATTTTTCAGTTCTTATTGCATAACATGCTGTTCTCTAACAGTGTTATTAACCACAAAAATCACAACGTGATTGGTGAATCATGTCTGATCCATTACTCAACCACTATTTGTTCTGGTTTAATGACAATTTGTATTTAAACAGTCCTATCTCATCACGCTGTTGCCATTTAGTCATCATGAAACCAAGACGACACCTAACATTGACAAGTTATTGAGAGATTGACTTTTTTTGTTGTGGTATACCCACCACTGTTGTTAGCTTTTGTTTCAATAACTTTTTTGAGATAAAGAAATTATCATTACGTGCTTCTACTTAAATGCCCTACTTTTATGATATAAGACCACTGCAACATGAACCTTTTACATTTTCCATAAATGTCCCCCAAACCCGAATATGCCCAACGTTTTCTGAATAGTGATAAGTTATAAGAATTTCTTCTCTCTCAACAGCCTCAGAGAAGCCAAAGCAGTATACACAT
Source organism: Channa argus (assembly GCF_033026475.1). NCBI lineage: Eukaryota > Metazoa > Chordata > Actinopteri > Anabantiformes > Channidae > Channa > Channa argus. Next base: position 11,307,193 of record NC_090198.1, read on the forward strand.
GTTTTCACACACCACAATATCTTGTGCATATCTTGTCTCTGCTCTCTAAGTGTATAAGTGTTGTTGAGTTGTATATAGAAAAATGTTCGCAAAATGTTTTTCCTCATCATAGTGTGTATTTAGCAAATGTGTTGGCACATTGGTCTATAGGCAGTAGGGATGTGTCTAAATAAAGGAATGAGAATGCTGGTGGAAAAATGTTATTAGTTTCCTCCTCACATTTTTCACATGCTTGAATTTAGCAACACCCATTTATACAGTAGGTGTGTGTTTGGGTGTAGTAACACCAATGTCGGGCAAAGGTAAGAGTCTTTAGATTATACAATTTAATGTATTGTTTACAGCGTTAGAGAGATGACATTCTTCAGACATGCAAGCTGTATCTCTGACACTAAATCTGTTGCTCCAGGTGTATTCATCAGTTGTATTATTAATAATATGAGTTTGGAAATATGAGTTTGGAAAAGAAACATGTACGTTTCACATCTGACTAGATAACATATGTTGACAGGCCTTCAAGCAAAGTTTTGTTATTAATTGCTTCAGTATTGAACTTTGAACATAAGTTAAAAAACAGGGAAAACTTAAAAACAGGAACAAGATTATGATTCTGACTTAAGTGTAGAATAAGTAGATCAGTGGTAATCATGCGGTATAAAGAGCTATACAAAAATGTTATTATCATTCTTTCTTTCAGGCAGATGAGGAGAGGAACTATCATATCTTTTATCAGCTCTGTGCATCATCCCATCTGTCGGAGTTCAAGAATCTGAAGCTGAGTAAGTCTCGTGCACACATTTGCACACACGCATACACTGCACATCACACTTGACCATTTGTTTTTAACGCATTCACAATAGGTCAAAATATGTTCACTTTTTTGCAACAGAGGGCACAGCTCATTATTATCATGTCATTCAGAAGTGGTAAGGATTTCTGCAGCACAATAACACACATCAATATTGTCCTACCTAGAGTGTGTGGCATTTGGCGTACTGTTGGTTATGTTGCCAGGCTGAACTAGTAAGCTTTAATTTGTTACAGAAACCAACTGAAATAAAAACTATTCTAAACTGAAACCAGCTTCCAGGCAACCCTCACAGAAAAAGGAAGAGCACAAATATATGAAAATCTTCAGCTACAGTAGTAACAGCACAGCAGGAAATCTACCAGAACACTGAAAATCCATCAACTCAAAAAAAAAAAAAATAAATTAAGGTTTTATTGCCATTATTTCCGGATTTTTATGCATCACGTTATGTGCCATGTTTAAATTCTAACACCACATGGGAAGCGATCCTGCTGGGAGCCCAAGATAGAACCAACTAGGATATAAAAACGATTACCCCCCTCCACATCTCAAAAAGTCTCTTCAGTAAACACAGCGAGGTGCAGTGCAGAGCAGTGCCGCATATCAGATTTAATTTCAGTTATGATGTATTTAACTTGCCATGTGGTTTAACAGGCACTCATAGAAAGCACTCCCACTGTGGACCTGCACCTGCTCATCCTAGTCATGTAACACACACACACACACACACACACACACACACACACACACACACACACACACACACACACACACACACACACACACACACTGCTGTCTGTTTTTCTCTCTTGCTGGCTTCTTGGCTGAGTAAATGAAGAGGTTGTCAGAGTCAGGGCCTGTTATTGCCAGGCAACAGGCCATGCCTTAATTCAAAGTGAAGTGTGTATGAAGAAACTGACTGTGTCTCCACAGTATTGATACATTGTCCAAAAATGAAAGTAGGGTATTATCAAAAGTCATATCACTTTGAGGGACTTCAGGGTTTGAGAATTTGATTTTTCATATAAAAGAACATTTCCTCCCCTCTGCTGTAGGAGAGTATAGGGAGTGTGTTGGGAAACCTTGCTATGCTATATAGTCTTTAGTCCGTGACCAGTTTAAGAACCCTCTGACATTTGACTTTAAACGTCTGTTGGCTAATTTATTATCTTTGTCTGTCTCTTCATCAGGCAGTGCAAACGACTTCCTGTACACTAGGCAAGGCCGGAGCCCTGTTATTGACGGTGTGGATGATACCAAAGAGCTTTGCACCACTCGCAATGCCTTCACATTGCTCGGTAACAGACATCGGCTCAGGTGTAAAAATACATACACACATTGCTGTGGAAGATGTAGAAACAACTCGATGTACTTTATTAAAAACTCGATTTTGTGCATAAGAATAAGATATATAGATAGATAGATAGATAGATAGATATATTAAAAAAGCACGAAGCAGTAAAGTTTTGGTTTGAATGTGGGAATAATATAGGATACTAACAAAGTTTTGGGATTACTGAAGTAAATAACCTGTGTGTCCTCTGCAGGTATTAATGAGTCCTATCAGATGGGATTGTTCCAGGTTTTGGCTGCTATTCTTCATCTGGGAAATGTTGAGATAAAGGACAAAGATTCAGACAGCAGCCTCATTGCTGTGAGAAGAATATTTAAAATGTTTACCATGTGATCATGTGAATTGTGTGTGTGTGTGTGTGTGTGTGTGCGCATGTGTATGTGTTGTTTGTTTTTCCTCCCAAGACATCTGCATTTATTAAGAAATATTTCTCTGCACTGCCTTCTGTTATGTTTCTAATCATATTTTTGTTTATTTTGGGACAAATGTTTCTCCTCATTTGACTTCAGCTGACCTCCTGTGACTCATGACATGATCATAGTAATGAAGTTTTTCAATTTCCTTAAGTACAGCATTTTGCTAAACGGAGAAAACTCACTATTAAGTTCTGTAGTTCAAAAGCTTAGATTGTCAATAACATTATTAAGATGCCCTTTAATCAGTTAGCCTGTACCCTATTATTAATTGAATCTGTTAGATGATCTGTAAAAGGACTCCCACACTGTAGCATTATGCACTGGAAGACTCTGACCACATTACCGCTGCTACGGTAGAGCGATAGAGTGAATAATATAAATGGTAGTCTGTAATAAATGGAAATATATAAATAATGGTGAGACATACAAGAGGAATTTGAAGTGAAGAAGTAATAAGTTAAAGCCATAATGATGTACTGCTTTTCTGGAGACACTGTCAACAATATACTTACATCCTCAATGTCCTTCTTATGAGAGCGAAAAAAAAGTAAAGACTTGAAGACATTTTGTGAATAGGTCCAAATAAGGAAGTACACATTTTCCTAACTGACATCTTGTTCAGTGTTTCTTGGTAATGATTGATATTATGTTCCTTTTCCCATAGCCTAACAATCGCCACCTGACGGCATTCTGCGAGCTGGTGGGTGTGACCTACCAGGACATGGCTCAGTGGCTGTGCCACAGGAAGCTAAAGACAGCCACAGAGACATATATCAAGCCACTCCCTCGTCTGCAGGCCACCAACGCCCGTGACGCACTGTCCAAACATATCTATGCCAAACTCTTTAACTGGATTGTAGAGCACGTCAACAAGGCTCTAGTCACAAATGTTAAACAGCACTCATTCATTGGGGTCCTCGACATCTACGGGTACGTCCACGCATTCACCTGTCAGTGTTGGTGGTTATTAGTTGGAAATGTAGCTAACCTACAGTATATGTCTTTTTATTACCGTTGAATAATTCTAGATGATGCATGACCTGATTAAACTTGATTATGTATCTTTAGATTTTTTTTAAATGAAAAAAAGATGTTATTCATTGAGTTAAAGGTAGCAAGTTTCCTTTTTCTTACAAGGTTTGAGACATTTGAGATCAACAGCTTTGAGCAATTCTGTATCAACTATGCCAATGAGAAACTCCAGCAACAATTCAACATGGTGAGCAGCATATGTTACAGTAATATTTTCACAAAAAAAATGAACCAAATATAGATTAAAAGTTGACTTAGGCAAAATAAGCACAGACTTATTATTATATTATATGACTTATTACTTATTATATTATTTTAAGAGCATGATGATATTCAAGAATGTGGAATAATATTTGGATTGTTGACTTACTGGTATCAGTGAGGAGTGTAAAGCAAAAGTACCCACTGTGTGTATGCAGCATGTGTTCAAGCTGGAGCAGGAGGAGTACATGAAAGAGGAGATCCCCTGGACTCTGATTGACTTTTATGACAATCAGCCCTGCATCAACCTCATAGAAGCCAAGATGGGAATCCTGGACCTGCTGGATGAGGAATGCAAGGTATATCTGACATAGTCCCCATAAATATATTAAAATGTTTAAAATGCAGAGAACAGTTTCCAAGACAGCAGTACCATTCATTGTAACACATGCTTAGAAGATTATACAGTTACAAAATACTCAATGACTTATGAATAATGATTCTAGAATAAAAATCTTCTCATAAATAAGACATAAAGTAAGTCCATGCTTCATGTTAAGCAGAGGCTTATGGGCTGGGGTGGAAAATCACTGAGAATAGTGTTTCCATTCGCACGTACTTTATGCTTTACATTTTGATGATGAGTTTACAAGCAGTTGATATTTGAGGCAGGCCACACATTGCTAACTTTACAGCAGGGCAAAGAAAAATGTCTGAAAACACTGAGTGACAATAAAATATATGTTTGGAGACACCTTTACAGTGTAATGCAGTTTCTTTTATTCTTTCCATAGTTTATCAGCAGATGTCCTCTGTATGTTTTTCTTGATTTTTGTTTTTATTTATTTATTTATTTCCTGCTATGTGTTTTTCTTTTGCTTGCAAGATGCCTAAAGGTTCAGATGATTCTTGGGCTCAAAAATTGTACAACACTCATCTAAAGACCTGCTCCCTCTTCGAGAAGCCACGCATGTCCAATCGTGCCTTCATCATCCAACATTTTGCTGACAAGGTGGGAATGACTGGCATGTTTGTTTGATGTTGGCATATCGTTAATCATGGTATTACAGTTATTTCTCTTTTGGAACTCGAACGTCCCATATTCAGCAAAAAGTAATGACACAGCAGGTATTGATAGATTAATGATTTATGCTACAGTGTGCTCTTTTAGTTCCATAGACAACATTTAGGAGCAGATTGGCTGCAGTGGGTGCTGCAGTGCTGCTCTGAGATATTTATAGCTGGAATAGCTGGAAGCAGGATGACCTTTATATATATATATATAGATAGATAGATATAGATATAGATATATAGATATAGATATATAGATATAGATAGATATATAGATATATAGATATAGATATAGATATATAGATATAGATATATATATAGATATAGATATAGATATATATATATATAGTTATCTATATATATAACTATATATATATATAGTTATATATATAGTTATATATAGTTATAGTTATATAGTTATATAGATATAGATATAGATATAGATAGATATAGATATAGATAGATATATATATATATATATATATAGTTGTCACTGTTTGGATTGTTTCCCTCCTTGCATAGGCACAGAAATACAAAAGGCAATGAAGTGTGTGTATGTGTGTGTGCACGCGCACGCTGGTGTAATCCACTTTAGTGTGTAATGTATTTTATTAAGGTGCTGTGTTACCGTATTATTTTTCATGTCTGTTTTTAGATCCTCAGTCTAAGGTTGCAAACAAGGTCAAGGGAGTTTAAATGAAGTCCCCTGATATTAAAATAGGCAGTTTCACAGATATGATTAAAAGTATGCACATCAAGGGCTGGGGCTGTGCCGTGCATACCTCATTGCCTGAGCTGTTACTGGTCAATCTCTGTTAAATTTTGACTCTAGAAATGTTAGGTTATTAACGTAATCACTGGTTCTTTGATAACAGAGTGAGGTGTATGGGATTTGCCTCGGCGTGACGAACTACGGATGAGACTGCGTTTGTCAGTTACAGGTCGAGCTGTGCTTCGGGCTCCACCCTCCTCTTAATGTCACGGCCGACTGTCCCCCCTAACTCATTATAGGCAGATTTCTTTCTGTGCCTATGCAAGGAGGGAAACATTAGTGAAATACCTCACTCTGTTATCAGAGAACCATGAATTATGTTAAGTAACCCAGTGTTCTTATTCCAATTTTCACTCTTTGTTTCACTATGGTAGATATAGCCAACTCCCAGATTGCATAAGCTCTTCCCAACCATGCATGCAACTGTGGTCAAGAGTCAAATTTTAATCTGGACCCTGTGTTATCATCACAGTGTGAGCAATTGATGGTCCTGCAATATCCAGTTTTTAATAACTGACAAATGTGTGGGGAGTAGCCCAACATGCTGTTGTACAGATGTCATGAACTGACACCCCTTAAACAGGGACCACGACGTGGCCATGCTCCTGGTGGAGTGAGCCCTCAGCCCCAGTGGAGGTCGAACTCCCCTTCACCTATATGCTACAGATATGGCCTCCAACATCCATTAAGACATTCTCTGACGAGAGACATGAGGGACATAGACTTTGTGCTGCTCCACAAAATTGTTTTCTGGCCCAGTCTGTGTAGCTTGATTGATTTCTGCCCAGATGGTGGATATAAGCTACAACTGTAGAGTTGTGTGTTTTCAGCAACACGTGATTTCCCTGAAAAAAATTCAGGTCTAAAATTTCCAACATGTTTATGAGCATGAGCCATCCTCTGGGACCATACTCGGTGTCATTGGAGCTTCCATAGTTGGTCCCACCGAGGAGAGTCCTATAGTGAAGCACAGAGCGAATGTTAGAAAAGAACATTATATGGTTTAAACACAGGTTATGTCCAAAGTTAGGCTAAACTTGCACCTTTAGAACATTTTCATTAGCCAGAGTCATAGTGAAGTAGGTAAACTGTAAACTTTTGTTGTAAAGGAATCAACAACCTGATAAAATCCCACTGAGGTGTCTCATAGTTATAACACAAACTGTGCTGTCTTGTCATTGAGCAGGTCGAGTACCAGTGTGAAGGTTTCCTGGAGAAGAACAAGGACACTGTGAACGAAGAACAGATCAATGTGATGAAAGCAAGCAAGGTGAGGTGCAAGTCAAAGTGAGATCACAGCCAGGCTACAGAGATGCAAGTAGTGTAGCTTAAAGCTCGGGTGCCTGCTGTCAGTGAAACATATTGTTACTATTGTTCACTAACTGAAAGCTCAGGGAAGCAGCGCCCTCCTCTGACGGACAGACAACCATTTTTACTATAACAGTGGAGACAAATGTTTGATTCAGGAATTTTTTTTTGTCAATGAGATTTTAGTTTGTTTATGTTAAGTGTTTTTCAGATGGCCGACAAACATAGATTAATAAATGTAGACACTCAAAGCTGAGTCACTGACAAACATAACTCACTGAGGAGAAGTAATTTTTCTCAATAGCTTTGTATTATTTGTTTTAAAGTAGGACTTCACAACAAAAGTGATATAGTCTAGTGAATATAGTCTAATTTGGGAAGAGGATACTATTTAATTGAAAAAAATCACATAAGCTTGATAGCTTTATATAAGTGTGGGATACAGTCTCTTTCTTCACACACTCACACACTAATACACATGTGTTGTTAAGTCCCAATTAACTTTCAGGATCTGTGTGTAAAACCTTCTTGGGTCAAAAAGGATCTAAGCCTTTAAATCCTCATACACACACAAAAACACACACACACTTTGCAGTGTGTTTGTCCAAAATACCCACACAGTTTTCTTATAGATTCCAGCAGGAGCAGACCAGGGAAAAGGTTAAGACACTGTCGGCTCTAAATTCTAACAATCACTTTACACACACAGACAAACTGTATGTCTGATAGTTGCCATGGAAATCAATGACACAGTTGAGATTAAATGGTAAGGACAACTTAATGAGATTTAGTCTTGTTAAGTTTCTTTTTAGTTTTCTGCCAAGCTCCCCCATCATTTTGTGTGTGTGTGTTTGGCCTATACCTTGCTTGTATCCATTAGCTCTGTGCATATTTAAAGTCTGTTGAAAAGTGTTAAACTTGTCAATGGGCTTACAATTAAAGTTCTTTTCTTCTATATTTAATCATCAGTTTATTATTATTTGTGTATCTGCCTTCAACCAATGAGGTCATAATGACTCCACCACCCAGCACCCTGATGTACATCATCACATACATGAACAGGATGCACCACTGACACTTTTTTCCTGGCATCGACATGCAATGACTCTCCAGAAAAAAAGCTGTTTAATCACAGTCACCTCCGGGGTTTGCACATCCCATTTGCTGTACCCTTACTGCTTTTCTGTGTGTATGATGCATCCAGATAAAGAGTGTGTTGCTGTCGAAAAATCTTAGTGCACTCTCAAAGGAGTCTCAAGTTAATACCAGCATCCACTTGCAAGTTTAATCAGAATGGTATATTGGTGATCTCGGAACATGGTCAAAGTAACAGCAGATAAAATATCAGCCATTCTTGTTTATCAACGGAAAACAGTGGAATTGCATCCCAAAATGTTTGGAATTGGATTTGATCAAAAATCCCTATCACACCAGGCTCTTCCCATTACTGTACATGTTCATCAGCAGTCTGCCTGGTTTTATTTCTTTTCAGGTTAGAATTGTTGATACATATTGTGGTTTTTGATGGCAATGAATGTGAACTGTTTGGGGTTTGATTTTTGTTTGGTTGTTTTTTTTTTTTTTTTGGGCTCCTTGTAATGTCATTGTGTTTCTGTTGTCACTGTGTCTCCATTTGTTGTCCATGTATGTTTGGTTCTGTCTTCATCATGACAACACTCCCCTGCCAGCAGAAGGTAAACAGAGGCGTTCTTAAAACGCTGGGCCGCCTGTAGCTCTTCCTTTATCTTCCCTCCTTCCTGCCTCTCTCTTTGGCACAGTTATTGGCACTCTAACAGCACTGGATATTGAAGTGTGGGTGTGTGTGTGTGTGTGTGTGTGCATCTTTGTTTGCTGCATGCAGAAGACTAAAGGCACTGGGGGAGGAAAAACGGGGAATAGACAAAAAATGAAGGGACAAAGGAAGGAGAGTATTTTAATTTTTTCAGATTGATACTGAGCGTGAGCAGCATGCAAGGCCGTTGTGGCCATGGCTGTCCTGCTTAATGAGGTTGGCGAGAGAAGCGGCATGACAACACTCTGATCACCAAAGGAGGATTTGCAAACATAACACAGTCTCCTTCTCAAAAAACCTCAGTGTTACATGGAGCGTGATGGCAGAATTCATGGCAAAATAATGCCATGCACTTATATATGGCAACAGTACACTGTCATATATAAGAAAACCTAGTCTTTTCATTGTTTTCATTAGCTTAATCTTAACAACTTAACAAATTTTAATAAATCAAGTGAGCTCTACTCACCCATTACTTTATCTATCAAACTGCTTTTTTGGTGTTTTTTGTGTGAAAATGTTTCTAACTAACTCACGTCAAACCATACACGTCATTACTAGACTTGAATGATGATTTCTACAAATTTAAATAGTAAATCATCTTTGTCAATCACCTGTGTCATGGTTTTAAATACTCAGAAAAATGATTAAGGCTTGTGGCAATGCTTCAAACAGAGCGGTCATCCTGCTTTGTAAGCCTGTGTGCACGACGCAGTAAGTATATTTAATCCAAATGCATGGCTCTAAAAAAAAAAAACTTTTACTTTTTTTTTACTTATGGTCAAACTACAGTGATTAAACTGAAACATAATTATCCACCATACAATGCTTTGTCATTAAGTTACTCCTGAGTAGATCAATATGGCTTACAGTATACAACCTTTCCATTGGCTTTCCTATTTCTGACTGTCATTTGGGCTTTTTTACAGTTCGACCTGCTGGTAGAGTTATTTCAGGACGAGCTAAAAACCACCAGCCCCACAGGTCAGATCTCTGGAACTGGAGGCCGGACCCGCCTCAGCATTAAACCTGACAAAAGCCGGGAAGCAAGCAGCAAGGAGCACAAGAAGACTGTTGGTTGCCAGGTTGGTATCTCTCCGCAGTGCAGGTTTGTGGACTGACGCTGTTGTGTAATACAGTCAAATGCCTGCACACTGAGTATAAATATTTATAGATTGAAAGCTCTACACACTCAGTTCATTTTGGTAAATATCACGTACAAGGAAGATCATAATATTCCCTAATTAGCCTCCTTTAATTAATTTAATAGTAAAAAAATATATATAATGACCCTGAGTTGATTTTTAAAAATGGATTAGACTAAGTAGTCCAAAAATATGATGCTGTTGTGGATGATGATCATAATGTTTTTCTTATAGTTTCGCAACTCTTTGCAAATGCTGATGGAGACCTTAAATGCCACCACTCCACACTACGTCCGCTGCATCAAACCCAATGACTTCAAGTTGGCCTTCTCGTGAGTCTTTTCTCTACAGTATCTGTAATTGCAGAATTGTGTGAAGGGGCTTTAGTGACAGTATGTACTCAAGTGTAGTTCACAAAGGCAATATTGATTGATCTGATTGTTTTTGGCAGGTTTGACCCCAAACGTGCAGTCCAGCAGCTCAGAGCCTGCGGTGTCCTAGAAACCATCCGCATCTCTGCTGCAGGATTTCCATCCAGGTACTGATGCAACACTGAGTTTTTGACTCTCATTGATTGTTACTTCACAGCAATATTCTAAACATGTATAAAATGAAGTCTCTTTTCTTGCTGTCTTCTTATCAGCAAAGCATACTGTCAACCTTATTGCAGTTTTACTCCAAAAACCAGAAAGGGGTTAAATGCTTAGGTCATAACAACCTTCTGACTGTGTGTGTGTGTGTGTGTGTGTGTGTGTGTGTGTGTGTGTGTGTCAGATGGACGTACCAAGAGTTCTTCAGCCGCTACAGAGTGCTGATGAAGCAGAAGGACGTGCTCCCAGACAAGAAGTTGACCTGCAAAAATGTTCTTGAGAAACTAGTACAGGTCAGATTGTCTGTTTTGTCACTTTTCTTATTAAAATGAAATTTTTTAGTAATAAAAAGTCATAAAAACGCTATACTGACTATTTATGTTTTGTTGAATTGACTGCATGTCTAGTCACCGTCTTGTTCTGCTTCTGTCATCTGTCAGGACCAGGATAAATACCAATTTGGTAAGACCAAGATCTTCTTCCGGGCAGGCCAGGTTGCATATCTGGAGAAATTGAGGGCAGATAAGTTGCGTGCTGCCTGCATTCGTATCCAGAAAACCATTCGCTGCTGGCTGGTACGTAAGAAGTATCTGCGCATGCGCAGCGCTGCAATCACCATTCAGAGGTTCACCAGAGGATACCAGGCTCGTTGGTGAGTCGGCTGAACTACATATTCACATGTGCCTCTCTTTCTTACAAAAAAATTTCTTTAAAATAAACATAAAGCAGGGTGAACTGTTTTGACTAAAAAGAGCTTCTGCCGTTCCAGTAGAATTCTAAAGTAACTCTAAAAATCTAAACTTTTACATTAAGTATTGCACATTTGTAAATTATTATCTAACCCTCTCCTGGCTCCCTTCAGCCTTGCTAAGTTTATGCGGCGCACTCTGGCAGCAACAATCATTCAGAAGTACCAGAGAATGTATGTGGCCAGGAAATGCTACAGGCAGAAGCAAGCTGCCGCCCTGGCCATGCAGACCATCTTGCGAGCCTACATTGCCCGTCAGAAGTACCAGGCGGTAAGACGCAGATAATGCTGCACATAATTATCTTATGAGATCCCCATAGTATGTGCACTAATGTTACTAATCACTATTTATGTCCATCTATAGCTACTGCGGGAGCACATGGCAGTAATTATTCAGAAGCGTATCCGTGGTTGGTTGGCTCGGTGCTGGTACAAGCGCTGCCTTTGCTCAATTGTCTACTTGCAGTGCTGCATCCGCAGGATGAGGGCCAAGCGCCAGCTGAAGAAGCTTAAGATTGAAGCTCGCTCTGTAGAGCACTTTAAGAAGCTCAACAAAGGCATGGAGAACAAGATCATGCAGCTGCAGAGAAAGATCGATGAGCAGGTGAGACGTTGACATTATTTTCCCAATTGTTGTTTAAAAAGAATGTGTATATGTGTGTCTCTGTGTTAACATCTATCTTGTACTTTCAGAATAAAGAAAATCGGTCAATAAACGAGAGATTAATTGGTCTGGAGAATTCCTATGCAGCAGACAGTGAGAGGATGCGTGGTGAGCTCAACCGGCTGCGCGGCATGGAGGAGGAGGCCAAGAACAAAGCCAACCAGGTGACCTCGCTGCTGGAGGAGCTGGAGCGGCTGAAGAGGGAGCTGAGTGCCACGCAGCAGGAGAAGAAGACCATTGAGGACTGGGCCCAGACTTACAGGGATGAAATGGAGAGAGTAAGGCGGAACACACTAACACCTATGCCCTCTGCCCCATCACTTCTGTGTGCAGAGTTTATATACAGTAGAGCTTATGCTCCTCAGTCTGTCTCCACTGTTGTCTTTTTCTCCTCTTTTATATCTTTAGTCATAGTTGTATGTCATAGTTGTTCAAACTTTATTTGCATATCAACTTGTACAGATGTAGCGGCCTAAAAGTGCTGAGTGATTCATGCATTAATCTGGGTAGATAGGGGATGTATTCTATGCAGATTCCAGGCTAAACCACCTCCTCAGTATCCTGTTACAATGCTGCGTTGATCTGCCAGGTGGAGCAGTGATTACTCTTAGGATACTGCAGAGTGTGTGTTAATCTGAACTTTCTGTCAAATCAAAAACCCTTTCTTTTTCTATCAGTGCTCTGCATTGGGAACATTGCCACTACATCAATCCAATTTCAGGTCTGTGTGTCTGTTTGACCCTGGGCTACACACACCATCAGGGCAGACTTGTCGTGACACCATTAGAAAATTTCTTCATGTTGCTGTTGAGTGACAGCAGAGTAAAAAGGAAGAGAGGGCCATGTTAAAGGGACTTATTTAGCCTGCTTTCAGACACGGTGTGTTAGTTTCATTTTCTGACTTTACGTAGACTTTAATTAAACAATGAGCAAGCATAGCTATGTCAATGCTTTCTCACTCATTCAGCTTTTCGCTGCTGTAGCATCAAATGCCATATTATGGAGCTATGTTTGCCGTGTAAACAGTTTTAATCCAACACTCTCACACTAAGAGATGTGTCTGAATTGGCTTTAAAAAGATTAGATCAATTAATAATATTAATGTGGTTAATTGATGGGATCATATTTTGCCATTTAGGGACTAAACAACAGTAACCCTGGCACCCAGGAGCTTTTTCAGGAAAGCTGATTTCTTAACTTTCACATAAAGAGGAAAGCTGGTTTCCCCAATTTTGTTGTATTTCTCATGAAGAATGTAGATTCCCCTTGGTTATATGCACATAGTCAGCTTTCTCCAACAGGAATGTGTATAACAAATACTTTTCAAATTCAGTTCCCACTGTGGATAAGCTGAGTGTGTCTCCTCTCTCTTTTTCTTTCCCCATGCCACTGCTGCAATATAAACACAACCAAAAGGAAAAAAAAGAAAAGTCAGAAAGCCCCATTTTTTTGTCATTTAAAATCTGTAAGCCAGGCTTCCAAAATAAACAGACCTCCACCTCTCTAGGTTTTCCTCCACCTGCTCCCTGCTCTCACTACAGATCACAATCTGTCAGCCTGTCTATCACCAGAGCAAACAAGAAGCGGCTCAGAGCCGATGCTTGATGCAGACCCACCTCCACCTTGAACTCCTCTGTCACACCTACAGCCCACCTCACCACTGTCTTACAGCTCTCATACATGTCCTGCACCACTCTAACATACTTCTCTGCCACTCCAGACGTCCTCATACAATACCACAGCTCCTCTCTCGGCACCCTGTCATACGCTTTTTCTAAATCTACGAAGACACAATGCAACTCCCTATGACCCTCTCTGTACTTCTCCATCAGCGTCCTCAAAGCAAATACTGCATCTGTTGTACTCTTTCTAGGCATGAAACCATATTGCTGCTCACAAATGTTCACCTCTGCCCTTAGCCTATCTTCCTCTACTCTTGACACTTCCATACCTCCACAGGTATGTCCTCAAGAGCAGCTGCCTTTCACTTTACTCTTACTAATCTTTGCTACTTCCTGCTCCACACCAGTCACCTCTTCTACTCTTCGCTCACACAAGTCCTCATATGCTCTTTGTTTGGCCTTTGCCACCTCTACCTTCACCTTATGCTACATCTGCCTGTACTCCTGTCTACTCTCTTCAGTCCTCTCATAATCACTAACAACAATGAAGATCAAGCCTTCAATTTCCAGCTTCAGACTCATCAACCTATCTGATACTCTTTCCACCTCCAGAACATTCCTTACATCCTCTTTCAGTTATGCTCTTTCAGGATAACTCCCACTCCATTTCTCTTCCTATATTACCCATGGCAAAACATCTTGAACCCTGCTCCTAAGCTTCTAGCCTTGCTACCTTTCCACCTGGTCTCCTGGACACACAGTATATCCACCTTCCTTCTCTGCATCATGTCAACCAACTCTCTAGCCTTCCCTGTCATGCGTAGTCCCAACATTCCCTAACAAGTCCCTATTGTCATTCCAACACTATTGGCTTTCCTCTTCTCTCTCTGCCTATGAACACACCTTCCTCCTCTCCTCCTTCGACCAACAGTTGCCCAATTTCCACCAGCACCCTGTAGGTCAACAGCACCATTGGTCGTTAACCTGGGCCACGGCCGATCCGGTATGGAAGCCACGATTCGGCATGTTTAATTTGGCATGTGTTTTTCATCGGCTGCGCTACCTGACACAACCCTCTGCATTTATCCAGACTTGGGACTAGCACAAAAAGACACTTGTGCCTCATTGTTGTTGCGTTATATTTTATTGTTTAAACTCAGTATAACTGCTTCCTGCCATGGTCCTGACTGAAAGTGCTAACAGCCCTGCATTTAGAAATGCAGGGAGGCAGATGGTGTCAGGGATGACATACTGTTCTGCTTATCAGTGCTAGTTACTGGAGGAACACAACCTAACTGGATTTTTGAGACATTGTTTCTAGAAAGATCTGTTGGATATATTAAATACAAAATCAATAAAAGGTAATCAATGAACACACAGATAATTAACACCAAACAGTCTGTTCTGCTGTGGTCAGACAGCCACTAAGTCTCAGTCTGTGAAACTTTATGAGACCTTGTTATGTCAGACATGTATTTTTTAAATACAAATACTGGGTGACATTAAATCTTCAACAACTATGAGCAGAAAACATATTTATAACAATAAGATGGTAAATAAACAGCTTTCCTGCTGTAAAACTTGCCTGGAGACGTACAGTAAGAGCTGTAGTCCTGAATGCTCTGTTATCTGCTGTGTTACTTTTGCTAGATGCACAACTGAAGCACTTACTTTTTTCTACATTTTGTTAAGTCATCAACAGCCTGTACCGCTGCCTCTGTACCTGAAGTTGTTGCAACTTTTTGGTTTAAGAAAAAAAAAATTAAGGTGAAAATTCTAAATTAAATTAAATTCAAGGGTTTAGGCAGTTAAATTATTTGAATCATAACTGTATGGGGTGGTGACATCATTAAAGTTCCAACAACTATCAAGATCTTTCTTAACAGTTTGAAATTACTGTAAATGTGTTTTTGTGAGCAAAGTGCCATGAATCAGACTGAAATGCGGTGGTTACCTTAGAATGTATACACCCGCTTATTAAGCGACACAACAAGGGGGGCTGCTGATAGGTGAGAACTGCATGAAATTCAGCTGACCCCTCGCTGACAGCCAGCTGAAAACCATCAATTTCGAGCCACTGCATCTGTATATGTTACAGTTTGGTAAATGAATAGTAGTTCTCCTCAAATATTGTGTCCTTCCTTCTCCAGTTAGTTTTTCAATTCTAATGAGATATTGGATTCTCATTAGTTTAAACTAGAGTCAATATGATTTGCTCCTAAAAATGTGACTCTATGCTTCCTTAGTCCCCAGTTAATCTCTACTTCCCTGGAAATGACAAACAATATATTTGCAGAAATATATATATTTTCATATGAAGACGGTTTTTTCCTAATTTAGGAGCCAGAGCAAACCAGAGGCAAAAGAGCATTTGGTGAGCTCAGATCGCAGTGTTGCCCTAGGGGAGGTGAGCTTAGCAGATACAGAGTTGTGTGTGTGTGTGTGTGTGTGTGTGTGTGTGTGTGTGTGTGTGTGTGTGTGTGTGTTTTTATGTTTCTCTTAATAGTCTTAGCATTTCATAGCACTTTCAATCAAGCCCAGTAAATCTTGTTTCAAGCGCTACTACCCCAGTGTTAGAAATTGTGCAACAAAACCTGTAATGATGACTAAGCATTTAAATTACATAAATCTACAAATTCATCGATAAAACTCCTTTTTAATCCCATTCAAACTCTGTTTTTTATTATTATTGTTTTGTGCTCCTTCACTGTGCACCATGAAGGGCAATGCCACAGCTGATCCAGATTTTGAGCTTCAGTAATTTTCTTTTACCTAAACGTTGCAGGTTCTTCTAAATGACATGTTTTGAAACTTAATTTAATGTGTTACTGTAGATGTCACTTTTAGTTTTAGATTTAGGACAGTATTTGACCTACAAGATGTTAACAGTCACCCGTTTAACCAGATGTTGTTTAAGAATTTTGTGTATGTGCGTGTTTACAGATGGTCTCAGAGCTGAAGGATCAGAATGGCTCGCTGAAGAAGGAGAAGGACGACTTGAACAGGTTGATTCAGGAACAGAGTCAGCAGATGACAGGTACGCAAACATCTTTACATAAATCTTACAGATTTCCTGCAACATATTTATCTAATCATACATAAACCTGTGGACCTGCCTTCTCCAAAACCATGCAGTATGTTTCTTATCCACTTTCTTTCTCCCATCAGAGAAAATGACCAGAGTAATAGCAGAGGAAACTCAGCAGCTGAAGACCGATCTGAACGAGGAGCGATCTCGCTACCAGAATCTCCTGACAGAACACCTTCGCCTCGAGGAGAAATACGACGACCTGAAAGAAGAGATTGCTCTAACCTCTGTGAGCACCCACAACCACAATTATTAGTCATTTACTGAAAACACAGAGACAGCAAATTAATGTTATCCTTTATGCCACATTCATCAATGTCAGCTTTGTTTTACCACCACAGTAAATACAAGTGGTAACATTCACGTTTTGGCTTAACTTATTGCTACATGTACAGCAGGGTTTTTTTGTTAGTTTGTTTTCTCATTTCTGACTTTTGTTCTCTTCCATTTCAAGACCGTCTCCAAGCCTGGCCACAGGAGAACAGATTCCACCCACAGCAGCAACGAATCAGAGTACACCTACAACTCAGAGTACACAGAATTAGAGGAAGGTTCCCGTGCCAGAGAAGTAAGCAATTTAATGTTAAATATATTCATTCAGAAAGAAGGAACTTACAGTAATTTTTTTTCTTTTATAAAATGACAGCTGTTGTTTGAATTAAGCACATTATTAAAACAGTGTAACTGAAGAAATGTTTTTGCTTTATTCATTTTACTAATAGAATTTTCTGCCTTTTCATTTAAACGCTGGCATTTACTTACTTTTCCTGTGACCCACTGTATTTGCTCCTAACATTTCCATGTCATCTAGGATGTGACACGAGGAATAGACACCTCACTCACCCTCAAACTGCAAAAACGTCTCACAGAACTGGAGCAAGAAAAACAGTCGCTGCTCAACGAGCTGGAAAACAAAGAGGAGCAGTTTCAGCGGGCTAGAGCCAGGGTACTGACATCCAACCCCTCACTGTCAGTCTTAATGCATTAAGTCATAGTAACTGATTGTAAATACACAGTAATACCAGGATACATCATTTAACAACATATACTGTTATTTATCTATATATTTGGAAAATCTGAGAAACAGAGCAAATTCTAAAGGGTTCAAAAACTTCCAAGCATCACTGTGTGTGCCGAACTATTGTATCAGCATGGTTTCAGAGATAATCAAATCTGTTTTGGATTCTTAGGCTATGATCTCAGTCTGCCTTGCATCAAACCATGCTACAGTATCTATTTTTGGTGGTTGGTTTGGTTTTTCACCAAGTTTTGCTCCATGTTTCAGGATGATGCTGAGTTTAAAAAGGCTCGCGGGGCAGAGCTTGAGTACGAGTCTCTCAAGGTGAGCTGTCAGATGAGAGTAAATTAGAAAATGCAGGAATGTATTTCTTCCATGACTTGACCCAAAGCCAGAAAACTCATTTATCATTTACCAAATAGCTTTACAAATACTCATTTGCCTCTGTTATTACCACAACCCCCTCCACACTAAACATGTTTAATTTTCAGCGTCAAGAGCTGGAGTCAGAGAACAAGAAGCTGAAACATGACCTGGCAGAGATGAGGCAAAGCCTGCTGGGTAATGCAGCTACAGGTGCAGGGGCCCCAGGATCCCCAGCTTACAAGGTGCTGTTGGATCAACTCAATGCTTCCTGTGAGGAGCTGGAGGTCCGCAAGGAGGAGGTGCTCATCCTGCGCTCGCAGCTGGTCAGCCAGAAGGAAGCCATGCACCACAAGGTAGAAAGCATTTAATTTATTTTTCTTATCATCATATTAGCAGGGTAATGGCAGGAAGCAGCATAGGAAACAGCCTTGTCTGTCATCATCCTATGAAACTAAACAAGGGCAACTGTGTTGTGTGCTATGGTTCATAATGAGAAACTGGATGTCTGTGGATAGCAAACTACTTCCTTGCATCCTCCTTTTTTTTTTTTAACATTTGTGTGTTCACTTAGTCTATTTCTCTTATTGTCATGAGTGATGCACTATATGTTGTCATGTCCAAAAGTATGAGGCTGAGGCTGAAATGTCTCTTGGACCAAAGATTTATAAAATTTAGATTAAAAAAATGTGTTTAATAAACGTTATGTCCGTAGTTTAAGAAGTGTACTCTACTTAGGGCTTTATGTTAGTTGTAGATTTGGTGGGAAATCATACTTAAACCAGATTGTTTTTCACTGTACCCTCATTGTGTCTAACACTTGTGTCTTCACCTTCTCTCCTGCATCGCTGCTTACGTACAGGATGAGAAGGTACAGTTAAAAAGTGGCATCAGGCATGACGCTTTTTCACGTTCTGTGTATCAAACATCATAAGCAAGAGATGTGAGCAAGCAGCATTGTTGGGATTTGTAACCTTAGAGAAATTAGTCAAACTGCTCATAAAATTGTTGGGGGAAAAAAGACAAAAAAATATCAAAAAGCAGCTGGTGCTGTATCTTGTACTCCTGGCAGTTGTTTAATGATAGGTCTTTCCTGTTTTTCTTCAGCATCAACTTAAACATACTGTAGCTCATCTTTTATTAATAATAAAATCATGAAAATTGTCATTGTTGACATCTTTCACTTGAACTACAACAGAGCTGGGCTTGGCAGTAACATAAAACCACAGAAAAATCTATTGCTTGACACAAGAACAGTATTCTTACTGTAAGAGGCTTCACATCCCTTCTAATCATCCCATCTATAACATTCTTTATCTGACCGAAGGCATTTATAGTTTGTTTCATTAAGTGTCTCCTAGGCATTCTGTTTAGTGGCCACTTTATAGAAGGCATTTTTTAAAACAAAGCCTGTAATATATGCATTCAGTATGGTGGTTCCTAGTGTGACCACAAAATGGAAGCTCACTGCGAGTTGAATTTAAAAGTGTGGCCTGTGTGAATTTCTATTACCACAGAAGAGTAATGTTAACAAAACACTTTCTGTTTTGACAGTAAAACCATCACATGCACCCTGCTCAAGCCCCTTTACAAACTAAACTAAACTAAACTTTGATAACAAATGAGCTTAACTGTTGACAGTGTCAAGCTCACACAAGAATTTGTGTCTTTTTAAACCTAGAATCATAGGCCACCAATTGGAGGTGACTGGCTGATGACTGTCATAAGCAGCAGCTGCACCCAGTTGCTACTAACACACATGCTGACTGCTCACATACATGAAACCATTGACTCACTTGTCTTCATTCATAACCTGTATGAAAATCCCCACAGTCATGGTCATGATGTAGTGTATGAAGCAGTTGTAATAGCTTGTTTAGTCTGTTACAATCTGCGTTGTTAGTCTGTGAGGCTATTTTTTGCATTTATATGTATTTGTCCCTTTTTCCTTGACAATACAGGATCTTCTCTTTACCTTTTTTTAGGAGACCATGACAGAGCCATGTGTCTACGCTGATGTATCCAAACTGAAGGATGCCGATGAGCTCAAGCAAGCTTACATAGGCCTCAAAGACACCAACAGGTACTTTGTTACAGCCAGTACTCCTCCCTGTGCCCAATTTTTATTTCCATTTGTCTTGGATTCACACTCGTATGATTTCTTCCCTTCGGATTGTACTGTACTGAAGCTCCAAAGTGAATATGATGAGTCATGTGTGTGCTCGCTCGCGCGTGCGTGTGTGTGTCTGTACACACAGTATGTTTGTGAACACCTGTTTGTCCTGTGCAGATCTCCTAGGTTCATGCGTAAGCCCCTGGAAGTCAATGATCTCCTGAGTAGGCTGAGGTAACATTTGAGACGTGGCCTATGCATCATGAAATGGAGCATGCATGGCCACTGTGTCCCTGGACGGCGTTGAAAAGGTTACAGCTTATAGTACTAAAGCTTAAACAGCTGACTGTGGTGTTGGTGAAAGCTTCAGTAGCTTCACATGGTGTTTTACTGCTCTAACAGCATGATGAATAATGTGATAGGTCTGGCTAAAGGTGAAGTCTAACAGAGGCAGAATGTTTATTGCAGTTTCACTGAAGTCAGAATGTGTCTTTGTTTTCTTTAAGTTATTTTCCACAGTTTGTAGTTTTGCATGGGTTTTAGTAGTTCAGCATGAATAAGTGCACAATTTTCTAAACTGAAGGCAACTTGAAAGTTTCTGTTTACCTACAAAACAAGGATACAGGATGCTTTCAGTTGCTTCAACAGCTGTAGTCCTTCTTTGAAGGTCTTAATAATCATTACATTTCCAGTACGGTGCAGCAGGAACAGCAGCCATTGTAAAAGCATGGAAATGTTTGAGCTAGAAAGGAACTTTCATTTCTAGTTATTAACACACATGCAGCAGTGGTGCAGTTTGTGGTTGGAGGCCTCCTGTCTCAGCTTTATGGAATGAGTTTGGCATGACTACTGCATGTAAATGAACCAGTTACTGTAAGTTTGAATGATCTTATGTTCGTTTAAACAGAGACGCACAGCACACTTTTGGGAAGAGTTTCAGTATGTTAATACACACTACTGAATTTTTGTTAGAATTCTAATTTGCTTTCCCACACTCAAGGAAATTAAATGTTATACTTAAGTTAGTTATGTCGACCCGTCCCACAAAATCTGGTTAAATAAATATTAAAAATAATAGCGAATTAAATGCAACAGCATTTTGGTAAGTTAATGTATCTGCACTTCATTAATTAAATGCAACTCATGCAGTTATGTTCAGTGAACTTAAGGGATGTTGCATTAATCCTACACAAAGTTCAATTTAATGAACACCAACTAGCTACATTAATGATGTTGGAGTTTGTTGATTGTACCCATGTTATGCTTGCTTTGTTTAAGCTAGTTAAATAAAAACAGCTTACCTGACTTTTCAAAAATAATTTGGCATGCATTAAATTTTTGCCATATCCCATCTTTAAATTTACCAGGAAGGTAAACATAAATCCAAACCAAGAAAACATTTTTTACTAACCTAAATTAGGTAAAATGTGTACAGAAAATGTACAAACCTATAATAAAGCACACCTAAGGTGACAGAAAATAGGGAAAGCTTGTTGGAAAACGTTTTACTTCAGTGGCCTTCAGTGCGTTTTAAAAAATTGAATTATGTTAGTTTAAATTTGCTGTATTTTATAACTTTAACATCACAATATATAATATCAATCCAATTAAATTCTTATTTTGTAACTAAAAAGAAAATGATTTCATAGTTGCATCCACAAAACTACCATGTAATGCAAACAACATCCATAGTTCATTTTTTGAGTGCATGATATTTAAATGAATACTGTATATGTATTTGTAATTACACGAGGTACCAAGCAACATTGTTATTAGATAATTAAAGCAAATCTTTGCATTAGAACTCGAACTTTCTGAAATGTTATGCTGTTCATCATTTATCATTTATCCCTCAGTTTCTCCTGTGTTGCTTGTCACTGACATTGAAGTTTCCTAAATCGATTTCAGTAGGAACATGCAGGAACAGTTTTGTCACTCAGTAACATTTACACAACTATTTCAATGAAAAGTAGAAACTGTACAGTACAGGATGCACATAGACACTAGAGGGTGCTACAACTGTTTCCATGAAACAATCATTTGGTATCAGCTTAATATCAACTGATCTGATAAATGTAATGCAGATCACAGATGTAATTCATAAAAAATCCACTTTTTACAGAACTTTACAGAACTAATGGATAAACTAAGTAAATTCAAAGCCAACAACATTTAAGCAATAACATTTAGTACATCTCAACAGACAAATATTTTCAATCGAGATTTAAAAGCAACTGCAGAGAAGATAGTGTTTCTGACATACACACACCTTCATGCACACACCTCCGATTAAAGTAGGCATATTCTTATGTGTATCATCACCCCTAACCATTCCACCTTCTATTTTGTTGTTCTGTTGTTCATGTTCCTTTGTGTTGTGTGTCGGTTAGATCTGCTGCTCCAGACTTCCATAAGCTGAATGAGGACGGAGAGCTGTGGCTGGTTAATCAGGGCTTAAAAGAGACCATCAGGTGTTATTGTGTTTCAAACACAAGTGTGATTTGGAGCATTACACATTTGCTTTTTCACAGTAAAGGATGTGTACTGCTGTTTCTCTACATTCGCATGTTTTCTCTCTTGATTTTATAAATGTCATCGACCTATCTGTTTATTTTCTCCAGCTGGACAGTTGGCCAGTTTGGGACATTTTCGACTACCTGTGATTCAATTGTTATGATATGGGACCTTTATTGAGTTATCAGAATTTGTTTTACAGATTGTTAGGATTCAGAATATTTACTGTCATGAAGGCACCTCTCTAATTCTAAAATAAGCTACAGTAATTTATACTAGACTTCTCTTTTTTTCTTTTACTAACCTAATTGTACGCACATAAAGTAATGGCATGTTAACTGTTGTGAAGTGTAACTCCACATGCTACCGAAATATAGCTTCAAATAGTGTTTGAAAATGTTCATGCTTTTAAGCAGCATTGTTGATGATGTACAGTACAAGCAATCCAAATATAGTGAGGAAAACTTGCGTGTTCCTGATATCTAAAAGAAGCATTGTTCATAATATTATTTGAATCAAGATCATCGATGTTGCATCTGAAACTATACCTCTTTTCTTTGAAAATGATTCTTAAGTTGCATGTGTTCAGCCCTTTAAAATGAAGCTTAAATACGCAGCAGTTAAGGCAAAGAGACTGAGCTCTGCGCTGCTGATCATATCTGCACAGCATGCTGCTGCCCTGCAACACCACACTGTGGTGACCACCTCAACTTTTCTAATTTTCTCTCTTGTTTTTCCTGACAAGTTCTCTGTTGTTTCTCTCTCTCTGTACACACTTTCCCTCTCTCTATCCTTTCTTCCTTTCTACATCTGTTTACTGGCCATGTTCCTTTTCTTTCATCCCTTTCCTCTGATCCCATATATGTTTTGTCTTTTGTGCACTCGTCCTCGTTTTTCTTCACCCTGGTCTCATCTCCCTGCTCGCCTCCTATACCCCCAGGTTACTGGAGCACCAGCTGCAGACTCAGCGGAGAAGTTACGATAGTGAGGTAGAGGCTTTACGTGGAGAACTGCAAAATGTCAAAGAGGAGAACAATCGTCAGCAGCAGCTTTTGGCGCAGAACCTCCAGCTGCCTCCAGAGGCCAGAATCGAAGCCAGTCTGCAACACGAGATCACCCGGCTCACCAACGAGAACCTGGTACGCTGAAGCACACACACGCAAAGATATTACATTGCAAAGGGGTCAGATGATACAAACATCAGACACACAATAGTGAGACCAGCTCACACGCACACTGGCAGAATTGCAAATATACAGGTAAGAACACCAACAAAGAATGAAAGGAGAAATCAGCTGAATATTTGCTCAACCAGTAAATTCCTGGAGTGACCATAATAATCATCAAACAAAGTTTAAATTTCGAAACATTTTTCATTTCCAAAGATAAAATTAATTTGCTTTAAAATCAGAGGCTTTGCTCTGTTACAATTCAGCCGTGTTCTTGCACATTGCCAAGCATTAGTCACGGATAACAAATCTATAATGGATAAATAAATCTCCCATTACAGCAAGGATGCAGCCATACTTGTGGCATTGTTTCACTGTGTTGTTGTTCAGATCAAGTTTATGGGAAGACGTCAACCAACAAACATATAAATGCAAACTATACTTATTTGACATTGTAAGCCCAGAATGACCCAATCATTTCTTAAACGTATGAGGACTTTCCATGTGAAGGGTGGGGTATTAATATAATGGATATTATACAAAAAAATGATGGATTACAGGTTTAAGGGTCATTTTGTCTACATCCAAAGCAAAAGAAACAATTAACTGAAAATGTTGATCAATAGACAGTACGTGTTTCATAGGACATGCACACCTGAGTAAAGCTTGGTTTGGTGGTTTTATCCCCACTTAGAATTTAACACACAAAACTAACTGTTTGTGTTAAACAGACACACACGCATAGCCACTCATTTGTGTGGATGGTGTCACCTGACAGGAACTCATGGCTGAGGACCCCACAGCGTCCCGAGAGGCTCGAGTCATCATTTTACGACGAATGGTTGTATGTAGAGAAAGAGTGTGTTTTCCTGCGTGTGTGTTTGCATGTGTGTAAAACTAACTGAGGTTGCGTGTTCTGAATGAAACTGCACCAGGTATCGCTCTAACTTTTTATAAGCTTCTAACTCATGGTGAAGCAGCTCTGCACCTTTTCTCTTTCCAACCAGCAAGCAAGTCCTGTGGCTTCTCTTCTTCTAAAACTTCAGTCTGCACGGCAGCTTTCATGTTAATGTAAAGTCTGTAAAAAATCCTTTAGTTTTTGATTGCTCAGTCCAGGTATAAAGCAGATCATTACAAGACCTCTACCTCCAAACATGTTGGACTGTTATTTTTTACCAGTTGAGGGCAACAGTGTGATAAAATCTGAGTCAGATTAGTCTTGCTCTTTCTCCTCAACATTTCTCTCTCTTGTCTTTTTCCTTTTTATCATCTCTATATCACTCCATCCTGTGACCTGTTTCAGGATCTAATGGAGCAGCTGGAGAAGCAGGACCGAACCATCCGCAAGCTCAAGAAACAGCTAAAGGTTTACTCCAAGAGGATTGGAGAGATGGGAGGTAAAGTATAAATCGTCCTTAAACAAAGGCTTGAGATTGACAACAGAAAAGTTTGTTAGCTTGGGCTGTTTTACCTGAATGTTGTGTTTTGTTTGTCTCCCAGCCGGTCAAACCGAAGGCCAAACCTCTCCAGGACAGATGGTGGAAGAGCCAATCCATCCCGTCAATATTCCCCGCAGGGAGAAAGACTTCCAAGGAATGCTGGAGTACAAGAAGGAGGATGAGCTCAAACTGGTGAAGAACTTGATTCTTGGTAAGAACTTGCCATAAATATCCAACAACAGATAAAAATTGGAATTTAAAATGAATGATAGTGTATTTTTCTATCTCTAAAATTCTTCTTCCTCTATAGTTGCAGTTTAACTTACATTAACACGGAAACTGTTTTCATGTATACTTTATTGTACCTGACATTCTTGTCCTCAGACTGGCTCTCAGCTAACTTGTCCTCTGTCTCCGCAGAACTGAAGCCTCGCGGCGTAGCCGTCAATCTGATCCCAGGTCTGCCAGCCTATATCCTGTTTATGTGTTTGAGACATGCAGACTATGTTAATGATGATCAGAAAGTCCGTACTCTGCTCACCTCAACTATCAACAGTATTAAGAAGATTCTGAAGGTGTGTGTTTGCGTGTGTGCGCATGATAGAAAAATATGTGTATGCACGTGCTTCTCATATCAATAAAATACAAGATTTTAAACAATCGAGTTCAGTGGTTTGGACTTGAATGTGTATGGTGATTGGTCATTACTCCATCGTGTTCTTGTTTCCTGTCAGAAACGGGGAGATGACTTTGAGACTGTCTCTTTCTGGTTGGCCAACACCTGCCGCTTCTTGCACTGTCTAAAACAATACAGCGGAGATGAGGTGAGACTGGTAGATTATTGTTGTGAAACTTTTTAGCTGATCACTCTTACAGCATTAGAAAGACATTTATAGAAATATGTTATGGATTGAAATTTGGTAGGTTTTTAAGACCTAATCTATAATAATGTTTTTAAGAAATATAATTTCTACCGTGCTTAAACAGTTTTTGTGTTGTTGTTTTTTTCCAAAACCATATCTTCCCATGTGTCACAGGCCTTCATGAAGCACAACACGACACGGCAAAATGAACACTGTCTGTCCAACTTCGACCTGGCAGAATACAGACAGGTGATAAGTGACCTGGCCATCCAGATCTACCAACAACTGATCAAATGCATGGAGAACATACTCCAACCTATGATAGGTGTGTTCAATCTTATGCAGCTGCAGTGTTGAAATCAAGGGTAAGCTCCCAGACCTGTTTTTTGGGAGTAAGCACGAGCATGAAACATACTGCGTCTGTGTTCCCTGCAGTCTCTGGCATGCTGGAACACGAAACCATCCAGGGTGTATCTGGGGTGAAGCCCACAGGTCTCCGTAAGCGGACATCCAGCATCGCAGATGAGGGCACCTACACCCTAGACTCCATCCTGCGGCAACTTGGTGCCTTCCACTCCACCATGTGTCAGCACGGTACCGACCCTGAGCTCATCAAGCAGGTGGTGAAGCAGCAGTTTTACATCATTGGAGCAGTCACACTCAACAACTTGCTGCTACGCAAGGATATGTGCTCATGGAGCAAAGGCATGCAGATCAGGTAGGAAATGTTTCTGATCAGCCTGGAGCTGAATTGCTTAGGGCTTTTTCTTTTTTTTGTGTGTGTGTCGTTGGTGCGAATCATGTCCACTTTATTGTTTGTGTGTGTTCGTGTGTGTGTAATGCAGGTACAATGTGAGCCAGTTGGAGGAGTGGCTCCGAGACAAAGGTCTGATGACATGTGGCGCCAAGGAGACTCTGGAGCCTCTGATCCAGGCGGCTCAGCTATTGCAAGTGAAGAAGAAGACTGATGAGGATGCTGAGGCAATTTGCTCTATGTGCCATGCACTCACCACTGCTCAGGTAAATCATCCTGCCCAGAGCTGCAGCTATGGATGTTGTTGTCCTTTCGGCTTTATCCCGTGAGTTCAGGCTCGCCACAGGGGACCATTTTTACCCCGGATGCAACTTCCCTTCCTGACGCAACCCTCCCCAATTTCTACCGGGCTTGGACCGGCACTGCGCCGCAGCAGCCGGGGATGGGAAACGTGATGTTGGGGGTTTAGTGTCTTGCCCAGAGACACTTCGAAATATGTAGCCGGGACTGGGGATCGAACCACTGACCCCATGGTCCTTTACCAACTGACTTACAGCAGCCCTCTCGAGCTGCAACTTTTGATAATTTTAGTAATTGTTCTATTGATTATTCTATAGATTAACTTAAGGAGTAGTGAATATATAAGAGAAAATTTAAATTACATGCTGTTATGCGTTAAAACTCTCTTAGTAAATTTAGCTATCCTTGTTTTCTGAATTGATTTGTTTGCATAAAATCAGTGGCCATACAGCCTGGTTGGGTAGTAAAAGAAAGACCACCCTTTATTTAGTTTGTTTGTTTTTCAATGCATTTTTATTCATATAAAAATGTAATGTGTTTGTAAAACAATTCTATTTTTTCCAGAACTCAAGTGGCAATGACCTACAACCATTTTGGCTTATTCCATTGATGTTAATTTCCATGATTCCAATAAATGCTGCACGTATTATTATATTTAGTTAACGAAAGTAAAAACTCTCTTTAAAGAAACACTCATCATGACAAAGTCTTCAGAGGAAACTACATACTGTAACTAAAATAAGTGACCAGAAAAGTGCACTTCTCCTTTTAATCCCGAGACACACACATTGATTCTGTTGGAGTTTCACAGTCACAGCAACTTAACCACGTTTTTTGAGCTGGGCTGATCCTAGATTTTTGACACTTTGACATTTTCTCTGGCCTGTGTCCCCTTTTCAACCTTCCCCATTGTGATTCTCTTACTCCGTTTGACAATCTGCGCAACCAAACGCGTAGAGCGCTTTTCAACAGAAATACTCCTCCATGTAAAACACAGTGCAATGTAGGTAGTTATATGAAATATTTTAGTAATCAAGTTACTCAAGGTTTTTAACCTGGTATTCAGTCCTAACAACATATTCAATCATTCATGACTTGCGCGTCTCAGCTTAGCTAATCTGTCCAATCACTTACTCAAAGCATTCTGATTTTTCTACCTCAGTCTTTCCTAAAAGGAAAAACTCTGTAACTAACTGTGGGGAAAATGTTTTAATTATGGAGTAACCTGTCTGTGTTATGTCTTTTTCCAGATTGTTAAGGTCCTGAACCTCTACACTCCGGTCAATGAGTTTGAAGAAAGGGTGTTAGTTTCATTCATACGAACCATACAGGTGATTCACTTCACTTCATTGATCACTTTCTCTATTGAATCCAAACAGTGTTTTCAGGACTTTTTTTGTACCTAAAGCATAAACGCCAGCTAATGAATGATGCATCTTGTCAAAGTTTATCTTCCAAAGTAATTGTAGTTGAGTTTACTTTATTGTAGCAAGTAACATTAACTCTGAAATGAGTCATTCATAAGACCGTTAAAGACCACACCAATAAATTTTCGTGTTGCATGTGTGTTGCATGTTTACATGTACTGTACCTGTAAGCTTACTTTTTCTGCCTTTGTATAAAGAGTACTCCTGAACAATCCTCAAGCCCCCAATAATCATAGACAAGGGTTAATGGCCAAAAAGCAACTTCAGTGCTGCACCAAGATTTCTCTAGAAACACAAGCTTGCACCATCAAAATGAATTTAAAAATTCTGCAACTTAAATGAAAGGAATGTCTGCCTGGCTGGTGGTGCAAATCTAGCAGCAATCGAAAAAAAAAATGGGGTTGACACTGGTAGAAACTTTTTTGGCATTCACTCTGTCCCAAATTTTATTTTTACCTTATATTAACTTTTTTCATCTCCTTGCCTCTCTTTTTTTTTTCCCTTCAGACTCGTTTGCGAGATCGTTGTGAGAGTCCTCAGTTGTTGATGGATACAAAGATGATATATCCTGTCACCTTCCCATTCAGCCCTTCTTCTCTTGCCCTGGAAACGATCCAGATCCCTAGCTCACTCAACCTGGGGTTCCTCACCCGTGTCTAAACCGCATCACCACAGGACGTCTTTGAGCCCTGCAGAGTGTTTTTTTTAGCTTTCTGGCCAGTAGAATTGCGAGCCACAACACCACTGGCCCCAAATGATTTTCACCAATTTCACAATGCCCTATAATCACAAGAGCAATGAATATAAATTCGGAGCATCATATTCTTAAAATAAATAAAGAAAGTAACGTTTAGTTTTACCACAAAAAAAAAATCATTAATTGAAATTTAATGGGATCCAGTTGTCCTAAATATCTCCAGTCCAACGCTGGACAACACACAAATCCCACCACATGCTGAGCTTTCAGCATGAATCTGTACAGAATCTACACATGCACGCCTACACATAGGGACACCTACTCTATTACAAAAACGCAAAGCACTGCTTGTATAAATGCCTGCCTGTCAGAGAAGCCACAGGGTCAGATCAATGCCTCAAGTACTCGCTCTCCATCAGCACCTGGGTGGGTCTTAGAGACAGGAACCCTGGTTACTCCTGCTCCCTCCTCTTTGTTTCATCTAGTGGTTAAGGTGGTCATTTTTGTCATTGTCTTGTTCTCCACTAAGAATGTCTGTATCGTGACAGCAGGCCCAAAAGGAGGTGGTAAGGACTAATGAAAAGGAATAGTGTGACAACGTGTATTCAGTTTTAAGTAAATTCTCTAGTATGCAGCCAGTTGAATGATACTGAGGATTCCAATGTTAGCTCTCTCCACCCCATGTTGCGGCTTCAGGCTTCAAATTTTGTCATGTTAACCTCTGACCACAGTCAAGCCAAGACAAAACTCATCATCTGTATGATATTTATTTATACATATATAAATATATATAAATATGGATAATATATATCACATATTTTATTTATGGCATTTACCCCCCAGCTTCCCTTTATAAGGCTATAAAGTTTTCTCTTTGAAGAAATGTGTCCGATATGAAGGGTGGGACCATCATTTCCCAAGATCAGCAGCTTTATGAAGACAGTTTTAGTTTTGTCCATTGTAGCCTATTTATGTCAATAACAGATAAATTATGTAGTATAGTTTCACGAGAGCCGGCACAGTTATTATTTGCTAGGTCACATCTTAACTTTTGAAATTGTTGTAATATCCTGCATTGCTGGTAGAAAAGCATGTAGCATGTGTTTTAAGTGAAGGATTTTGAAGGTACAAGGTTAACTCTGCCATGGGTTGAACCTGCTACAATCTATACGGTTTACAGCTGTGACCAGAGCTGAGCGACACAGGAAATATTCACACAACTATATAATCTCCATACAGTACTAACACGGACATACTTGCTTACTGCTTATCACCAGGGGGTTTTACTCCTAGTGCTTTCTCATATTTACTTGTCTTCTCTGGTCACAGCTCTAGTCAGAGTTTTGAAAATGTTTCACTTATGTCACTGTTTGTCATATTTACTTCTGTATCGTCATATTCTCGTGATTATGTGCATTGTAAAGCCATGTGTCACTGTGCAGAGTCTAGTTAGAAGCAGTTTATCTGAAGTTGGTTTCGGAGCATTTGCCTCAGCTATGTCCAGCTTTACAACAATGAATTCTCACACTAACATGAACTGCCGTTTTAGTCTTCCTTCCCGTCTATGCCTTTTTGTTCAGTGGCCAAGACAGCACAATTAAGCTGCTTTGTAAGGCTGAGGGCAATCACTATGGGCACAGTCTGGTATAAAGTGAACAGCATGTGCTACTGTTGCTGCTTCTTCCTTCATATAGCCGTGTGGGTTTGGCTTTTTCAGCATTGCCAGTTACAAGAATTTAACCCACATGCTACTGCTTTTCCTTTTATTTATTTTTTTGACATAAAACCTCAGTATTGTCATTGGATGAGTGTCAGGCAATCTGCCCAAGTTGTTACAAAAAGTTCTTTGTCTGTATTAAATGTATCATCGCTGCCTTGTGTTTAGCACTTTTGGTTTACCTTCTGTTGTGCTGTTGGTATTAGCTTTCTACCAAACTTGCCTCTTACCTACACATGAACCTTATTTTGCCTAAAGACCTTATCCCTTAACCAATAAGATTCAGTTTGATAGAATTTTTTTTTTTTTTTTTAAGGTGCTTACATATCCAGGAGATTGTCATTGGTAACCAAAACTCAACTTGGTACCTTTCATTGTATTTTTTATGTTGTGAAAGTTTGGTCATTTCCGCCAGTCAAACTAATTAAACAAAATATTTTACAATAGCAAGGAGCCAGGGAAGCACAGCACGTTTATCAAGTAACTTCACTTCACTTCACTTCAAGTATCTTACTAAATGCCATTAAGGAGACCACTCTTACAGAAACAAATGACATATGAAAACAAATTGTAAATGAAATGAAAAGATGTTGACATGTTAAGTACAGTAGTTAAGTGTTGCAGACTTGCATTTACATTCAATGTCCATATGCTCCTATTGGGACCATGTCAGTCACTCTGCCTCTCGATATGTTGTTTGGATTAATAAGTAGTCTGTTTAAAGAGCCTGAAATCAGGAGGCACTAGAAAGAATTGATCAACCATATGAATGTTAAAGTGTATCATGATTTTAGCTGCACATTGTGGTTAAAGCCTTATCTGAATTGTTATCTGAATGACACACACACACACACAAAACATATATCAGCATTTGTTACGTCAGTGCAGTTTGTTCTTTTTCCAGTGTAAAGTGAATATTAATTGTTAAATTGTGATCATTTTTATTTTGACATCTTTCTACTACAGCTGGTTTCACAGATGGGTTGCTGTCAAAATGCACTTTTTAAACATTGCAGAGGAAGTTAAATGAATAATAGATAGATATGGACTGTAAAAGGAGATACTTAAGAGCTTTTTCCCTCTTTGATTTCTCCTGTGGCCCGTTAAGCCTCCTCCACCACATTCCCTGTATAACTGGATGCTTCCTTTTCTTATTTAGCCAAGTTTATTTTTCTTCCTGTTTCACCGAAACTATCAATTAATGGAAGCCAGAGATGAGAAGTCATACAGAGTTTCAACGATGCAACACCAGCCTTCTCAGACTATCCTTGTGGGCAGATGTATTGACTGTGGGAAAGCTGACCTTGGTTCACAGAAGCAGAAATCTACATGTTCATTCACTAAGTTATGTTGTTGAGTCGAGCTGCAGCATCTTGTTCTCCTGGGCTTCTCTAGGGCTCTCAAACAGGAGAAAATGTCCTTCCTTCACTCTGCATTGCATCAAGGAGAGAGTTGGTTGTATGATATGATGTAGACATTATAAATTACCATTGTTCTTATCAGCACTAGCGGTAAGTGTGCCATTTTAAAAATTGTTGAAAACAAAATATATCATCACCTCAGCTGTTGTAGTACTGGAGTAAAATTGCTGAAGCCAGTACCAAAACGTTCCCTATCTTAAACCCATGTGTACATTTGACAAACTGGACTGTTTGTAGTTCCTGGTAGCTGTGCTTAGTGAATGTGTTCACTGTTAAGAAACTTGGAATAAATTGTCAAATCTGTTAAAGTAAAATAAAAGAATTCAGCACTGTCTGATTGTGTGTGGGAGATTTTTTTCCCTCATTCTTTAAAATTCTGAAACACTTGTGAAACAAATTAGCTTAAAAAATACTCAAATCTAGTATTAGTAGCTGATCACTTAATAGCATGATTCTGTAAATAGTTTTTCCCTCCTGCTATTTTAGAGGCATAAAAACTACAGACAATAGAATTAATGGATTGTATACAGTTGGATTACACAATTGTGATCACAGCATTAACGTGTAAAAGTGTGCAAAATAATTAAAATTAGTTGTATAAACACTGAAAAACTGTAGTCCCTAAATTTATTTGGACTGGGAACGTAACCTTCCAGGCGTTATGCTGCAGGGACATATGAAACATGAAGGTAAAAGCAGAGACGCGGCTTTAACACTTCACTAAGAAGCTTACCGTTCCCCCCCGTCTTTCACCGACAATCCTCTTCACTGGAAAAACTCAACTTAGATCTCCGCAGACAAACACCTGCTCTACAGAGAGAAAAGGTCCTTCTAGTGAGGTAAGATTTGGCATTTGCCTTTTATACAGCTGCTATTTGTGAAAATGTGATGTATTTAAATATAGAAATTTAAAAAGAATATATGGTATGTGTGTAAAAAAAAAAACAGTTTGACAGAGCATATTGTTTGCAGTTTTTGCTAATGCCCAAGGCAAGTCATGTGTTTCCTACAATTAAAATATGATAATATCCTAAAACCTAATTGAAAAGGTCACTGATGCTGAAAAGGTTTGGTGCCCCTTCAAGCAAGGATGAATCAAAATACAATGGGCCATGGTAAGATGGTGTCTTGGGATCAGTCTCATAATAAGGATGTAGGTTTCTGACATTTTTACAAAATGCAGCAGAACGAAGTGATTAAAATGACAAGTCACTGTTTTGCCTATTGATAGATTAAAATTTATGTTTATAGTGGCAAAGTGATGATTAGGAACTAAACTAAACAGCACACATACCAGAGTGATAAAGATTTAGATTTGTGAAATAAATGAGCGTATTTAGTTGTTTTTAGCTGTTTATCATGTGCTACATTATTATTCTGAGTGTGTCCTGGATGTGTGCAGCTCCCAAAATAGCTGTGCAGCACTCAGGATCAGGCTGGAGTAGATTACTAACTACTTATCTCCAATGCACCCCCCCCCCCCCCCCCCCCCCCCCCCCCCCCCACACACACACACACACACACACACACACACACACACACACACACACACACACACACACACACACACACACACACACAAACAAACAAACAAACAAACAAACAAACAAACACAAACAAACAAACACTGCTCATAAAGTAAAAATACTAATACTTTTTGTTTGTGAATATATGCATTCGTGTGCGTGTTTTCCCACAGGTGTGTTGGTGATCATCTGCAGCCATGTGTGACCAAACATTCATGGCGGCCACTTTTGGCCCCTGTGACAGCTGTGGGAACCCCAGTCCTCTAATGAACATCTACATTAAGAGCGAGGCCATCAACTACTGCTCCTTCTGTGTGGAATTGGTGCGTGATGTTTTCCTTCCTTTCAACCAGTAAAAGTGTTGTCAGTATCACAGCGTGCAGCATCTGCTGAACTGAGGACAAATCACATGCAAACAAAACTGCACGTGAAAATGATTGTGGCTTGATTACGTGAATTGAAATGTGAATTGGGCTGAAATGTTTGCATTTCCTACCCTGGATATTTAAAGATGTCGGTGTTTAGTACTGGTCAGCATGAGGTCAGTGTGCAGCTGGTCCAACACCAGGAACTGATACATTCATATGTTGCGCTATAATTAGTCAAATGAAAACAAAGAGTATATAAAATCACCAGAATTGCAGCTAAACAATCAGTTTTTCTTTTACAAATTTGGGTAAATGTGAACTCTAAAGCAACGGGACTGCGTGCGTGCGCGTGTGAGTGTAGAGGACAGGGGGGCTGGGCAGAGAAGCGGAGCGTGACCGCGCGCCGGCATCGCTAAGGCGCTCGCGGACAATTTCGGCACAAACCCCTGACCACAAAAACACCGTCGTCCTGTCCTATCTCTCCCTGCGGCCCCTCTGCTCCCCCCTACGTTCTTTCCTCTTTGTTTTAAAGATGGCCTATCAGGAGCTCCAGAGAGGGGAAACCCTGGAGAAACTGAAGAGCGAGAGCGAGACTCTGAAGAAGAAGCTGGAAGAGGAGCGGAACAAGCTGAACGACGTGGAGTGTAAGTGACCTGGACACTGACTAGTTTTACCGCGTTAATCTTTAGCTGTTTCACTTCTACTTCTGACGAGACCGCACAGCTCAAACAGAGGACGCACAGATTTACGCTAACGTTTCCCACATCCAGGCTGAATGGAAGGTCTTTTCATGCAGCCCACTTTACGATTTAATGCAACAGTAGTTCGACTGTTTACAAAGGTTCTTTCATCAGAAGTAACAAACATGGTCAAGGAGTATTAGAAAACACTTTGCACCCTAATTATACATTGTACTTGTAGTTGACTTGAATTTTTCACTGTTGTCACTGATGCATGGGCTCCTGGACTTGGCCCCCACTTGTGGATACAGACTCCCTGTGGTCATTGTACAGTACATCACTTTGCATGCACTTTTCACTCTTCATGGCCATTTTTGTGCCATAGCAGATCTATTGACTTTCCAGCAACAAATGGTATCATTCACTTCAAACAAAACCTCTACAAACCAAAAGGTAACCTCTCCAAGACCCCCAGGACCCTGGATGGTAATAGGCCCATTCAGTAGTGTGTCTAACCCTTATAGTGTTTCTTGCAGTTTACTGTACTCACTAATTACACTGCACTGTGTTTACCTCAGTGCACCAGTTGGCTGAGAAGATTGAGGAGGTCGGTGCTCTCTCCATTAAGACCAGACGTGTGCTGAAGGGCCATGGGAACAAGGTGCTGTGTATGGACTGGTGCAAAGACAAACGTCGTCTGGTCAGCTCATCTCAGGTACACGCACAAGCAGATGTGATATGGAGTATTAAGGCAGTTATAGTGAATTCCTGGTCATTATTACTATGAATGTATGACGGTGTGTCAACTTTGCTGACTGTGTTTATCTAATAAAGGCTTACAGTAAAGTATTTTTCATTTAATGCTATGTATCTTTCTCTCATCTAGGATGGAAAAGTGATTGTCTGGGATGGCTTCACTCTCAATAAGGTCAGTGGAGGTCTCTGTAGTGCTTTTGCCCATGAGTAAGAGAGTGTGGAAATTTCTCTCTAATAAGTGACAATAGATCAAATCTCTGTTTACCATAAGCTTGAAATGCTTTTGAAGAAAAAATTACTACATATATTTGCAAAGTGGGATTTTGCTTTATGACTGAATTGGGATATGAAAGGATATTATGTATTATACTACTGTAGTTTTTGTTTTTTGTTAGCACTAGCACAAAAGTCAGAATCACATATACATTGTGGATATTTTCATATAATGGCCATGTTATTGTTTCACCTTTATATCACATTTGTCGAGCACATTAGTTGAAATGCACTAAATACTGTACTACACAGTCACATTTAGTCTTAGCAAACATAGAAATCAGAATTAAAAAAAACTATATGATTGCAATGGTAATACTAATGTATTGCAAGGACACTTTCTTTGTGTTTTGTGTATCTCAGCAGAAATTTAATTTAAGCTTTAAACCTCAGTAATGTTATTCATCATAAATCAAAAGGGCTATGTTATATGCCAGTCCAAATGAGGGAAATGCATTTGTACAGACTGACTGTCTTCTGCAGTTTTTCTTTTTTATAAATGCTCAGATGTGTATGTTTTCTTCACCATATGTATTGGTGTTGAGCGGGTAGGTGGGTCCTATATACCTCTGAGAGAAAGGGTGGAAATGATGAAGATTATCTGTCCATCTGTCCCCTGTAATGACCAAGAGTGTGTTTATGTGTCCACTTGAGTGCATTTTAATGGTATCCAGCATTCAGTCTCGTGCAACCATTATGTCTCTTAATGAAGCAGACTAATCCACACTGAACATAATCTTTATTAATATACACCACATCCAGATTTACTGCAGCTGTGTGTGTCACCGTCTGTGTGAAAGAGATCAAAGAGAAGTTTCTTTCTTAAGAGCACTGAATTGCAACAAACGTCCTATTTGTGTGTGTGTTTGTGTGTGTGTGTGTGTGTTACAGGAGCATGGGATGTCCCTACCCTGCACATGGGTTATGGCGTGTGCTTATGCTCCCTCAGGTTGTGCTGTGGCATGTGGGTGAGTACACATGATTTTTTTTTTTCCCTCTTTTGTTTTATCATATTCAGTTGACAGGTGTTCAGTCCAATAGTGAAAAAAACTATAACTTTACTCATAAGTTAAATAATATATTTCTTTAAAGTCTTAAAGAAATATTACCTTTTCTAGGAACAGTAACACTGAATTTCATCAATAATTTAAATTGCCTTCCAAATGACTTCCTGCTCTTCCTTCTTAAAGATATTTTATAATTGAAACTCATGCTAAGTCAGATGACTGTGTATAATAAATGTTTCTATTGCCAAGAAGCCCTAAATTAGATCTCGCTAGGTACATTTATTATTTGATTGTGAGTGATAACCAAAAACCACTACATGTCCCTCCCACTGGTACTGATATTATTCAACTTGTTTTTTTCCTCCACAAGTGGATTAGATAACAAGTGCTCAGTAATCCCTCTGTCACTGGACAAAAATGAAAACTTGGCTGCAAAGAAGAAATCAGTTGCCATGCACACAAACTATGTGTCAGGATGCACCTTCACCAACTCTGACATGCAGGTAAGGACCAGTTTAATGCCTTGTGACCACCTGGAAAAAACATACACGACCCTTTTGCATTTTTTGCGAAGGATTCAAAACATTTTATACCAGAGCAAAATGTATCGTTTAAAAAAATGTGTAGGTACTTGTACTCAATTTGAGAGTTTTTCACACACACACACACACACACACACACACACACACACACACACACACACACACACACACACACACACATATATATATATATATATATATATATATATATATATATATATATATATATATATATATATATATATATATATATATATATATATATATATATATATATATATATATATATATATATATATATATATATATATAAATACAGACACACACACTAATCAATCACAACATTAAGTACACCTATGCAATTTAATGCAATCCAATACAGTGGCTCTGCCTTGAATTCTATTTTTACAAGGTTATAATTTCTCTGCTTTTAGGGTAGTACAGTCATGCTGGAGTTCATTATAAGAAGAGAGGATTCTAATGTTTTGGCCACCTCTTCCATTTAATAGGGTGGTCAATACATTAGAAGCATTTCTCTTTATAATGCACTCCACCTTATTACGTTTTTAACAGACACTTCTGCTGCATGTTAATGAGTCAGCATCAATTAGTCTTTTTTTTCAAACAGGAAAGAAGGCAGACAGGGACAGAATTCAAAGAACGTGAAGGACATGGTCTGAAATATTTGGATTTAATAATTTGTTATACTCTGGCCCATAGTGATGTAAAGGAGCACAATAAGGCTGGAGGTGAGAAAAGGACCGGGCGGGAAAAAAAAGAGAGGATACAGATGGCAGGGCTTAGAAAGGGCCAGAACAGAGACGAGGGTGAGGGTCCTCTGTCCTGGATGTATTAATAGACACTGTGTGGCTTTTATCTAGTAAAGATTGCAGCACACGTCTCCTCTCTCATGCTGCATCTCATGCTCAAAGATGTGTGTGCACATGAACACACTGTCAGGCTCTCAGCCTTTATACCATTAAATAGACTTGTAAGCACAAAGCTGTGGACCACAATAAGGGCTCAGTAAAATGTACGGAGAAGCTCACAAAAGACTCCACATTTTCAAGCAGCCCTCAAGTCTGCTAATAAAAAGGATGACGTAAAGCTGAGAACTACATGTAAGCGGTGCACTGCTCTTGCAGAGACATGTCAGTTATGCATTTTGAAGCTTTTTGATTAAAGATGTTAACATTTTTGATCACTGAGTAATTTAATAAACCATCTGCACGTACTGCATGGTAACGTGCAGGTGGTGCCAGTCAAAATATGACTGATGCAAAGTGTGTGTTTGTCAGTAATTGTAGCTTACTGATAATTGCATTCATGTTGAAACTGGAGCTACCTCTCAGTGTGGACAAGATGTAGTGTGCTTTTGTGCCTGAGGTCAGCCAGCGGAGCTCTCTAATCCAGCAGCCAGCAGAGATCTTTGATCTTCTCTGCCCATAATCTGTTTTTGCATTCGCTGAAATTTTTACATTTTCTATTTTTTCTATTGCATTTGAAAACACAGCGGACAGAGAAAGGTTTCTTTATTAGTGAGGAAGTGCAGGTGGTTAACTTTTTGTATCTGTTTTTAGAATCTTTATTGTTTATCATTGAGTACATATACGTGTTACAATGAAATTTGTGCTCTGTATTTAACATCATCCCCTTCTGGGGAGCAGTGGGCAGCCAGAGGAAATCTCAGGGAGCTTGTGCTGAGTATCTCACTCAAGGACATACCTGGGATTTGAACCAGGAGACTTCTGTATCCCTCCGACTAATCCACCAGGCCACTAGAAATAAGTGTCTGTGCGTATGTTTGCCTTTTTGTGCTTTTTGCTTTTAAGCTTTTTGCAGTCTTTACCTTTACTGGAAATCTAAATAGTGAGGAAGCTGCTACATGGTATATGCTGAAACATTCGTCCAATAAGGCTCCAGTTTTTTGGTTTCAAGTTTTGTAAAACACAAGTAAAATTGGGAAATGAAAGTGTAGACAAAAGCCAAAGTCATGTATGACATAAACTCAAAAATACCCAACATTATTTAATCTGTTTTGTGGGTTTTAATTTCAATAATGTTTTATAACATAAATTAACATAAATTATCTGTTTACATTTTCTTTTTTGGCACATAATTTATTTTATAACCATTCATGCTACAGAGGATTGAGACAAAGCTAAATGAGATACAAAATATTGTCAACATGTATGTCTTGCCCTTATTATATATATATATATATTTACTTTGGACTGGAATTGCTTTTATGTTTTATTAATATTAAAGGAATAAATTTGTTTTTTGTACATCTGTTACATACTGTAGGTGTTTCATGCACATGTGGAGGTTCATTCGTCCATGTATGTGTGCGTTTTTATTAGATCTTGACCTGCAGTGGCGATGGCTCATGTGCATTGTGGGATGTTGAGAGCGGGCAACTGCTGCAGAGCTTCCATGGTCACACAGCCGATGTGTTGTCCCTGGATCTCGCCCCATCTGAGACTGGAAACACGTTTGTGTCTGGGGTAGGAGATAATGTGTGCAGAAACTTTTCATGTAATTACCAAATGTTTGGCCAGTCCACATAAACTTAAAAGTTTGTTTTAGGGTTTGGAATGGTTTTTAGACTTTTGGTTACAATTAGGTTTAGGTTAAATTAATTCTGATGGTTAAAGTTAAGGTGAAAGGGGCTAGGGATTGTATTATGATTTAGTGCACTCACATCTATATATTGGCATGGCTGTGTCTGTGTTATCAGGGCTGTGATAAGAAGGCGCGTGTGTGGGATATGCGCTCTGGACAGAACATTCAGTGTTTTGAAAGCCACGAGTCCGACATCAACTGTGTGAAGTGAGTTCTCTGATTAAAACCCGCTGTATCTTTTATTTATTATATCTAATAGCATGTCCAGTGCAGTACAAATGAAAGGTAAGAAACCTAGAAATACATTCAAATAATAAAGGGGAAAAATATCTCATTTAATTATTCTTTTGTCCAAACAATTAATACATTAAATTACAATGAATACAATAATGTGGCTGCCTTTTACCTGCTGATTTACTAATTTTCACATAGGATATTAGTTTGTTAATAGTTTATGGATTATACGTTTACTTGACTGAATCATTTGTGGCGCAGCTTCTAAGTGCCACTATCCATAAACATCCAAGCAAATACCTAGGCTGTTATTTTAATGAGAAACATGCTCAGGTGTTTCACTAATACTAGTTGTTCTTGTCCCAAAAAGATTGCGAGTTGGACTATTTCTATAATTTGCACTGCTTCTGTCCATTATTGCTTTAAAGCTGGGTGATTGTGGGTGAAAAGTCGTAGTTAGATTTTTCAGTGCTCTCTTCAAAGTAACAAATTTGTTGTCCTCTAACAGTCAAAAGATCAATGGCTTTCGGCCTGTCCCTTCAAGGGTTTCCACGGCAAAACATTTCCAGCTTGTGGATTTGGCATGCGTTTTTACACAAGATGCCCTTCCTGCAACAACCCTCCCATTTTTATCCGAGTGGCTCGGCAAATCTATGGCCTTCTGCATCCCAACCCAATGCTCTACCACTGAGCCACCAGGCCACCTTTGCTGTCCTCTAACATTACTAAACATTATACATTACTTTTATTGCCTGACTCCTACAATTCTTTTGTAACTTTACCCACACCACCTTGCTTTTTGTATAATGTCTTTATAACAAGAAGAATTTTGCTGCCTTTAAATGTATTTGTCTTAGTAGATTAAGTTTTTCATTGTATAAATAAAGTTTTTCAATCAGTGCAACTGGATTAATCCCCAAAGTTGAAAGTAAAAACAACATAATCTTACCCAAGTTGTTGTTTTTTTTGTTGTTGTTTTTTTTAGTCATTTGGGTGCTGCAAAATATCTGATGCACCTTCGGTTATGTCTGTTGTAGGTACTACCCCAGTGGAGATGCTTTTGCTTCAGCTTCTGATGATGCCACAGTGAGTCACATCATATACCCTAATAATCTTTTTGTCACAGCATGTTGTGCAAGACTGATAAAGTAACATTAATCAGATAAGAAGTAAATGCAACACTGTTAACAGAATATCAAATGGCCTGTTACCACACCATATTGTATGTCCTGTTTTGTGCTGCTTCTCAGTGCCGTTTCTATGATCTGCGAGCTGACCGGGAAGTAGCCGTCTACCAGAAGGACAGCATTATATTTGGTGCTTCCACTGTGGACTTCTCTCTAAGTGGTAAGGAGTGAGTTTGTAAAGCTGAATAATTGAATAAGTTGAATATTTATGTGTCAGATGTGTTATAACTACAAAATAATGGATATACTGTATTTATGACCTAAAAAACACTTTAATCTTAGACTTTGGGAAAGTATAAGCGTTTCCACAAAATGTTATAATTTTTAATGTAAATACAACTACAATGGTAGGTACAGCTACAAAAGTAAGCGAACTATTTGCACTTTCCTGGTTTTCTGCATAAACTGGTCATGTAATATGATTTGATCTTTACCAAAGCCACAAATATCAATCTGACAAATGACAGTCATCATCTTTCATGTCTTTA
Source organism: Channa argus (assembly GCF_033026475.1). NCBI lineage: Eukaryota > Metazoa > Chordata > Actinopteri > Anabantiformes > Channidae > Channa > Channa argus. The sequence goes on from NC_090198.1 coordinate 11,349,288, forward strand.
TTGAACACACACATTATGGGTAATGCTGACACTTGGCTCCTGGTGTCACAAAAATTCAACCTGTGTCAGGTTTTACAATCAATGAAACAAGAATAAAGGTGTGATTTAGAGCTACATTAACTTGTAAAAAAACAGTATCAGTGAGCTATTCACTCTGTTTGTTTGTTTATCTCTGAATCTGGTGAAAGTCAGATCACATTTCATGAGCAATTTATGGAGAAAAACCAGGAAACTGCAAATAATTCACCTAACTTTCCATTTCACTGTACATTTAGTGTTCTACAGAAACATTTAATCAGTATCTCACAATTTCACAGTTTGTTATTTTCATTTTTGTTAAAATCCCAACTTCCTCACTTATGTACTTTTTTCTGTATCGTCCAACTCTAAGGACGTCTGCTTTTCGCTGGTTACAATGACTACACTATCAATGTGTGGGATGTTTTAAAAGGAACTCGCATCTCCATCCTGTTTGGTCATGAGAATCGTATTAGCAGAGTCCGTGTGTCACCTGATGGCACAGCACTCTGCTCGGCCTCATGGGACAGCACCTTACGGGTGAGCAGGAGTTTCCCCACAATGACTTAGTAAAGACTTCACTATTTAGCTGTAGCTTTTTTTAACAAAGAGTCTGTTACGGTAAATGAATCTGTAATCTACCATGTAGGACTTCATACTTAGATATATAAACAAATAACAGGATACATATACTCTGTATATACTGTATTAAAGTATGACTGTTTTAAACCTATGGATAAAATCAAGTGAATTCCTGAATTGAAGTTTTGTCATAGATAAGTGTAAAGAATCGAAGCAGTTCTAATCCTATCCATGTGTCAATCATGCTGGTCTGATAAATTGAGATTTTTTTTAAGTTATGTTTCGTTACTTCCTTGTAACTGAATGAAGAAGATTCTAGTGTCAGTTAAGATCTGAAACCAGGACTTTAGTGTAACATCGATACGTTTCTTTTCTAAAGATAAATCTATGATAAATGCAGAAACTCTCCACTCAGCCCTGTTTCCTTTTTTACAGACATAAGAGGTGTTGTGCATGTTGAAATTGTTGAGATATTTAGCACTACTTAAAATTGTATTTTAAAAATCATAGTTAAACTACTATTTTTAACACTCTGTTCTCACTTATCTCATCCAGATCTGGGCATAGAGACTTTTTAATGGTTGTGATTCAGCGGAGACAGCACCAGCAAAATGTGACTGCAAAACCTTCAAGTCCATCCATGAAATCAACAATACTTCACTGCCACAGATAAACTTGAAATAATCAGATTTGCATTGCTAATATTTAACTAATAAGTAACTGGTAGCCTGATGATTAATATTGTGTAAATATGTTAGAGGATTTTTTAAAATTAATATTATAACAAAAAATTGTGTGAAGAGCCACCAGACCTGTAGAGATCAGCAGCGTGTGACTGCTCTGCATGTAGCTCCACAGCCAATATTAATTGATTTAATTCCAATTCCTGAGAGAACCACACCCGAATTAACATTTGTCTAGAATGATGCTGTAGGTCTTCGCACTGTGTCATTTCTGTCCTGGCACTGCCAGGATTATCCAAGGATAGACAACTAAAATGTAACCTTACATTTTTCTTTTTTAAGAAGCCTCAATTTTTCAACTTCAACAGCTTCAATCTGTTTCTTTTAATAATATAAAGATGATTTTAACTGGGGCTTGTTTGTTTTTGCTTTGGGGGGCACATTTTATATTCTTTGAGTGGCAGACCAGGGTCTCACAAACTGTTTGCTCTCTTTCTATTAACCCACACAGTCCTGACAAACCTTGGTGGGAACCTCAAATGCCGATTTAGTTGTGAAGCAAACTTAAAGCATGTTGTTTGCCACTGCACATAAAAGCAATGTGACATGTCTCTACATAAAGACAATGCGACAGAATGTCAAGAATTTAAAAGATCAAATGATTTTAACCAATTGTGCCACAATGACTTTAATCTGCTGCACCCTACCAGCACAAAGGTTGACCTAGATTTAATGCCAATGGCTGAAATTTGCATTTCTCCTACTCCATGGTAGGGAGAAATGTAAATGTACTGAGACATGATTTTTCTGTCACTGTGAACTTGTGATTAAGTGACTGGAGCACCAGCGTGTTTGGACCAAAGAGCAGTGAAGAGTATCGTGAGGGAACGCTTGATTACAGCATGAATCCAGTACAGTTATTACGTTTTGTTTGTTTTTATCATTGAGGGTTCCTTCAGTTTCACTGGCAGCATTTGGTCATATCAGAACTGTAGCAGCTGTCACCCCAAAATGTCCTGTAGTTGTGTTTTTAAGGAATCAAATGAATAATGTAAAAACCGACTGATCTCTGCTGTGTGGGAAAAAACAAATCTCTGAAATGTCACTTAACATTCTCATGTTGGATTATTTATACTAAAAATAGTTGTGGAAATGGATGTGCTTTTGTTAGTTTAATTTGCAGAATTACCAACTGCCTGTTAAAACTTTAAAACTATTTAGTAAACCACTGGAAATGTCAAGTGTGCATTTATTTGTGTCAAATACTCTTACTAATGCAGATTCCATTGATGTTAGTCTGCAGACTTTTACTCTGCAACACTGATGCAGCTTAAAATGAATGCGCACTTGATTGTTCAGACTTGTTGACTTGTCATACTGTTGAAACAGTATGACATTTTATCACCATGGCATTAGGAAACAAATGGTAAACAAAGGCTGTCAGGATACACCTGAAAAACGAAATAAAAACACAATGAACTTACAAATACTGACCAAAAATGTAAAGTATATACAATATGTATCTAATGAAATAAAGCATGCAAAAACTCCGATATGGTCCTGTGAGTGAATAAATTTGAAAAATTTTTGCATTACGAATTTTAAGCTGATTTTTTAACCTGATTTCAAATAAATAAAAAGATCTTACGAAATTCTGATACATTTATGAGAAATAGTAAATCCTGAATATACACATTGATGTACAATCACAGCTAATAAGCACTTGATATAAGGTATTTGTTTTTTAGTATTTGTCCTGTTTTGTAAATTTGCCTTTAAAGCATTAGTCTATCTTACACCACTTTATATTTTTAACAGTGGTCAAAGTCGGTCGGGCAAAGTTGGTCGGGAAACTGTGAGTGATGTTTGTACAGGATCCTTGTTCTTTCCTCTGAGATAAACGCCAGCATTTCAATTGTATTACGGTGAACCCATAGAGTTCCTCTGAAACCCTGCCATTCTTCTTTCAGATAATAACATGTTTGTTTTAGCAGCTCCTCACAATAAAAAGATGACCACCAGATGACACGTGTATTTCGGTGGCACATTCAGCATTTTGTTTTTCTACAGTAGCCAGAATTTAAAATAAAAACATTTTCTAAAATTCAAGACGGAAACACCCAGAGGGAAACACCAGATTAAGTAAAGGGAGTGTGATGAAACAGGAAGGTCGAAAGGGGATAGATGAATGAGAAGACACTGAGGTATTTAGATGTAGAGAAAATACCCAAAACCACAGATGGACGCATACAGTATCTACTGTAAACGATCCACCTGCTATCACTACCATGCATTTGATTACAAACGAAGTTTCTACATTTTTCACTTCCTCATACTGATCACTGAACTGAGCATTACAGGCTGTGATGTCACACAGTGAGAGTGAGCCTGGGATGATCTCCTTTGATTTCGTTTCTGAACGTCAACCTATATCAGATCCTTTTGCATATTTCTTGTGGTCTGTTACCCTGAATCCTTCTGTAAACAGAGTTTCACTGTGTGGTATGCGACTTGACTTAAACAGTGGGTTTACGGGTAGTGAGAACTGCTCCTTCCCTATTTCTCAGTGCTATAAAATGTACTCATACCGCAGTGGGGCTGGAACTGGTTATAGATCGATCAACCTTTATAAATTAGCCTACTTTTGAAAAGAAATAGTCCACTCTGCAGCTGACTCTATTGTAGCCTGTCACTATTCTCAAGATGTGTATGAGTGCAGATGTGAGCTTAGAGGCAATTTTCAGTAACAATAAAACGAACTAAAAACGAAAAAAAACAAAAACCTCCGTTTTACCGTGACAGCATTCTGTCAAGCGCATTCAAAAGGCTGCATTTAATTTGCGTACATCTGTTGATTTGTTTCTTGTTAGAGGCTACACATTATTTCCCTTTCCATTGCCTGAATGATGGTTTTCACTTTGGCGTGCAGAGGGCTCTGCTAGATGCCTATGTAGGGACTTTTGCGGGTTTTTCTCAGACGGCTCGAAGCGCAGAGCAGTGGAGGCGGAGTTAGGCGATAAATGTGCGGCAGCTGAAGGGAAACGGTGACTGTACCGAGGTTTTCCTTCCGCCGTCTGTACGTGCTGAGAGCAGTCTGATATCGCTGGGAGGGTGAGCCTTTGTTCATTTTATACTCTTAAAGAATGTTCTGTCAGTGTCTACATGTTCACTTTGGGAGATGTTAAATGGTGGCTTCGTAGAGATGCGCGTGAAACGGTGCAAAACGGCGTTTAATGCGTCGATGAGCCTGAGAGTATGTGAGCTCCTTTGTGTCGCCCAATGACAGCTCTTCGGCGCTTCGGCCGTGTTACTGCTCGCGGAGGAAAAGCACTAGCTTTTTTTCTTTAAACCCTTAATACGCAGACATGTAACGTCATACAAACCTTAAACTAAACTGTAGCGATAAACCCAAATCCTATTTGGGTTTGTTGCGTTTAGTAGCCGAAAGCTAAGTTCGACGCAAGCGAGCGTTAGTCGTGGCTCTGCTTTCTCATAGTGCTGCTGCATCGCTAGCGTTGCTATTAGCTGCCCAACAATTAGAACTTAACCGTAAGCAACCGTCAGGCTGGAACTGTGTAACACCGGCTGGAACCAACGCGTCTTTATCTTTCACATTATTCGCTGTTAGGTACGTTTGTTGGTAGCAGTCACATGTCTGTATCGTTAGTGAAATATATTTTGCAATAAATGTAATTATTTAGTTTATTTTTATTGCTTTGGATTTTAAAGTTCAGCGGAATCCTCTGGCACCTCCCTGATCGTGACGACACTGACTACACTCGGAATTCTGTTCCGTATGTGGTGACGATTATGTCAGGGAAATTCAGAGCGCAAGTTAATTTGAAATCGGCTATCAGTGACTTAATTTTCCTAATGTAAAGGGAACTAGCAAAATCCTTCTGTCATTTGTTCACAAGTTTTGTCTTGTCTGGCTGTTGTCTATAAAATCAATTTAAAGATGGCATATTACTCCAAAATTACAGGTGGACATTTTCACTTACTGCTTAGTAGATCCAATATACATTAAGTCGATTAGGAGCTGGCACATTAATTGATCTAGAGTAACCAATCTAATTTGGTTACTCGTTCATATTTCATTGGGCTGATATTCACATGTCAGGCTGATTGTTATTTTATTATTAACGTGAATTTACCACTCTTTTAGAAAATGTCATTTGGGCTGTGGAAAGAGACCCTGGCTCTGGCAGAGGACTACCTGTACCTGTGCTGCACAAGCCAACGGCCAGCCCCTCCACCTCCCAGCGAGTCAGCCGCTGCCATGAGACGCCTGGCGCAGGACATGGAGATGCAGCATCAGGCTAGCTTCCTGTCACTCACCCAGACCTTCTTGAGGAAGTGTGGGCCGTACCCCTGCTCCAGCCTCAAGATGGTGATGAAGGAGCTAGTAGGAGATGGACACCTGAACTGGGGGAGGGTTGTTTCCCTTTTTACTTTTACTGGGGTGCTAGCTAGACAGCTGCTGGAGCAAAAGGACATGAAGCCGGGGCTGGACCTCGGGAAGGAGCAGGAACTAGGACAGGGGCCAGGGCACTGCAGGCTGCTGGCAGAGACCATAGCTAATTTCCTGGGGACCGAGAATAAAGACTGGCTGCTGGAGAATGATGGATGGGTAGGTCGTAACAACATATCTACTCCAAAGTTGATTGACTGATGCATGACAATGTACTGTTGATGGCATAAGCACTGTAAATAAAACAAGGGGTTATGACTGTATGCTTGACAGTTGCACAGTTAAAAACAGAATTGTACAAATTTTTAAAAAAATCCCTCTAAGACATAATGAAAGTGACTTTATACTGTTTTCTACGGTTGGTGTTGGAAACCACCTAGTTTTTTAGGATCATGTTTGCTTCCTGCTAAGGGGTGTATTCAGATCTTTGTCAAACATGGCTTAAAATATGGCCAGTGCTTAGTTTAGATGCTGCCTTTTTTACTTTACAGTTAGCCAGTGAGACGAGCATTCGGACGTTTCATGTGGCTGCTGTGATTATAGGTGTTGTAGAGCAGCAAGGAATGTGTGCTACAAGATCAACCTCAACAATGTAAATTCAGGCCCACGATTAAGCAATGCTAGCGCTTAGAAGATCGTTTTTTTGTAATGGTTAGACAAAAGCTTTTTTGCCAAGCGGCATGAGAGTGTAGGTTTGTTTAGACACAGGAAAGCAAAAGATAATTTTAAACCAGCTAGTTATGGCTTACTTACTGGAAATTTTTAAAGGGATAGCTGTGATGCATTCTGGGTAGACCAAGGTTGAAGTAGCCTCATCAAAACAAAACTACAGTTGGATGTCTGCTTTTGTGAATGGGCTTTTGCCTTGGCCCCATACCAAACACACACACACACACACACACACAGACACAGTCCTTTCTTCAGCTGGCAGCTGGTTTCAACAGACACGTAACCAGCTTAGCCAGATGGACTTCGTAGTAACAGTCAAAGCTTCAGTGTGTTCAGTGTACTGAAGGTTGGCGTGGTTGACTAGAAAAACAAGCAGCTGTAGAGCAGCGAGAACACCTGGAGCTGGGAGCAGGTGCAGTTACTGGTCAAACAGAAAGCTTTAGTCTGAAAACATGGTGAAAATGCAACTGCAGGATGAGCTGAACAGCTTCTGACTATCTAATTTTTATGGTCATGTAAATTTGAATAATTTCATCTTCAGTTTCTGCCACATTTCTTTTTTGTTTGGCACTTTGACAGTATTATCATTTTATTTTGAAAAACTGCTGTGCTGTTAGGGTGTGCAAAAAGTTACAGATGGCAGCAGCACCTGCAATTTGCAAATATTTTTCAGGAAAAACAAACAGCTGTCTGTGACTGTGACATATTTTCTAAAATATAGTGTATAATTGCCACCTGCTGTCAGTGAAACCACTGTTATTTGGAAGTCATTTTGGCTGCTTATACCGGGTTTTTTTTTTTTTCTTTTTCTTTTCTACAACCCTCAGTATATGGGGAAAAGCTTAAAAAATATTCCCCATTGCCATTTAACAAAGTTTCATGTCATCATCCTAACATATTCTTTTTTTCTTTGTCCTGTAGGAGGGGTTCTGCAAGTTCTCCCGCAGGACCAGAGAGGTGAGCCAGGATTCTTCCATGAGAAAAGCACTGTTTGCCGCTGCTGGTGTAGGCCTTGCTGGACTCACCTTCCTCCTGGTGCGTTAGCCCAGCCACCGACTCTTAACGTCCTCATTCTTGTTCTCATTTCATTTGGCACAATTAGGTAGACATTTGAATTTTACTAGCAATGCTGCAAGAAAGGACTGATCTGTAGTGAATTCAGGGTTGTGAGCTCAAGTCATCAATTGAATGTTTGCACATACACACCCCCAAACGCGCATACACACACACACCTCACGCATGCATATACATGCATTATTACTGACATCCTGCTCTTTAAGATTGTAAAGATAAACTTAATGCCTTCATATGTTTTGAAGTGAAGTTTGCATATCTTAGACATGACAATTATTAAAGCAAAGGTTTCTAAACAGAATCACCTTGCTTTCAAAGTTTGTCTACTTAGCAGCTAAAAATTTCCCACAGCTTTTGGTTTTGATTTTAAATTGTTAGCTGCCTTTTTATTCATGCGTTTACCTTAATTGTGTTTGTGGTATAGAGCCATTTAGTGTACAATGTATAAATTAATATATTATATTTATATAAAATTGTAAGCTGTGGCCCTTTTTTCTAACCAGTCCACAGTTAAAGCAGTGCTTTCGATGTCCTACATTCCTGTGAAATGTTTGTAATTTTCATGTTCAACAGAACTGCAGTGTGCAGTGCTGTAGACAACACAACGGTGCTATGAAATGTTATGATTCTACCAATCCAGGGAGCAATCTGACTGTAACCATATTGTTATTAGAACAAACCGTTGCTATGGCATTTCCCCCCACAGATCTGAAACATTATATTTTTACATGGGTTTTGTTCTATTTATTTCTCATTTTGTAATAAAAATAGAAATTATTATTGTTTTGTGATTGACTGTAATGAAGACAGTTTTGTTTTTCAGAATGAAATACTGTAAAAGCACTGTGTCATCCTTACAGCTTCCTGTTTTCCTCTAAAGGTTTACACAGGTGTTCAGCAGAGTGGGTAATATTAATACTAGTAAATGATTCATGTAAAGATTTTTCTGCTGTTTTGCACAGACCATCATGGTTAAATGGTGGGGTCGCTTTCACAAAATAAAAGGCTAGTAGCAGCTGCCAAATTAGGAAAACCCTGTAAAATGTGTCACATTCTTCAGTTTAAAGGCAGTTGTTAAAACATTAATATTTTTTTTTAAAAATAGTTCCTTAGAAGTCAGAAGTTAAAGATCTGCCACACTTAATCAAGTGCTGCAAGAATGGATTATTTGTTTTGGAAAAATAATATAGAGAAGAAAAATCTGGTTTTTCAGTATCAAAGCCCGATTATGATGACAGGTTTGTAGAAGTGTATAGTTGCTGGTATAGTTTGACAGATGAGTTGGTAAAAAATTAAATTCGAGTAAATGAAACAATCCTGTACTGCAGAATACGTTGGCCCAACTCTCCATTACTTAAACAGCACCCGAAGCTGCCGTTTAACATTTTACTAAGCATTCTACAAAGCATTCAGAACTTATTCCACATTTTATGTTACAGCCTTACTCCTTCCACAGTTGATGGAGGCCACTGTGCTCATTGGGCCCTTCAATGCTGCAGAAATGTTTCTGAACTTGTTCTGTTAGATCTTAGTGCTGCATTCAATACCATTGATCACAAAATTTTATTACAGAGACCTGAAAAAAAATGAAATTGGGTTTAAAGGAACTGCACCATGGTCTGCTTTTCTACCTATTGGCACTCAAAGCGATTTACACTGCTTCTTATTCACCCATTCACACTCACAATCACACGCTCATACACTATGGGGGAGCTGCTATGCAGCTGGCCAACACTCACCGGGAGCAACTAAGTTGGGGTTCAGTGTCTTGCTCAAGGACACTTCGACATGTGACTGGAGTAGCCGAGGATTGAACCAACAACTGTGAGATTAGTGGACGACCACTCTACCTTCCTGCGTCACAGTCGCACTAGGTTGGTTTAAATCTTACCTATCTGATAGACTTCAATTTGTTCATGTTAATGATGAATCCTCCAGGTGCACAAAGGTTAGCTATGGAGTTCCACAAGGCTCTGTTAGGACCAATACTTTTTACTTTATATATGTCTCTAGGCAACATTATTAGACAACACTCCGTAAATTTCGACTGCTATGCTGATGACACCCAGGTATATTTATCTATGGAACCAGATGAAAATAATCAGTAAATAAAGCTTCAAGCATGCCTACAAGACATAAAGGCCTGGATGTCCCACAATTGTTTACTTCTAAACTCAGACAAAACTCATAGTCATAGTCATAGTATTTGGGCCCAAAAATCTCAGAGATATGATGTCCAGTATGCCCTCCAGTACTACTGCAAGGAACGTTGGAGTTATTTTTGACCAGGATTTGTCCTTTACCTCACATATAAAACAAATCTCTAGAACAGCCTTCTTCCACCTATGGAACATTGCCAAAATTAGGAGCATCCTGTCTCAAAGTGATGCCGAGAAACTGGTCCATGCATTTGTTTCCTCTAGGTTGGACTACTGTAATTCCCTACTTTCAGGATGCCCCAGTAACTCCCTAAAGAGCCTGCAATTAATCCAAAATGCTGACTGGAATTAGCAAGAGAGATCATATTTCACCTTCACTAGCTTCTCTCCATTGGCTTCCCATTAAATCTATAATAGAATTTAAAACCCTGCTTCTTACATATAAAGCTCTGAATGGTCAGGCTCCATCATATACAGAAGACCTCATAGCACCATATCATCCCAGTAGATCACTTCGATCTCAGAATGCAGGCCTACTTGTGGTTCCCAGAATTTCCAAAGGTAGAATAGGCAGGTAGAGCCTTTAGCTATCAAGCTCCCCTCCTGTGGAATCAACTCCCAGTTCAGATTCGGGAAGCAGACACCCTCTCTACTTTTAAGTCTAGGCTTAAAACATTCCTCTTTGATAAAGTTTATACTTAGTTATTGTTATACTGCTATAGGCTTAGACTGCTGGGGGACCCACCTGCCGATGCACTGAGCTCCTTTCCTCCTCTTGACCCTCTCTCCTCCTCTCACCCCGCAATTGTCACCAGTGTATGTCATTAACTCTGTGTGTTTTCTCCCGTAGTTGTCTTTGTCCTTCTCTGTCCCCCTCTCTGTCCCCCTCTGTTCCCTTTCTGCAGGTGTCCGCGGCTTTGAAGCTGTGTGTCTTCCAGCGTGCATCTGCTGGTCCTACATATCTGCCCGATGTTTTGTTGTTGCTTTTTGTTGCTCCGTTCTTTTCTCTCTTCACTTTCCACTCACCCCAACCGGTCGAGGCAGATGGCCGTCCACCCTGAGCCTGGTTCTTCGGGAGGTTTCTTCCGTTAAAGGGAGTTTTTCCTCGCCACTGTTGCCTATGGCTTGCTCCAGGGGGAATTGTTGGGTTCTCTTTATACATCTTTATAATCTTGATTTTATTCTGTAAAGTGCCCTGAGATGACTTTGTTGTGAATTGGCGCTATATAAATAAAGTTGAATTGAATGGAATTGAATTACCCTTCCCCAGATCTGTGCCTCGATAAAATCTTGTCTCTGAGGTCTACAGACAATTTCTTGGACTTCATGGCTTGGTTTGTGTTCTGACATGCACTGTTAACTGTGGGGCCTTGTATAGAAATCATGTCTAATCAGCTGAATTTCCCACAGTTGGACTCTAATCAAATTGTAGAAATATGTATATAAGTGAAAAGGGTGCATTTATTGTCTGATTATGGAAACCTAATTCATTGAATGAAAAAACATGCATGTTTTTACTGTGGAAAGTTATTCAATCTTTAATATTTGGAAGTCAACCTCTACATTTTTTAAAAGGAGAACTTACAGTCAGGTTTAATCATGTTTGATTCTGGAAGGACCTGCCTACTGTACAGAAGGAAAATGTGGTTCTTCACTATCAAACTCTGATCGTGAAGACAAAGCAGATTTCTGCAGACCTTAGAAGATGAGTTGACAATGCTGGATGGGGTCACAAAAGAATTTGGACTCCACCCCTTGTCTGTGGGGCAGATCGTGTTTAGGTGGAGAACATTGTTTCTCTTCCCTGGAGTGGTTAATCAAGGTGTGCCATGTAAGAGTCTGGCAAGTCTCAGGGAACCTCAGCGTCGTGCTCGGGGAAGGTAATGCTCTTCTGTGCCGTATCTAAACTGATGATTAAATAGTAGAACTGCCTGATCAAGGAGGAAAAAATGTGTTCCGTCATAAAATGATGCCAACCTTATGTGAAATCTGATCCAATTAATAAGAAAATATATTTTAATTAATTGGAATGTAATTATTTCTTTAACTTACTTTAATATATTTATAACCTTTTTAATTTAACAAAATATTTTCTTTAAAAAATAAAATGAAATACATAATTTTTAAATCTAATTTGTTTCTATAGGTTTGGTGACTTGTTTCTAATGACAAAATTATCAGTAATTAACTCACATCTCACACATTTCATAAATTCTTATGCAAGATCTGCAGTTTGTGCAAATGTATTTGATGTATGAGAATTTGCACAGTTGATATATATTATTGATATACAGTATTTTTATAGTCTTTGGAGCTTACAACATAACTACATTTACTTAAATCCAAACTCACCATTTTTATTGACTATAAAGTTTTTATGTGACACAACATTTGTGATTACTAGAAGATATATTGTTTAGATTGGACATTCAAAGTTATAGACAATGCAACAATAAAATCAGCCAACACCTTTTGCTGTGCCTCTGCAAAAAACCAAAAACCAACCATAAAATTAAAAAAAGGCCTCATCAGTTTAAAGCAGAGAGGGAAAGAAAGAGTTGGCTGTCAATTCGATACCTTCTATACCTTTGACACTCCTTGCTGTGTTTGTTCACATAGCTTACTTATCTACAATACACACCCATAATCTTCAAAGCAACCATGTATGCACACAGATACACATACACACCCATATTATTATTGATAAATAAACTGTGCTGGGAACGTTTTTTCTACACCACATGGTGGACCCTTACTCTTGAGGTCTGACAAAAAAATAAATAAATCACAAAAGCTTGGATATCAAAAATAATCTTTACAAGTTAATGACTTGGCTTATTCTTTGGCCGCTTCCTGCATGTATGGGAAATCAAAAATAATTACAACATGAAACTCTTAAATGAAAATGCAAAAACTGTATTTAAAATATCAGCAGACATAAAGATCTTTAGAAATGTGTCCAGTTCGGGAGTTTGGCAACATCGGCTACATGTGTGGTTTTGTAAATGTGTGACAGTGACACTCCAAACATATTTGTACTATGTTTATTAATAATTATTACTTTTATTATTTAAACCAATATAGGCAATTTTCAACATTTCCAGCAGATCTTAAAAGTGAAACAATAGTCTGTTTTTCCTGAAAAGGGTCACATACCTCCATACTGTTGGTTTGCTACAGAATAAAACAAATATGCATTCAAATGCTTATTGCTGACAAAGGTATTACAAAGTTAAATAGTGCTACAAGACCATCTCAAAGCAGCTTGATGTTCCTCTGACCACAGTTCCTAACACAGTACTGTTAAGAACGGGACTGTAGCCAGCAGCCCTGAATGTGGCCTATTGGCCAGATTAGACCAGAGTAAACAGAACAGCAACATAACAAACAAGGAAAACTTCGGACAAGGTACAAAAACACAGCGGTGACCAGTTGCACCATACCAAGGCCCTGCATAGCTTCTGGCCGTGATCCCCATGTTGCAAGAGCTCTTAAAAACCCACTGACAATACTACAGCAAATAATAACTACAGCAGCTCTTAGGCAAAAGGCAAGAAAGGTCAGCTTTGTTGCACCCACAGGCTGTTTATTTAATAAAAGCTATATTTTGACCCTAGACCACCAGTAACAATAATGGCTCAAAAGTATGTTATAAAATATGTGGTTAAGAGTCCCGGTGTGCTTCATTATTAAATTAAATAATGTGTTACAAAAATGCAAATGTTTTCTTTTTTAAATTTTGTATTTAGGCACCACCATTTTTAGCCACATCTGTATAAAATTTTTAAATGTGACATCTTGTAGGAACTGGCTAGATGCTTTGTCAGAAATCAGTTTCACAGAAAAGAAAGAGATGGAAGATGGAACTGACAGAAGAAGTAAATTCACACGCTGCTACAAATAAGGCCAAAATGCGTGTCTACAAGCATATTTTGAAAAAGATCTTTTGCCACAAAGTGTGGTTTAGTTTCAGCATACACACAGTTCACACACTCCCGCACATAACAACACACTTTGTCTTTCTCATTGTTTGTTAAACGGGGAACCATGACAGCCTCTGATGTGGTTATCTGTTTCCTGTTGATAGTGGTTTTTTCCTCTGGTGGTGGAACTCAGCAGACAAATCTTTTATTGTCACCATCTGCTTATACATGGATTATGGAACAGAGATTACATCGATGTTGGTAAAGTTTAGTGCCACAATTTATACTTAACCACATAACTGAGTGAAAACTGCCTTTTAAAAGATATTATCAACTCCAATGAAAAGACAAACATAAATTCGATCCTATTGACACGAGCCTTTTTTTGTGCCATGGAGCTTTTTTAATGTAATTTATTGTGTTGGGCAGTGGTGCTGTAGTTTGACTCAGTTCCACATAAATACCCACTAGAACACTAACTGTGTGCTAGTCCACAGCTGAAATTTTAATGTTCCTAAATATTAGGAACAGACATGCAGCTTGTTTTGCAATCATGTCACTGCAGTATGTTACCCACACATAATGTAAACATCTTCAAATTTTAAAAGTTATGTTTTACAATTGCACACGCAAGTCACTACAGCTGATAACTGAGCCTTGTCTTTGTTTATTTGGGTACTAACCCCATTTTCACAAAAGTTAAAAAAAAAAGACTTGCACTAAAAACTAAAATATGTTATTTGTCAGTTCACTTGAATTATGTCTGAGCCAAAGTACAAGATAAAGACTTTCAGTGTTTACATTGACCAACCTAATTATAAACTCACTGGCCAGTTTTTAGATACAGCTCATTCATTTTAAATAGGGTGGCCAAAACTTTAGAACCACCTCTTGTTATAATACACTACAGTACGACTCCAGCACCCCCTATGACCTCAATATTAAACAGAGAGTAGGATTATCTTTCTGACAGTTTCAACTTGAAAACTGAAGTGAGTGTAGAAGACGTTCAAGAGGTTCAAAGAATACTGAAGTAACATCAGATTGGATGACTCCAACACTTAGCAGGTTAACTGGAAAGAGATGAAGGTATCAGGTTTAGACTCTGTCTTTGCAAGTACTATGGACCGTGGCTCAGCACTTTGGGCCAGACTTCGTGAGAGAATCGGGAATCAGTTCAACAAAATTGTTTCTCAACACAACATTGCAAAAAAAATTTGGTCTTTCACCATCTACATTTCATTGCATGATTAGGTTCAGGGTTATGGGGAAAAGGACAGAAACAACTGTTCTGTTTGTCTGTAATATTGATGTTACAGGATGGTGGTTGATAGTGATAATTACAAGGTAATAACCAGGTAAAAGTTTGGTATAAGCAATGGATATATCTGGGTAATAGGAGGCTAAAATTGCATATTTAATGAGGAAACTCAACACCAAGATCTACAGTAATTACGTGGGAACTTGTGGTAGTTTCTGTGTACTAATCATGAAACAGAGCTGTGAAATACATAGCTTCCTCTTTAACTGTAAATATCTGTAGTGGGAAAGATTGTCATAGCAAAAGGTCATAAATCCAACCTCCTCTATGTTAATTTGTCTTAGAAAGATATTATCACTGATTTAGTAGCCATTTATCTGATAAGTACGTTTCTGTAATGTTCCGTCAGCTCAGTTTACAGTGATTGCACTGAGTGAACAAATAGAAAATGTTGAGATAACTCGTTTTATTGTACAGGGCAACATAGTTTAATTGCATTTACTTACTTCACTACATTTTGGATAGAAACAAAAATTTTAAAACCTATTAATAGAATATTAAATATTAAAAATACACAACTCAGCATAATTTAAAACTGTTTTTAGGAAACTGTTTTTAAGTATCCTACCTGTATCCATTTAGCTATGTATCCCTTTAGTTTTAAGCAACTCCAATTTAGAGGGAACAATAGTAAATGTGAAAATATAATTAATAATGATGTTATAATATTGATTAACCCCATTTATGTCATTAGCTCCACCTTTACCAGCTTCATCAAGACCAGCAGCACAGATCTTTGTCCATTATTTGTTGTGTGTTTTGTTTTTAATACATTTCTATAATTTGTTTGTCAAACAAATCTGGACGAGACTTGTACATTTCTGTTGTCAAAAGCACAAAATCCAATATTGTGTAACGAACTTAGTTTTCTTTGTGGAGTACCTGTACTTTTGTACTTTAAGTTAGTTTGAGAGTGTGTACTTACAGCTAATACTTTATGTCGAGTTAAACATTTTAAGTAGTACATGTAGTGCTTAGGGCTGTGTTTACCAGATGAGGACGATTGTATTCTTCAGACACACAGTCAGCTCTGTTCACTACACAGAGACAAATTTGACTACAGAGTTGCCTGTAGAGCTTCCTTACACTTTTAAATGAGCATAGCAAATCGACAGTAAATATACTTTCATTGTACTGCATCTCTGGAACAGGTTTTGGCTTTATTCTTGGTATGACAGCTTACATTCATTTAGTTCTACATCAAATTAACTACTTTTCATATCTAAACATCTTATTTTATTTCCTTTATTTGTAAAGGTTCATATATTAAAAATAAATGTTGCGATTTTATTAGAGTGAGCTTAAAGCTGATTTTCTTTTGCAGTTCCAAGAATTTAATATTCATGATCTACTGTATACACTGGTTTATTCATTACTACTAACTACATGCGTGTACTGTATACTGCATACACTGTGCCTAAAATAAATAAAATACAAACCGACTCTGATGAGAAAGATGTACTTCATATGCAAACAGTAAGTCTGATCCTACAATAAAGACAAAGGTTCTTTGAAAATACACGACTAAGATACAGTATATTTTCTATGAGAGAAAGGAAGTGATGTATATATTTTCTGAGACAAATATGTTTATTCACTTTTTGCCAAGAGTTAGAAGTTCAGTACTATCATGCCTCTATGGTAGACAGCAACCTCCAGCCTGAAGTGGGTTAGCTTAGCTTAGCACAAAGCCTGGACCTGCACCTCGTCACCTTTTTATTTAATCTGCTCAATAACCAAAGTGTAAGAAAGACTACTGGACGTTTCACAGGAGCAGTCTGTGTTGGACTGTTTCCTGGCCTGGACCGGTAGCGGAACCTCCTGTCATTTTGTGGTCCTGGTCAAGAAAAAGTCCAGCCCCTAACCTCACTAAAACCAGGAACAGGGCAGGCTTGTTAGACCAAGCCAAAAGGCTGTTAGTGGCAGGTTCATGTTCACCATAAAGTCATGAGAGTGTTTCACCTTCTCATCCACTCTTTGCAAATGATAAGCAAATTTGCCAACACGACAAAGATAACACCTTTAAATTGTGGCCCAATCGTGGTACGAACAACTGTAGATGCGGGAACTATTTTTAAAACAATTCAAGGGAGACAGACATGATGGGAGCAGCCCTTCAGGCCACGGCCAGCTGAAAAGCTTCTAGAGTAGCATCATGTGCACACTTCGCGTATTTTAGTGTGAACATTCATGAACAGAAGTGCAGATCAGCACCTGGTCTGGAGCGGCTCTCATCATCTGTCTGTATATTCTTATATTGTCATGGCTGACAGTGAGATTTTCATTAATTGACAAAGAAAAATAAAATGTATTTTCATGTTTGTTACACTGTTATTTTACTTTTTATCCTCTAAAAGACATTGCACTTTTTCTCTTGATTCTTTGATGTCTTCTTCACTTTTCCTTCTTTGACCATCTTTTTCACCGTTGCTGCCACCTGGTCACATGAAACACACACACACAAAAAAAAAAAAAAAAATCACTAGTACTAACTTGGAGTTCTATTACAATGTCTTGACTTGTTTGTAGCCACAAATACTTCTTTTCTGCACAAAACAGAGGTGACTAAAGTATCTCAGCGACTAACAGATAGCGATTAATTTGGTGGCCTACAGACATTCACGTTCCCCTTAGGATCAACTGTAACGGCTCAGGTGAGCTCTTGCCAAAACCCAACATTGCCCAATACTTTGGTTTAGGATCAGATACCTGCAAATGTATTCAGCCACAGGCCCACGCTACCGTTTAGTGCTGACTAACAAATGTTAGTTTGCTAAAATACTAAAGTCAGCGATGATGGTAAAGAGTGTAACATGCTACATTGTCATTTTGAGGATGTTAATATGTTGACATTAGAATTTAGATCAAGGCAATTGTTTATTTTGGAAAACTGAGATGTAATATAATGTACTTTGAGGTTTAATTGTAATTAGTGTAATTCCGCTTTAGATTCTCTTTGCTTATGCGTGTCCCATTAAAGGACACGAAAAGCAGCAACATGAAATTCTGGTATTTGCTTTGCATGTTTCTGTCCAAACCACACAGAAACGGAAACTAAAGTGTAAACCATATGACATGCAAACGTTGCTCCAAGTTACAGGGAAATAGTAATATCTGTTGTGGGAGAGCTCTATACATTATAAATAAACTGTTACAGTATCTCACCAATCCTCTAACCTCTTCCGTGTCAGGAAATGATCCCGTCTCCAGCTTGGAGTAGATCAGCTGATCATTCACTGACACCTCAAAACTGTCTATGGGGGAAAAACAAGACAGAGAAGCCAGTGAACTTGCGAAACAAGGCAATTCCACCTCCTCTGTAAAAGCTAAGAATGCATTTTTACTTTTGTAAAAACTTACCAAGACCCATTTCATGTGTAGCGTAAATAGAAAAAAAAAACAAATCTCACTTCTGCAAATGGTACACAGGGTTGTTCAAAATAATAGCAGTACAATGTGACTAAGGTTTTTCGTATATTTTTTATTGCTACGTGGCAAACAAGTAGATTCTCAGAAAACAAATAAGACCCAGCATTCATGATATACGCACTCGTAAGGCTGTGCAATTGGGCAATTAGTTGAAAGGGGTATGTTCAAAAAAATAGCAGTTTCTGCTGTTGACTGTACAAACTCAAAACTATTTTGTACAAACGTTTTTGTTTCTGGGATTTAGCATCCTGTGAATCACTAAAATAATATTTAGTTGTATGACCACAGTTTTTCTAAAACTGCTTCACATCTGTGTGGCATGGAGTCACCCAACTTGTGGCACCTCTCAGCTGTTATTCCACTCCATGATTCTTTAACAACATTCCACAATTCATTTACATTTCTTGGTTTTGCTTCAGAAACAGCATTTTTGATATCAGCCCACAAGTTCTCGATTGGATTAAGATCCGGGGACTGGGCTGGCCACTCCATAACATTAATTTTGTTGGTTTGGAACCAAGACTTAGCTCATTTACTTGTGTGTTTGGGGTCATTGTCTTGTTGAAACAACCATTTCAAGGGCATGTCCTCCTCAGCATAAGGCAACATGACCTCTTCAAGTATTCTGACATATGCAAACTGATCCATGATCCCTGGTATGCGATAAATAGGCCCAACAGCATAGTAGGAGAAACATGTCCATATCATGATGCTTGCACCACCATGCTTCACTGTCTTCACTGTGTACCGTGGCTTTAATTCAGAGTTTGGGGGTCATCTCACAAACTGTCTGTGGCCCTTGGACCCAAACAGAACAATTTTACTCTCATCAGTCCACAAAATGTTCCTCCATTTGTCTTTAGGCCAGTTGATGTGTTCTTTGGCAAATCTTCTGCACATGCCTTTTTTTTAACAGAGGGACTTTGCGGGGATTCTTGAAAATAGATTAGCTTCACACAGACGTCTTCTAACTGTCACAGTACTTACAGGTAACTCCAGACTGTCTATGGTCATCCTGGAGCTGATCATTGGCTGAGCCTTTTCTCGTCGATCCATTTTGATGGTTGTCTTTCGTTTTCTTCCATGTCTCTCTGGTTTTGCTCTCCATTTTAAGGCATTGGAGATAATTTTAGCTGAACAGCCTATAATCCTCTTTATAGCTTTTCCCCTCTCCAATCAACTTTTTAATCAAAGTAGGCTGTTCTTCTGAACAATGTCTTGAACAACCTACTTTCTTCAGGCTTTCAAATGCACGTTCAACAAGTGCTGGCTTCAACCTTAAATAGGGGCCACCTGATTCACACCTGTTTTTTTCACACAGTTGATGACCTCAGTGATTGAATGCCACACTGCTATTTTTTTAACACACCCCTTTCAACTAATTGCCAAATTACACAGACTTAAGAGTGTATATATCATGAATGCTGGGTCTTGTTTGTTTTCTGAGAATCTACTGCACCTACTGGTAACTTGTTTGCCACATAATAATAAAAAATATACGAAAAACCTTAGTCACATTGTACTGATATTATTTTGAACAACCCTGTAAATAGCCTTAGTATAAACTGCATTTTAAACCAATATACAGAAAACACCACGTGCTGACATTATGAAAGGCCATTTTTATGGAGAAAACATAAACACACTTCTAAGTATTGATGAAAAAAAAAAAACGTGTTTAAACTCATGAGTTTGCAGCTGAGGTGTAACCCACTCCTACTAACCACTGCTCCATTGTGCCACACAAAGTTATTAATGTAGTGAAAGTAAGAGCTGTGTCTCCTTTTGAGAGAGAATTCAAAAGTAGACATGTTGGCAGGGCTGCCCATACACCTGACACTATAAAAATAAAAGCTTCAGGTTACTTTTAGTTTCTTCACTTTGGGAAGCCTTTAGTTTAGAAAGTAAAGATTCAACGGCCGTAGCTCAGTTGGTAACAAAGTCGTCCACAGGGTCAGTGGTTTCACTTTCAAGTTTCACTTTTTAAATGTTTAAGCTGATTTCCAAAGCCCAATGTATACATTTTCTCATATTAGCAAGATTATGGGGAGTGGGATATGTGCACTGAGCAGCCAGAGGATTTCTTTTCTCATGACAACATGTCATTATTTTATTATTGTCTGAGTACAGTAGGACCACTCTGGGTGACCCCTACTGAGTTCAAGGTGTTCCCTCTGAAAATCGGAAGCATTTTGAAAATGTTTTTACGTTATTTGTAGGGGACAACGAAAGAACACACATAACACGCCTGGTTTTCAGACTTCTATCACTTGACTATTATTTTCTCCTTTTCTTGGTGGAAATGGGCTTCCACAGTGAACCGTATAGAGAAGAGAAAAGGAGCTCACCTGGCCTCCCTCTAACTCCTGCCACCTGCACACCAGGGACCTGCCTGAGAGTACCGGCTAGTTCCTGGTAGCGGTATGCAAAACTTCATTCTTTACTGTAACACAACACAAACAGAACTCACTCATAAACTTTCAACTGGTTCATGAAGCAATACATTATCTTTTTATAGTTTATTATTTCTATGCAAAGAAAACTATTATTGCATATTTACAAAAATCAGGTCCTTGGGCATCTTGGAAACAAAACCTAACTTAAATTATCTATTAATGTATAGTCACATTATTGTGCGTGAAGACAGGAAATGTTTTCATACAAACTGCTACAAATTAAACCACATGTATTTCCTGCCTGTTGCCTTATTTGGTATTTAAACCCTGTGTAGACATCGCTCTCGATTAACAGGCTCAGGTTGTCCTACTTACAATATTAATACAATATTACAATTTACAATATTAATACAAAAGAATATAAGCTTTAACACTTACCAGTATTCAATTGTAACTGCAGCCATTTGATTTGTACAAGTATGTAGAGCTGTCAGCAATCAGTCAGAAGCTCAGCTGCATTAATAAGTGTCCTGGCAATACTTCTCTATTTCATAAACCACACCCAGTGAGAGGGAGGCTACTCTGTCCAGTTCATGCATGTTGACTAAATTAAATTGGCAACCTGACAAATATAATTCCATATAAATTAGCATTCGTCTTATTTCTTTATGTTACTTGAGTTACTGCTAACGTGAAGTGTTACCAGGTGCAAACCCCAGCCAGCATGAAAAAGTGTAATTGCATAGCTCAGGATAAACTCCCAAAACATCCTACACTGCAAACCTTGTAGTGACAATCGAGTGATATTATCAGCCCAGTGTCCTGAGCTCAACAAACGTGCCATCACACAGGTGCACAGTTTATCAGTGTGGTCAGAGGCAGATCAATAGAGGTCATTCAATGCATTCAAATATTTGCAGATCTGTAATCCAAAACCAGTTTTACCCCACCCCCACCCCCACCCCCCTCCGGACAGGTCAAACCAGTCTTTTATATGCAGGATGTCCCTACTGATGTCCGGATCAATGCATCACTAACAATTTAAATTCAAATCTTCTGAAGGGAGACAGACAGCACTGGATACACAAACTTTCATCACCGCATGAATGAAAGTACAGCTCAGTATACACAGACCAGAATGTGGATACAAAACTATTGCCGCAGTGACATTTTAACAAAGGCTGCAATTCATTTCCTTCATAAATCAAGTAATCGTTTTGTATACAAAGTGGTGATGAAGATTATGTATTTGAGTTTTTTAAGCTTAAAAAAAAAGCAACATCTTAACATTTGCCATGTTGTTTGAGAAATTATTCAATTATCAAAATACCTGTTGACGGATTTTCTGTCAATCAACTAAATTAATGATCATTTCAATTCAAAGAATAAATTCTTTCAATTATTGATGCCAGTTTGGCTACTGTTTACAAAGAACTGTTTCATCCTCACAGCCCACTTGTTCCAAGCTGCGAGAATTTTTTTTTTTAATTTTAGGATGAAAATGGGCCACATACCGAATCTAAACACGTGAGATTTAGAATTTTTGCATTTTATTTGTTTAAAATGATATCCAGTACAAAATGTATACAGTGATACCCTTACATATGTCAGTTACCCTGAATAAAATAGTTAAATCTGTTCAGCTCATGCCAGATAACAGTATCTATAAGATACACTAGATTGTAATTTGCTCATATAATAGCTGATGACAAAGATATAGCAATAGTACCTTTGTAACAATAAAAACTATGCAATATTTTGCTGGACACACTTTCAATACAATAAAATGACATTTTTTGTAAAAGTTGCATTGCAATCTGCCCATATTTTACAAGATTTCCCAATTCATGTATATATTGTCATTAACAAGGACAAAAGGTTGTGATACAAGTCTTTATACATTTATAAAAATTATGTTTGCAAACTGCAGTGACTGATTCTCAGCAGACTGTCCTCTCTGAAGCTGCTGTAACAGATGTAAAATGCACTTAGATTTGTTCTTTTTTCTTAAAGGCAACTCAGCAAATTTCATAATAAATAAAATCTCTGCAATGTACCTGATGATATATTCAGTTCATAGGTATTTCTGTGTGTACACACATACACACAGCATCATCTGTGTATATATAGCATGATATTCATAAATGTGAAAGAAATATATATTCTCCATGTAAGAAATTAAAAAAAAAAACTAAAGATTAAGTTGGCTGAATTGTGCTCAACACAGCATTTTGATAGGACCAACAAAAACATGAAAGTCTGCATGAACTGGATTCCATAGAAACCCACGTGATTCCTCCAGTTGATTGGGTGTGCCTTTCTGCTTGGTGGCTTTGAATAAAATTGATCTTAACAGCTTTGTTTTATGATCATTCTCTCTCTGTCACTTTAAACTGATCACAGCATCAGCCTCATTGATTGGCGGGACTCCTTAATGCTGCCGCCTGCCGTGGGAGGGTCTTCCTGTGGGAATGTCACCTTATCTGGTGTGTAGTCATTCCTCTTCAGATCTGATAAATAAGAATACAGGAAAAAAGTTGGTGATGTCAAAGATCCCAACTATAAAGCTTCACAAATATGTTGTGTAGTAGGTGGAGTAACAACTGCTGCAGAGTGGTCTGTAGATTTTCAGGACAGATGAGCAGTAATTTAGTGCAGGATTAATGTAACAGAACAGCAGCCCTCAAATATCTCTCACCGGGAAGTTTGAGTTTCCGACAACAGGAGTTGCAGTGGTGTTTTGCCCGGAAGTTCCTAATGGCATCATCCCCAAGGTTGGCTGGCCCAAATATCATGTCGTAAGATCTGCAGGAGTCACACAGAAGTCAGAGTACATTTAGTTTAAAGCTCAACCTGCTACAGTTGAAATCCTCCTCTTACAAGTCACGAGTGTATTTACCCCTTTTCCCCGCTCTTTATGACTGATGGATCTGTCAGAATCTCCCCAACACCTGCAGAGGTACCCGACAAACACACAGGCTTCATTCCCAAAAACATTTTTAAAATGATCTATTCAGCTCTGACAAATATTCAATGGAGAATTCATTCAATTACACACCAAGATGAATTAGATCACGTATGAACCACAAAATTACAACAAAAACATTTTAATCTTCTCTCATCGTCAAACAGTCACAAAAAAACGAATTCGGCTGCATTTGAAAACACTCGGTGCATTGGTGTGAAAGTGTGTGCTGAGAGGTTTTACCCTGCAGGTCGAGCACCAGCAGCTCTCCACGGGTGTATTCGTAGGTCCAGTGACTGAAGGCCAGCATGGTTTCCTCCAGGAGGTTGGTGGGGACAATCTCATCTCCATTGTTGTTGTTGAACTTCCTGAACTCCCCAGTGATGCACTCTTCTATAGCAAACCACTTTCCAGCAGAGTGACAGTAGAGCAGAAACACCTCCAGAAACCTGAACACGCAGAAAACGCTAAATTAAACTTAACTAAAAGGGTTTGTGCTGATGTAAATTATCACTAAATAAAAATGAGTAAGTAAATTTGTTTCTGGCCTTGACAAAAAGCAATAGACAAAACAATCATGCAACATATGAAAAAAAGGATTAAAACTGATAAGATACTGGATATGTGAAGGGGATTTTTGTGTCTGCGTTGGCTGCACACTTACCTCGGTGAATAAGGAATTGTCTTTGGCCTGAATTGGTTGAATGCAAACGTCAGCTTCTGAGCAGCTCTTTGCTGTTGAATTTCCTGGAGTGTCACAAGAAATCAACAGATAAAACAGACTTTATATAAGCCTCCCTTTACTGTGAATCCTACTTTGATTGTCAACAAATTGTTGAAGGGAAACCAAAGTACAGGGAGATTTCTTTAGCTTTGTCCTTTGAGTTTTCTGATTGTGGAAACAACTCCAGAGTTTTGTTTGACAGAACCACAGCAATGCTCACACCTTGTTAAATCAAGTCAGATCTCCTCTTTAGGTTATTTGCTATTCAGAGAGTTTATGTCTGGGAAAACAATTCTAAGTGGAGTAAACCCAACAGCCTTTTCAAAGTCTGCAGTCCAAACACATTCATTCACTAGTTGTGCTACATTGTGTGACTATGTTGGGAATGACATCCAGGGTGGATGGATGCTTCCTGTGGAGGTACTGAGCCTTATGTTACAAAGATGAGGTGGTGTATTTCTGCTCCCTACCCTGAGACAAAGGTGCAGCACAGTGTCCTCCTTGTAGATGCTCTGCCAGGTTTGCACCACCTCTGGAAGGAAAGACTTTACTATATACAAGTGTCCTGGTTTCAGGATGTCGTACTCTGACCAAGTGCAGAGCACCTTGAGGGCCCGTCTCAGTCCTCCACCCATCTCCTCCTTGCTGAGAAACTCTATTTTGGCACAGAGTCCACGTTGGGCCCAGGAAGACATGCTGTTGTTCATGATGTTGGGGGAGCTCTCCTCCAGACGGTACACAGTCACCGGCTCCCCTGAAGGAAAACACCACCAGCAATTTTAGAGGCAACACGGCTGTATTTCTATCAAATCCTGTCTTCTTTCGTATTTTTCTGCATTTCTACAGAAATTAATTAAATTAATGAGAATACTAAATGTTGCCTTCTGGGAGGCAGAAGCTAATGTGATGTTGAATGTGATTGTTTATCTTTGTGCATGAACAAAACTCAGCCATAAAAGTTTTACTTCACCTTCCCCCAAAGTAGGTGGTAAAGAGGAAGAGAAAACAACAGCTAAAAAATAGCTGGTGTGATAAAAACTTTGTATGTTGTCCCAGTATTTACTTATGTCAGTTATTTGTTTTTTGAATTAAACTGGCTCATTTAAATATGAACATGTGTCCTAATGCAGTATCTAATGTTTGATTCAAATATTTTACGTACTTTAAGGTCTGTAACAATAATAAGTCAAAAATAGATTATTTTAAAATGTGAGCTAGAAATACAACTGATGTTATCAGCAGCTTGGGTGAGAGTGTGAAATAAACAGGGGGAGGGGGGTCAAATTTCTGTCTTATCTGGCTCCGACTTCCTCATTCTCCAACTGCCTGCTGTCACTTCTCAGAAGAGTCCATGCTGTTTTCATAAGAACTGACATATCCAGGAAGGGTGGGGACTTACCTCTAGGGGGCACAGGAGTGAAGGGGATACTCTGGGAAAGTCTCATCAAGTTGTTGCGCTCAACAGCTACAGAAGGAATAGTACACACACACGCACAAACACACACACAGCTATAAGTACAGCTACAATTCTCTAAAGATACAATAGTTGTATCTTAAACAAAATCTACAGGAACTAAAATAATAATTAATATTAATTTTTGCACACGTAATCAGGAAAGGAGGCCGTATCAAAGTTTTTATGTTTCACCTGAATACTGGTAACTCTCCATGGGCTTGAAAGGGGAGCCAATAGCTATGGAAGAAAAAAGAGAACTGTAATTGTGTTCCCCAAACCTTCCACAGAACTGCTTCATATCATTTCATAAACTCATGTTAATTCACAATCACTGGGGCATCTTCATTCAACAGGAACATTTGTGCTGGTCCAGTTTGCACCAGCAGATGTCACTAACTTTACAGCAGAAGCACAAGAATCAGGCCTGATGTTTAAGTTTGTCTCTCCTGGTTCTGGTTTTATTGAAAACACAATAATAATAAAGTTCTGTAAATAGATTAAATTTGCATTTTCAATTGTAATCGGGGTAAAGCATTTGTTAATATCACTATGTATCGAAGTCAAAAGGTTACTGACATAAAGAGCATAAATATTGATCTTTAAATTGTTTTACATGTCATTTGTCGTAGAGATATGAAACAGAGACAAGCTGCAACTCACACTTAAGAAGCTGGAATTATTACATTTGAAGAAAATCAAACCAGTTTCAGAGTAAATAAATAATGGACTAATATTCTTAAATGGACATTAAAGGCATAAAAAACCCTGATGTTTGTGATGTTTGGTTGGTCAGTGTGGGTTACTCACAGTCCTTTCTGGTCCCTAGGTGGGTGTGACGTTGTGTGTAGAGAGACACCGCAGCTGTAAACACAGAGGGAGAAAATCAGAGTACAGCTTTTAACTACTAAACATACAGTCCCCTCCAAAGGTAGTGGAACAGTAAAGGCTAATTCATTTGTTTGGCTGTTCATGGAAGGTAATTGGGTTTAACAATATAAGATGGATATGAGTCACTGTAAAACATGAGAATTTCGACTCATTTGATAGAGTTTACATCTCCATTCTAAATGAATTAATATAGAGTAGAGTTCATATTCTAGTGCTCATGTACTGTAAAATCACTTTTCTGGGATTTTTCATGAACACATTTATTCAAAATGATTTATGAAGAAGCTGGACTTTCAAATTAAATTATTGATTAATCTAATGTCGGGTACAGGTTTTAAACAGAGTCAATACAGTTCTGACATTTCCTTATTACCTTAGATATATAATATTAACAGTATCTAACAACCCTTCCTTGTGTTTAATGACTCATTCTTTGTTCCGATTTTCTATAAAAACACTGTTAAAGCCAAAGAGCAAAAAATCAAACCAAATAGATAAACTGTCTTTGTGATCTGTTTCAGCAAACATACTTCACACTTAAGTACGTATCAGAGTAAAAAAAAAATGCAAAACTAATTTTTAAAAAAAGGTAATTTTCCTAATGCATCACTGTAAATGCTGTTGCACCATTTGATTCAAACAGAAATATGCTGAACAATAATAAGGACAGAGAAATGCTGGTTCTTACCATTTAGTGCATCTTCCCCAGGTGCTCGTCTGACAAACATGATACACACAGAGAGTCAACAGAAAAACTGGTGCTCAATAAAACACCAAAAATACAGTCTAATTCAGAACTCTACAAAAAGGAGTTTGCGTAATGTCACAACCGTGTGCTTAAAATAAATAAGCCAAATATGTACCAGACTTTGACTTCAATCAGACTTACGAACTGGTCTAAAGTTTACTTGTAGCTCATTACTGTATATGTGGCCACGCACAAATCTACTACTGCTTAACTTGCAGATTGTCATATAGAAACAACATTAACACCACCTTGTGGTTTTAATGTAAAAAATATTGTTATTTTTTAATTACGATAAACAAATGCTGCAAGTAACTGCTTTGGGTGACTGCTCTATGTTGACCAGGATACTTACAGGCTGCTAGCTTGTGCTGATTTGACCTGAAATCGTTCCTGGTGAAGAAATAAGGTGATGTTAAACAATGACAGAAGCCGGTATTAATAATGTTATAATAGTTAAAACTATACAGAGTTGTGTTTTTTTAACTTTGCACTAAAGGAAGTAAAAACACACTTCCTACCGGTACTGAAGCCCTGGGGTCTTCAGCTGATACTCTGCTTCGGTCCTTATTTGTCAGAGCTATAGAGGCACAAGAAACAATTATTACATTTAACCAGAGACACTTATGACATTTATAAGACACAAATGTCAAAAGATAAATGTGCTAGTTTCAGGGGTGCAGTGAAATAAAACAATCATAAAGGTTTCTTTAATAAGACTTGATTGGATCTTTGTGAACTAACTGCAGTCAGGATGGAGAAAAGCTGTGTGTCTGTCCAACTCTGTAAAGCCACCATAGGAATTGACCACTCTGATGAGACCGGGACCCTCAGGCTGAGCCTGCAGACATTAAGACAGAAATGTTGAGGGAAGTTAAGCATTATTAATGCTGAACTACATCAATACAGGCCCAATTATAAAGTAGCAAACTAAAACAACAACAATAAAACTCAGTGTCATAGTTCAGGGTTTCAAGCAGCATTCTAAAAGCTTACAAAAGGATTTTCACATTACGAAAATAAAATGAACACATTTGGAAAACAAAGCAAAATAATTAGCCTGGGTAAAAAATGAGAAATTTCCCATGATACCAGCTCTTCCAAGAAAAAGAATCCACACCTGCAATCTGCTCTGCGTGACAGGGCTTTGCTGTTTGCTGGAGGTGTCTTTGGGTGTGGACTGGTGGAGGTCCACGGTGTCTTTGTGTCCTGAAACAAGACAAGAAAATTATCAGCCCATATAAACTGCATATTTTATCAAAATTAATTTTGAAATAAATTTTTTTTTTCAACAGAAATTTGTGTTTGTAACAATTTGTCACCAAACAATTGTGCATGTATTACTCCCATTGTGAAATATAAGTGAACTGCTGTGCAGCTACAAGAAAAAATAAAACTAATTAATAAATCAAACCCATGGGCTGATGTGGTGATATGACCCACACAACAATGGTAAAGGAATCAAAGTTCGCAACATCAGATTCTTATCAAAATTCCTCCCTTCACCTTAACATGACAAACGTGTCCATAATCATTGGGTTAAAAATCTCCATAAGTGAAAACAGAAAATAAAACATTACCATCAAAAGGTCCAGAGAGCGGAGAAGGAAAGGAAAAGGGATCAGCTAAAGGTTTACTAGAATGTTGATCTGGAGAGGGACAGGCCTAAGCACCCAGCACACACAGCCCTCAACTTTAAACTGAAACTCAAACCTCTCATGCTTGGCCCGCTTGCTGAGCTCCTTTTGTCAAAAGGGACTTCTGAGCCACCTTGTCCCTCATAGCAGGACAGTGGTGCACTCGATACACTCCGTTCACTTGTCCTTTGTATGTGGGAACTCCTGGGTGCCATATCAGGGGCAAGACCAAAGCTTGGCAAGCTGCTATTTCCATGTGCATCACCCAAAGGTGATTCAGCTTCTGGACCCAGCGGGATAGTGTCTGTACACATGTCTGTATGCTGTCTACTCAGAGAGCTCCAAACGCCCTCATCAGCACAGAACGCCTCATTCACATACCCCATCTCTCCTGATTTCTCTCCCTTTCCTAACCTCTCTGTGTTCTCAGGCTTCAAAGTACATGAAGGAAAACAGGCAGATCGAACAGAGCCCGAAGGGGAGTCAATAACAACAGTGGGATACACACAAACACTATTTGAATCCTCCTGTTTCATCTTGTCACCAACACCAGATGCACCTTTATTCAGATACTTACCAACAAAGGCACCAAACTCACTGGTGCTGTCTGACCGGAGGGGCTGCTGGTAAAGACCAGCTAGGGTGAGCTCTGGGTGGCTGGAGCCACTAGGCTGGGAAGGGGTGCTGCTGATGTGGAACTGAGCCTCAGAGGAGGGGACATTGGGCAGGCTGGAGGGGGAGTCGGAAAGGCCCGGCTCTTGTGGACGGGTCAGCTTACTGTGGGTGAGAGAGTGGCCTCGAAAACGCAGCTCCGGAGGGGAAATGGCCAAAGCACTTTGGACAAAGGCACTGGTGCCGGCACTGCCTGAGGAGCTAGCCTCTGCAGCAAGTTGCCCAGGCCCAAACAACCCTCTTCTCTCTGGACTCAATGCTGTGTTCTGGTTGGGGTCCAGCCGTATTCCTGTGCCAGAGCTGGGCCCAAGTCTTCGGCTATTGTCCATTCCCACCCCTCCAGCTACACCAATCCCAAAAAGAGAATCTGCTAGGTTGGCTCCTGTTTGAGAAAAAGGCGAGCCAAAGTAGGCCCCGACACTGCGTTTGCCAATCACAGATGATTTAGAGTGGGATCCAGTGTCCGTTGCTACAGGGGCAATGCTGGGGACCACATTTTTTGACAGACTGAGTTCCCGGGTGATCTGATTATGGACCTTGCTGTCTTCAGATGCCCTCTGAGCACTGAGGGTCTTCAGAGTGTCTACAGTGAGAGCTGAGAGGTCCTGCAGGTGACCAATTTGGGAGTCCAGTGTGTGCAAAGAGCGTTTTATAAAGTTGACCTTGTTCCCGACCTCCCTCAGCTGCAAACACATGGTCTCGACCCTGAAAATGATGAACAGTAGAAAAAAAAAAAAAACACAGCTTGACAAGGTTGAGAGAAAATACATAATTTCATAATTAAAATAGCTTCAGTGATGCACCAATAGCAGTATCAAGTATCAGGTCCAATGGTACACTCATGAACACTACTGATAAAGGTTTTCAGACCCAAGCACACTGATGCTGCAACATTACATTAGCACCACATTTATGGGGAGAGAAACATTTTTTAGTTTGTTTGACAATATCTAGAGACTCACTCAATGACCATTTTCAAATCAACTTGCTACTAAAAATGTGCCATTATCTTCAATGGCAACATTTGCTATAGTCCTACCACCTCTGTAATAGTCCCTGAAGTCGAGAAGATTAAGCTGTGTTAAACTTTCGAATCTAATCAACAAAAACGGATACTTTTCACTAAAAATGGCAGGTTTAATTTACTATGTGTACAGTAAATGTATGATAAATTTATATTTGTTTACCTTTTAGTTATCGACATGCTTGTTATATTTCTTTAAAACTGATGGTTTTGGGTGGTGGTAAAAATACAGTATTTTCACACAAAGACACCTGATCTCTTTCTAGGTTAAGAACCACTGCCATGTTATTTTGAATTGGAATAAAGACATTTCCATGGTTGCTTACACAAAGATTTAGGAGAGTAGGTCTCTTTTAGATTCAAGCAACATCCTCCTGTCATGTATTTTCTTTAATCACATTCGGGGAAAAAAAATGTAAAAATAAATAAATCAGTCTCATCAACTTTTATGGCAACTATACTGTATAGTATTCCCACAAGAAAAAAAAATTAAAACCTACATATTTCTTAACATTTTAAAACATTCCTACTTTGTCTGAAGGACAATAATAGGCCCACCTCTCTGAGGTAAGACGTATGCGCTCCTCACTGCCAGTGTGAAACTGATCGTCCTTTTCATGAAAGTATGTCTCCACACACTGCTCCTCAAAATCATGAAGCTTCTTTTGGTCTTCCTCAGTGAGAAACAGCTCTAAAAGAAAGGTGATTCAATATGGGGTAGAAGTACAAAATATGTCCCCAAAGTGCATGTCAACAGAACTTCTTCTTTTTATTCACTTTTGTTTCAAGCACATATTCTCACACACACACACACACACACACACACACTAAATTCACTGTATTAATGACATCATAAATCATCATTGGCAAATGGCTCCTTTTTTAAAGAATTTTGATGTAGGGGCTAGTGACAGTAGTGTGGTCTTACTTGGTCCATAGGTGTTCTCCTTCTTCCTTTTACTACACAGGCAGAAGAGGGAGTAGATATGGCACAGGAGTATAACGGGGGGTGGAAGGACAGGCTTCTCATGGTACGCCATAATGAAGTGGTAGCGCTGATACTTCCACACCAGATTAGAAATGGACTTAACCTGTATATACACATTGCTGGGAAACACAGAGTACATAGCATGACACTGACAGGTAATGTTAAAAATAATACCAGCACACAACCCAAAACTTGAACATGGTGAGACTAAAGACACCTTGATCTGGCAAAATCAAAATAAACACTTACTTGAAGAAGGCGATGAGCAGGTTGACCATTAGTATATATTGTACAAAGAGGTAGACCGCTTGCAGGAAAGGGGTCAGCCAGACTGCTGGCCCACACAGGGATAGTACTTGGCTATCATTGGCACATGCTGTGAAGAGAAAACTCCTATTAGGATACATATATGCACCTGCATAGGCATAATCTGGTAATCAAGTTTACTGATGATACACAACATATCCAAGTCTTGAATCTGCGACTTTCTAAAGACAGTAATGCCTCAGCAGAGATTAGCAATTACTGTAAATGTGATAAGGCCGACACACTGAAAGTGTAATTGCCATTACTTTAACAAAGGTTACAAGAAATTGGGTGCTTACTGGTCCAAACTTGACAATATGCATTGCAACCAGGATTTTAATTTTACATATAGAGCCTTCTCATTCAGCTATGTTTCTTTTCAAAAGCTTGCACAACTTAATTAACCTCAAACTATTCACTAGGTCTGGCACAAGGTCATAATCACAATGATAAACCACATTGTGAATTTCAATGGTGCGTAAAACATCATGATGCCAACTCAGATTATGGAGCACAGCCAGGTGCTTTGTTCCACCTGAGCTTCAAATGCACCTGACTTAAGTGATGATCACTTAATCATTGCCTTTTATACAAAATTTAAATAGCCGAGTTGTGGTGTCAATGTTGTGGTGAAGCAAAACGTTTCTGCTGTGTCCCCTATGTTGCGTAAAAGATGCTGCGAGGTAAAAGAATATTTCGGCCATCATAGTTTTGAGCAGTCATGACATGATAAGATGTTTGACTAAAACTGTTCATAATGCCCCCAAATATCCTCAACCCTTACCATTCTTACCATCAATTTCATAAGCATACACTTCCCCATACATCATCCAGTACGGCTGGAAGACCACATCTTTAGCCAGTGTCCAGCTGGGCTCCTCGTTTGGGTACAGAATGGCTTTCCTGGGCACGCCAAAGCTCAGCAGGACAATAGCCATTATTACCACAATATAAAACATGTTGGCCACCTGCAAGAGTTGTCATACATAGTAAACAAAACATGCTTAATGACACGATCACAACTTAAAATTGTTAGCTTACATTCCAGTACATTCCACATTCATCTACTATGGGCATCCTAAGTCAGCACTGTTTATTAAATATTATTCAAATGTCATCATAACTTGTCCTGCTACCTTCAGAGGAAGAGACCGTATATAACCATGAAACCAACAAAGCAGCATTTTAATATTATGACTTCCTGCATTAAATAAATGTGGAAGCACAAAACAAAGCATGCATGGGAAACTTCACAACACTTGTTTTCTGCATATTCTACAGTTGTCTTTTTTCAAAAGTAGTTGTGTGTTTCTGCTGGTAATCTGAACAGACTCTTGCACTGAAGGTGTTGTTCAGGCACATTAGAAAATAAAATATGAAGCCCGGGGGCAAATTTACTAAGCCTGCTGTGTCTTGTTTTAACCACACAATAACAACATCAGACAGAATTCGTCTCTCTCTTAGTAAAATGTTGCTGCAAAGCAATGCCAAAACACAAATTTCTTCTATACAGACAGCATGTAAATATATCCTCTAGATTCGCTATTTTTTCAGCATGTTAAAAGGTGGTGAATCAAATGTACATTGAAAAAACAACTCACCATTTTAGCAATCATCATGACATACGGTCCAGCTTGCTGGTTGACAGCAAGGATATCCAGGAGTCGCACATACCAGAAAATGATATTGAGACAATAAGCTGTCCTTCCAGGGATGAAAGCACTGCCGCCAGCAAACCTTAGACCAAAGCCAATGAAGAAACTCACTATGGCCAGAAAGTCTGAAACATTGAAATAGTCACTGAACCACACTTTTATCTTCTGGCTTATTTTGCCTGCTTCAGACATGAACATCTGAAAAAGAGAGAACATTGAGAAACAGTTAACAGTCTGTTAACAGTCTTCGGTGAAGTTTATTTGTAGGACAGGAATACTGATATAAAATCTACTGCTGCCGTTTTGCTGCCACATGAATGAATTTTCCATAAAAGAGTTTTGCAAATTCCCTTTGAAAAAGTAATCTGATTCACATACCTCCCGGATTTTCTCAATGGCTGACGTGAAGATGTAAAGAATGACCACCCACTCTTGCGGAGAAGGTGACTCGGGCATTTTTACCAGGACAACATATGTGTACAACATCAGGAAGCCCAGATAGAAGAGCTGACAGTGGAAGATGCACAACATTAACAATCAACTTCAAACATACTGTAGAAAATACTTTAATACAAAAGTAGGTAAATAATTAATTCTCTTAAAAATGTAGGTATCTTTTTAACTGCTTGGGTAAGTAAAGCAGATAATATAGATGTGTTGATTATGTACAACCCCAATGAAAAACAGTTAGGCTAATGTATAAAACATAAATAAAAACGGCATGCAATGATTTCCAAATCTCAATAGAACATAAACAACCTCAGATGTGGAAACTGATATGTTTAGCCATTTCATCAAAATTATTACTTTCATCAAATTGAAAATTAGATAACATTGGTCAGTAACATGACTGAACATTCCACCATCTACAGTATATAATATCATCAAAAGATTCAGAGAATGAGGAAGAA
Organism: Channa argus; assembly: GCF_033026475.1. Lineage (NCBI taxonomy): Eukaryota > Metazoa > Chordata > Actinopteri > Anabantiformes > Channidae > Channa > Channa argus. The sequence goes on from NC_090198.1 coordinate 11,383,984, forward strand.
TCTCTGTGCACCCTAAGGGACAAGGCCAAAGGTGAAAACTGCATGCACATGATCCTCGGAAAGCTCATTTAAAATGGTCTGAGGCCAAATGGAAAACAGTTCTGTGGTCAGATGAATCAAAATTTTAAATTATTTTTAGAAATTGTGGATGTGTGTCCTGCAGACTAAAGAGGAGAGGTGTCTCAGTTTATACATGTGATATGTTTATGTTCTATTGTGAAAAAAAAATGGGTTGATGAGATTTGCAATTGATTGCATTGTTTTTATTTACACTTTACATTTAATCCTAACTTTTTGAACTGGGGTTGTACATATTGCTATACTGAACCAAATGTTATACTGGCCTGCAGAAATTATGTGCTCTTGGACTCATTTTGGAAGATCAGCCAATACTGGTAAGGTTCACCGTTGTTCCAAGTGCTTCTCTCACTCACAATTTGAGAAGGGAGAAAATTTTTTTCACTATGGTCTCTCAGCTATCGGAGCTCAGCAGGAAGACCGTGTGCATTAGGATAGTTTGAGAGAGAGAAACTATCTGGTCTGTCACAATTAAAGTTCTTAAAAACATTCTGCCCTCACAATTGAGTGGCACAGGGGAATATAAAAAAAAGTTTTTAAAGAATTTGCTTTACACTATATTTGCTATTGTTTTCACAGCAACATTACAACAAAATCTGGTTTGTGTGTATAGTTTAAAATTTTTCTCTTTTTTTCTTTAAAAACACAGGTGCTGGGCAAGTAAATACCATATTAACAACAGACATATAAATCAGGGATTAACTCTCAGCCTATAACCAAGTAGCAGTCCACACAGACTTAGCTACTGGTCCGCAAATATCTGGCAAGAACCAATCCAAGTGCCAGTGTGAGGAAGTGCATAATATTCAATTCAGTCCTTGCATGTCTTTTTTTTAAATAAAGGATCAAAACGACAACAGCAGTTACAAACTCATTTAAATGTTTAGAAAAATGCACTAGCAAATTACGACTGCTGATCTAGGGTACATAAAGTCCCTATGGAAGTTTATACAAAATAGGCCCTTCCTGTTTAAAACCACACTGTGGGAAAGTGAAAAAGTATCCATGCAGGGTGGTTGGTTGAGCAGTCACATTCTCTCTCTCTCTCTCACACGCACACAGCCCCCCCCCACACACACACACACACACAACTGGGATGAGGTCAACCATCTCAGAAACTGCTGAACCTTGACATGTTATGTGTGAACTCTTGGGAAATAAGTCATTAACATTGCCATCAGACAGGTAAGTCATTGCTGCTGATCGGGGTTGATGTGTTGAAAGCAGATGTAGCTAAGCTTGGACACATTCTATAGGACATAGACTAGCAGTTTTAGTGACGGTATCGACACCTCTTTGTCTTGATCTGTCTGAGAAACAGCTCTGTTTCTGCAAATAAACCCTACGGTGAAGGCCCCAAAGCTTCAGAGAACCAGCCTCTGGCTTAAGTATATAAATAAAGAAAGAGCCTGTGAGAAAATGATGAATGTTAACACTGTGCACTGCACAGGTGTATATATATAAAAAAAAAATAAAAAATTTCAGCTGCTACTACTGATGGTCCTTAAATTTGAAATTAAAATTTTCCATTACCATAGAGAGGCCCCAGGGTGGCAAAGCACTCATGTGCTGGCATCCTGATCTTCTCTGGACTTTACCCAGAGGCACTGCATTATCCAAGCAAGAGGGCTTGGAGAATATCCGGACTTTATCCTGCAAGCCCACTAGAACAAAGTCAGGACTATGTGTGTGAGCCTATGCATGGATATGCAATGATCAGGAGGAGATCAAATGGGCATGTTGACACAGTTTCTATGAGGTGACTGCCATGGCTTCTTTCTGTGTTTAATGCCAGTTTGGATGTGCTGTTTCCTGCAGTATATGTTTTCGATCACATGCTGGCAAGGAACCTCCTCTCACTGAAATCAAGCAGTGTTTCTCCTATAAGAATCCTTCTGACTCAGAATATCTCCTTCTTTGTGTTATGTGTATAAAATGACAGCCCCGGACAATGTCCACACTTGATTCTCCAGTCATTGTTCGAGGTTAATACTATACATGAAAGAGGCTTGTGAAAGCCTGACTTGCTTAAATGGAGCCTAAAACTGACTGCCAAGCACTGAACTTTGAAGGGAAAAATGAGGGGCGGTGGTGGGGCAGTATTATTACTGTGTAAGGTGATCACTGCTAATATACTTATAGAGAGTGTGCATCCATTTGCAATGTCTGCATTGTCATCACAAAAAAAATCTTTAATGTTCTGCTGATTGGTTTCTCTTCAGAGTGTTGAGTAATCTCACTGTCAAGCTACTGCTCCTGGGTGTAAACCTATATAGATCAGTACACAAGTGTATGTGTGTGCGTGTGCTCTCTTTGGCAAACTCCATACCGTGTTTGACCAGAACTTGACAATGGGAGCATGGTAGAAGGCATAAAATTTCCTTCCTAAAGGAAGATTCCTAGAGCGAATGTGTGTCTCCATGTCATTTTTTGCATCCATATGGTCACTGGATCTGGCCTCTTTGAACACATCCTGCAGATATGGAGACAAAATAAAAGACAGACAGGTAAGAAAACAATGTGAGCAAACAAACATAAATAAAAACAAGGGAAAAAAGAATTAATATACTGATCAGTAAACCTTTGGTTGATGTTTGCCTTCCTTCTCTTTACAAAATCAAAAAACTATTCAGCCTATTCAGCTTCCTAAGTGTTTAACACTTTTTAAAATATAACATGGACATTTTAATAGCAGTTTTTACAGTTTGGGAAAAAGACAAAACATGAAATTAAAAAAGCGAAAAAGATGCAAAAGCGAAGATACTTCATAAATCTGACCATTTGGATGTCTTCAGGTATGTTTTGGAAGTTGTGTTCACTGTCCTCCATAGTCATCTGATGGTCATCCTGACTCTGAGGGATATGAGCCATCTCAGCCTTGGATTTGTACTCCAATAGTAGAATGGCAGGAGGCACCAAGATACTCAGAATCACCTACACACACACACACACACACTCTTATGTGGGTGGATGTTATTGTAGTGATCAAAACTGCACTAATAAATCCCAAGTGATTTATTGATTTATTGCATGAGCCACTATACACCTAAAAACTGAAATGACAACTATACTAAAAACTGTGCACATAAAGCATGCTCCTCCACAAATTTAAATTTACGGTACTTTGTGGTTTGCTAATGCAGACAAAGAGGACTCAACCCAAAACCTGAAAATGCCCCCCACTGATGGAAAAACATAAATCCTATGATATAATTTATCACTCCAAACAAACAAACAAACAAACATCTTCATTCATCATGAGCACATAATCCAAATAGAAAACACAGCTGACTAAAGCTAATAATACCTGTAAGTACAACCTCTTATTCCAGCATCAAGATTACCCTGGCTTTTCATTTGTTACCAAAAAATAAATAAAAAAATAAGAAAAGAAATTGAGAACACAAAAGATGGAGCATGAACCTTGTACCAGGAGTTCTTCCGCATGTTCAGGCGTCCCATCCACATATCTGACAACAACATCTGGGTGCAGGTATGAGCCACAAAAAGCCGCAAGTGTGAGGAAACAGCCAGCTTCAAACATGTGGAGTTGCTCCAGTTCTTCAGCTCATATGTCAGGAGCTTCATGGCCATGGTCTCATCCTGCCTGAACGACTGCTCCAGCAGGTCCACCGCTAATGTTCCAAACTCACTGGAAACCATTGGCACAATGAGCAAGGCTTCTACATTCACTTGTAAAATGCAGTTTGAAGTTTCATGCATATTTGACATGGGTCAAAGCCATAGAAACACTTACTTTGAATACTCCTTGAGCTCCTCTGATGTGTCATCCACCACATCACTTTTTTTGGCTTCATAGCCCATGGACCGACAGAGTTTACATGCAACCAGTGCCTTTGCCATGTTCTCCTCACCATGCTGCCAGAAGAAGAGTGACATTTTCTGCCTCTTCATCAGCACAGCCCACACTAGCAGCTCATTGAAAGGGTAGGGAAACCGCCTCGTCTCTGGATCATCTATGTCCACAATCTCTTCTTTGGTCTTCTTGTTCGGCTCTGTGGAAGACTCAAGCTGGAAGGTGAGGAAAGAACAGTAAGAGTGGTAAAAGGGGAACTGTGGGCTATTCCAGTGTAAAGTGTTGATATCTTTATTAAAGAGTAAAAGTCTACCTTAGGTTTGTATGGCTGTGCAGTCTTGATGAAGTGGTTGTGCCTCGTCTTTTCCTTTTTGTCTGCCTGCATGCTGAAAGACTCATGAGTCTTCCTCAAATGAGAACCAGGACCTGTTGTGTGGCGCCCAGACCTCTGCAGATTGTGAAAGCATTTACTTAAGCCAATGTTTTTTAACTATGTTCTCATGATTTGCCAGGTTTTAACTTCATAGCACTATACTACAGTTAAAACACAGACATAAAAAAATGTTTTGGACATTTCTGCAAATACACTCCAAGAGTTCAAACTCACTCTACTGTTGCCATGGAGATTGTTGTAAATGATTCGAAAGCGTTTCCTGGTGTAGTTGCACCTGTAAGTCCCACCCATCAGATACTCAATAACCAGGCCCACATCAATCAAAGTGATTTTATAATTTGGAGGCAGATGACTCTGCAGGAAAGCACAGAAACATGTTGTAATTGAAATTGAAATGTTGAAATTGAACTGAATAGACCAACAACAACTAATAAACTGATATGAAATACCTACCTGTTTAACATCTCTAACTAGGTGGAGGAGAGTTGGATTGTTTGGAAGTTGTTTCTATATTGACAGACAGAATAACAGTTCAACATGCAAACACTTAGTACTTCTGACTATATATGTGTATGACAGTGATAAATAGATTTGAAATGAAGCAAGATGTGCTCAAAGTGCTAGCTTTCAGCATTAATACAGGGGTTTTGTCATAATATTTTATCAACAGTGTAGGATTTATAGCTATTTTATACATTAGTTCATATACAAGTAAGCACGAGGCCTACTGCAACATACCATCCGCTCATTAGGTCTTGCTAAGAGAACATAATGATGCAAACCTGGCCCAATTCTTGACTGGGTAGCTGACCTACTCAATCTTCACAACAGTAGCAACAACAAAAGAGACATCACACAACCACAAACAAAAACATTTCAAAATAAAAACAGCACAACAAAATCTCTTACAATACACTGCTGCCCTAGTAAACAAATGATAAAACAAACAAAACAAAACACATTATGAGATTAACTGACAATTCTGAGTGTAGATAATAACTTAAACACTTTTAATGTTAATGACACTCTGGTAAATTGGGAAAAACAGCAACTTGTGGAACCTACTGTAACCAGTCCCAGAAAACCACAGATACACACACACACACACGTTATGAATGACAAAAGAATTCTTCCTTTGTTGAATTAAAACCCCTTCACAAAAGTTGGCTACATGAAGAATACATGCCAGTAAGTAGGTGTATATGTGTCAGACCCAACAATCAAGAGAAGGATTCACACTAGTAAATACAGATTGTTTACCACAAGATGTAACTTGGTGTAATGCTGGTTAATCTAAAACAATAAGAAAAAAATATGTGGAACAACATTCTATGGACAAAAAATCAGCACCTGAAAATTGCCAAGAGTGGAGAAGTGTTTAGAGTTACTTTATTTGATCAAATTCAGCTAGATCCTTCATGTACTCATTGTACAGTGCTTCACATTGCAGATGGACATTAATCTGAAGGAAGTATAATGTGAAAGCGAACACTTTAAGGCAAAAAAAGTGGAATATTTGCAAAAACCAAGTATTTTAGTCTCTAATAGACAGGTGGATAATGTTACCGTGTTGTAAAGCTCTTCCAGCCGACTGATTGTTAAGAAACGGTGCATGCTCACTCCGTTCTCTATGAGCAACTTGACAAAATCCACTCTGTCCATCACGAGTGCATCCAGCATTGCCTGCTCTAGAGAGCTCACCTATGATAGGAAGAGGACCAAAAAGTACAGCCAATTTAAAAAAAAAAACAGAAAAAAAAAAACAGTACTTTTTCCCTTACACATGCACTAATAATGATAATAATAAATAATAAGAAATTAAGTAATATTTGCACTCAAGTTTAAAATAAACGTAACAGGAGTCTATTAACAACTGTAATGGGGTTCATGTTACAGTCAAGACAATCAATTTATGGCAGCCTCCCCAAGTCCACTCCCCTGGTTTCTCAGACTTAAGACTGAGGACAACAGAGACTCTGGGGTCATTTTGGGTGAACTTAAAATTTTGGAGGTAATGCTGCACTAAGCAAACATCCCTGACACACAAACACACAACATACCAGGAGCTGCTGTCCATACACAAAAACATGATTTTTGGCAATGTCTACACGGTCCCAGGCCAGAGTCAGGGCCAGCTGATCAAATGCAGATGCATTTGTGCCTGAAACACACAGGTAGAACCATGTGTAAACACACACACAGACAGATATTAACAGATATTAATTCCCAATCAAATAAACACTCTTTACTCTCTTGATTAGTAAATATCACTAAATATTTCAAGGCAGTCTGTATATACCATATTAAACATTAAACAATAGTGATGCCACAAAAATCAAATCCCAGTGAAAGAGATCTCAGCAGCACTCTACAGTATTTTCTTTAAAAGGCTTGAGAATATCTTTACATGTCATTTTGAGGATGAGTTTCAGTAAGATTAATTCCAGTGGGCATTTGATTCACAGTCTTCAGTTTGTGTTTTAACTGTCTGAAACTTTTTCTCGATTAGACTGCACAGAGAAGGAGGGATAATAATGGGAGACAATTCAGTTTTGTAACTGACAGTGGTAGATTATAGAGGCCCCATGAATGTGTGAAACATAATCTCAGGAAGAGAAAGAATGGCACACAGTGGGGAGTTTGTTCACAAAGCGTATCTATATCAAAATGAAAACAAAGTCTTGAAATCCAAATCTCCCAATGCAAACAACCTTGTGGAGGGTAGGTGGTGCAGGGGGGCAGAGAGAAGTCATCCACTCACCTTGGAGTAAAGCTTTCAGAATGGCTACATCAATGTCCTGGTGATCCTCTGAGCTGATGTGAAAAACAGTCATCTGTTTTCCAAGAAACAAGATAGCACTTATTATCATCTGCCCACACATATTATCCAGATGTTTTAAGAGTTTATTAAATGTGATTCATAACATTAGAAAAACTAATAGTGGTTCATTTAGTGGAAAGCTCCTATATTTGATCTCTCAAATTCTTTAAAACCTTTGTGGTTGATTTTGAGGATCACTGACAGTTTATTGTACTGATAATATGAATAATAACTTTATGGAAGTCATCAAATTAAAGTACCCGATTTAAAAAAAAATAAAGAAAAAGCAACAAACATGAATGTACCAGTTCTTTACTCTTCATGCACTCCATGAGAGTCTGAAAGAGATGGATGGCATCATTCTGGCTGAAGTTGAAGGTTTTCTTGATGGTTGCGATGATATCAGTTTCCACTCCATCAGGAAGGCCGCTGTAGAACAACAACAGTATAGTGTCGTTACAGTCACCCTGCTTAAATACACACTGCTATAAAGTACTTGATGAATCAATTCTGTCTAAAACTTTGTCAGCAACACCCTCAACTCCTTACTGATTAGCTCTAAAGATTGTCTGGGTAAGAGCATTACAGCCATTCAAACCTACTCAAAGTTCTGTGTATAGTATGTTAGGTGTTGTCAGTGGCTTCACCTCTGCAGCAATTTTGTCAGATTAAATATTAAACAAAAAGTGAAGATATCAGATAATCAGTTGTACGTGAATATGATCTCATTTCTGTGCTATAGAGGTGACAGTTTGCAGCACTATGTGCAAATTTCACCGGCTTATAAAAATCCTGAGGCGATTGCTTTGAACTGCAGTCTTTTAAAAAACTTCAATTGTTTTTACAGACTGGGCTGTGGTTGGGTTTTTAGAAATCCTTCTGGAACAGGAATCGATCAGAGCCATCAACTACAATTTAGGGAGCCTTTTGATAGTGATGGACATTAGGGTTTCTTTATTCATTGCTTCCTTTCCTATTATCTGTTCATTTGTTCATTACATCATTAGACAAAAAAAAAAATAAAAAATCACAAACAATATTTGGAAAGATTAGCAACTGATCTAAATATTTCCTACATCAATCATGTGTCACTGTCTTTTCCCCCTCACATAGATAGTGTTGTAATTGTCCTACCCTCCCTCCTCAGTCTGCTTGTGGACATAGGCCAGTATGTCAGCAGCACGGCCGGTCCCCTCACACACCACCACTGGGACAGGAGGGCTCTCCTGAAGGTACTCCAGCACAGTCAGGATTACGTTGGGACCGCCCTCAAAGATCAGAGCCACTACAGGAACACCCTGACCAATACCTACAAGACAGAAGTTTATGTTTATGTGTTGTTTCTCCATTCAGCACCAATATCTGTCACTATTTCAGCTAAGTGACAGTTTATGAAACATTGAGATGATAATTCCCCACTCACTGTTATATTGTTCCCAATAGGATAAGATATATTGAATCCATAATGCTTAAAAAGTGTACAACACAACCTAAGGATTTTCAGCTGAAATTTCCATTACGAAGTTCTTTCTCATAAAATATGAGCGATTTAAAATGCATTTGTTTATCTCTTTATATCTGTCTGTGTCACCCTTGAGATAAAATTGTGACCTATCCAAGGTGTACCCCTCCTTTTGCCTAATGACAGCTTAGATTGCAACCTCACAGAGGTGCTGTAGCCTGTTTGAGTACAGATTATGTCATCTGGAGGACTTTTGGAGACCCTAACTCAACATACTAGAACTACCACAAACAGGCAAGAGGAATAATGTATGCTGTATCCCTTCAAGTCTTTAAAATGATGTATGGACTAATTATAATACTTAATTGTTGCCACCTGTGGTGTAAATATTTGGAAGTTTACAAAAGGGAGATTTTAATTTGCTAAGTGTATGTTCATTTTAGTTTAAGGGACTCTACCCAAATTTGCATAGATATTATTTATTAATAATAACCTATAATAATTAATTGTCCTTGTCTGTAGTCAGTGATGTATGACCAGTCAAACTCAAAAAAGTGAGAAGAGTTATGTTCCTTCACCTTCACTTCCGAGTATTGGTCAGTTATTAACATTTCAGGGAACTAAGAAGTGACAATATTGAGATGAATGCACATCATTAGTCAGTAATTAAGAAGCAAAACACATATTTTAAGTCTAGTTCTTTCTAGAAGAAGGCACTCAATAAGCTTGGACTTGATGCATGGCCAAGTTGAGCTTAAACAACACCCTGTTAAATCTTATATAGAGTCAGTTATGTCATTAATCGAATGGGCCATGTATGGCAATGACTAGAAGGAGGTGAGCATATCAATAAAACATAATGCCCCTTGCTATTTTTGGCTTTCTGAGACACACAAACAATATTGTTGCATTACATCAGAAGAAGATCCCCAATCTGTGTTTGCAGATCTAAACAAATGTAAATTGTCAGGTATCCAAACATTGTTTGGATATGTTTTAAATGTTTTACTGAGAAACAAACAGCTAGTTTTCTTACGTGCATGTATTCTTTGGAGATTGATGTGCTTCTCCAGGTCACGTCGTAGCTGGACCTCAGCACCATACTTGCCCACTGTCCCATCGTCGACCAAGAGGAAATGAGAATGTAGGTTGTTGAGAACATTTAATTTGCTTAGAGGGTTCAGTAGTGTCTGATATGGAGCGACAATCTGGCAAGAAGGATGAAGCAAAACAGAAGAGGATTGGAGGGAAAAAAACAAAACAAAACGTATTTATCGTAGAAAAAGTTTGAGCTAATGATGAAACTTGACATCAGATAAGCTGTTGTGTTTTTTTATGCTGGAAATATACATCAAAAAACATTTTTAAGGTAATTTTGAACAGCAAAAAACAAAATCATTGCATTGTATTAAGCGCTGTATCTTACATCTCTGCCAATGAGATCGTTCCTGTTTTCAATGACTCCCCAGGGTGCTATCCCAATCGTGCAAATTTTCTTAGATGATCTAGAACAGTGCTCTTTTAGAGCATCACCCACATGCTTTGCGACACCTGGGAGAGTGGACACAAAAATCACACTTTCAAGTTCAACACTTGTCCACATTCAAAATTCTGAGGAGTTATAAAAACATAAAAGTGACCCATTAATTCAATGTATAACTGACCTGTGCAAGTGTGCCAAATACTGTAAATGCTATTAAGCTTGAAAAAAAGAAATGCTCAAAATACCAGAGCATCTGTGACAAAAATGCCACCTACAATTCAATTCCTGGAGATCTACAAGATCTTTGTGATCCACAAATCTTTAGCTAATGGGCCTATGGATTCAGCTGTATTTGGTGAGCCAGGAGACCATCCCAAATGGCCAGGGTGCCAGATAGGCATTAAAATTAATCATTGGTCTAGGTAATTGACCCTGTGAGTAATGATTTAAACACTATGATCAGACCACACCATCTTAATGCCTCGCTGTGGCTGCAGACACACCTCAACCACAACACACAGCCAAATGATATGCTTAAAAGCCCTGTATTATGACTTCTGCTACATCAGCTTGTCAAACTGATGGAAGCTGTGCATTTGTGCAAGTTTGTGTACAGTGTAGATGTAAATGTTTAAGTTTAAAAAAAATTTAAATTTAATTTGTCCTTTCGGCTTGTCCTGCGAGTCGCCACAGCAGAACATTTGTCCACATGTTGATTTGGCACCATTTTTACGCTGGATACCCTTCCTGACACACCCTCCTAAATTTCTACTGGGCTTGGGACTGGCGCTGCATGGCTCAGGACGTTCTCCGGAAGAACAGGGTGCGAACCTCCAACCGTATTGTCGGTAGGCAGTCACTCTACCAACTGAGCCACTGCCGCCCCCTGAGTGTTGTTTACAGTAATAGTCAAATATTTCTAGCGGTGTGAATGTGTGAAGTAACAGTTATGTGGCTACTATATCAATCTATATCTGCTTAATATGTCTGGTTTATAGCAACAGAGCTCAGCGCCCAAGAGATAGGATGTATGCCAGGCAGCAAGTAAGTCGCTCTGTTCGGTTGGAAGGAGACATTTCCTAGTTGCTTGGGTGCAAAATGAAAAATCATGGCAGATTCCATTGGTAGCAGGTGGATACTGTGGATAACAGGGCCATGTGATGTGGGTAGACAGTGGTTTGCTGAGGGCTTTTTTGGGGCTAGCTGTGGGCAGGGCCTCAAAACTATTGGCAGGGGGAAAAAAAGAGAAGGCAACAACAGTTTACAATAGTTTTTTTATCCAAGTCCTGGCAAACTAAAGCACAAAGCTAAAAAGCAGTATCTAGCCTATTCCATAGGATGAGTTGTTCTTTGTGGTATGAAGAGTGCAAGAAATTGGGGGAGGCATCTGTGATGACTGATTTATATGCACCAGAGGGCCTGCACATACATTACCACATGTTAACTGCCTTAGGGCATGAATAGAGGTGTCAGAAGACAAAAGAGCACGATATGTGTTGTATTGACTAAGGGAACTGGTGACTGTACGGGTCTTTGATAACATACCTGTGTTGACCCCTCCTGTGAGAATCCAGGCCCCGGTGGTGACTGCAGCTTTGATAAGTCCTTTGCCGACGACCTGCTTAATGCGAGGATGCAGCTCAAAGTTTTGAACTCCTCCATGGACAGAGATAAGAATCTTTGGAAGCTCCATGTTCCACTCTTTGAGCATTAGCCGTAGGATGCTTTCTGGCCGTGAGTTGTGGGACAACCGCACATACTGCCCACATTTAAAAATGGTTATAAAAAACATGCACACACACACACACACACACACACACATAAAAAATACAAAGAGTATAAGAAGCTGTCCGACATCCCGCATAGCTACTGATAAAACTTTTATGAATTTTCAAATATAATTTGACATGGTCTATCTATTGACATTGTGTTTTGGTAATTCAAATACTGTGCATCATTAATAGACCCCAGAAATAGATTTCTCATGATGATTTCCCGTACTGTTCATATTTGGTCACTAACATAACCAAATATAATTAAATATATTGAATTCCCGGCTCATATCAACATTTAAGCCATTGGAAACTATAGCATACCTAATACAAATGCAGTCATGTGCAAAAATTGGGCCCCTATCTCTATTATATTTTTTTTCCAGAAAAAACATAATAAAAATTATCTTTTTGTAGTGGGTCCTAGTATTAGTCAAATACATCACAACGTCATTTAACTTTTGGTGGTCTGGACTGCAGACAGGCAAGTTCAGCACCCGGACTCTATTCCTGTGAAGCCATGCTGTTGTAATGGATGCAGTATGTGGTTTAGCATTGCCTTGCTAAAACATTCAAGACCTCCCCTGAAAGAGATGTTGTCTGGATGGGAGCATATATAGCTCTAAAACCTCTATGCACTTTTCAGCATTGATGGTGTCTCTCCAGATGTGTAAGCTGCCCACACCGTAGGCACTAATGCACCCCCATACCATCAGAGATGCAGGCTTTTGAACTGTCCACTGATAACAAGCTGTCTGCAGGACACAGCGTCCATAATTTCCACAAACAATTTCAAATTTTGATTCATCCAAACAATTTTCCATTTTGATTTGGCCCATAGAACATGGCGGTGTTTCTGCATCGTATTCACATATGGCTTCGTCTTTGCATCATACAGCTTTACCTTACATTTGTGGATTGCACAGTAAAAACAGTGACAGTGATTTCTAGAAGTGTTCCGGAGTCCATGCAGTGATGTCCAGTAGAGAATTATGTCTGTGTTTAATGCAGTGTCACCTGAGGGCCCAAAGATAACATGCATCCAGTTTTGACCTTTGGCCTGTCCCTTGCCCCCAGAGATTCTTCATGATTCTCTGTATCTTCTGATGATATTATATACTGTATATGGTGGGATCTTATGAAATTTTCTTCTGAAATTGTTTTACAATTTTTGGGCAGAGTTTATCACAGATTAGTAAACCTCTGCCCATCTTTACATATATTCAGTCATGTTACTGACTTGTTGCCAATTAAACTAATTAGTTGTCAAATACTCCTCAATTTGTTTTTGATTTACGGCAATTACTTTTCCAGCCTTTTGTTGCCCCCTTACAACTTTTAAGATGTGTTGCTGCAATCAAATTCAAAATTATCGAAAATTTTCTATGAAATGTCAAAATGTCTCAGTTTAAACATCTGATATGATGTTTATGTTCTATTGTTAAAAAAATATGGGCTGATGAGATTTGCAAATCATTTGATTCTGTTTTTATTAACATTCTCATCTTCCCAACTTTTTTGGAATTGGGGTTGTAGATCTTAAAACTTTAGCACAGAACAGTTGCATTCAACTTTACTTTTATCATCAAATCTTAAAACAGCTCTAAAACAAATTTTCCACCTCCACCTATCTGCAGATATTACCATGGCATCGGGCACAGTATCACAGTATCAAATTTTACAAATACACAAAGGCAGGATTAGGCCAATGCCAGGTACTGGTATCAGGACATCCTCGCCAAAATTCTTCCACAGTGATATAAGAGACTCATAAAGTCATACAGGAAACTATTATTTCCAAGTTATTGCTGCTGGGTGGTGGATCTACAAGCTATTGAATCATGGGAGGTTCTTAGTATTGGCCACAACTCTTTTTCACTTTGCCATTATTTATTGCACAAAAATGTAGCCAAAAAAGGGAAAAAAAACAAACA